>NC_081336.1:2498220-2827386 GCF_022539665.2 Daphnia carinata | reverse complement strand
CATTTTAGGTTTTACATTTAACGATTAGTACTATTAAGAAAACGCGGCGCCTAAAAATACGACTGTTTCCAATTTTAAAAATCACGATATTTGTAACGCAGTTCAAAATTAAAAATGCAAAACATCGCGCAGCGAAATGTGAGGGCTATGGAACGAATTCCCGGCGCATCTTGCCACTCCAAAAAGTATGCCAAACTGCTATTATCTCAACTCGACTACCGTCCTCCTTTGATTAACGAAACATGCATCAAAAGAATAAACCATTTCTTTTACTCGATCACCTAATTTTGACAACTTTCCACGAGAGTGCCTTGCTGATTACCGGCAGAACTAGAACGATGAGCCAAAACAACTTCGTGATTTTCCCCTTTTCTAATGACAAAACTGTCCTATATTTGATACCATCATACGGTCTCCGATCTTGTCTTGTTCCATGCCAAACGGATGTGCTACTTTTATTACTTTTTGCATCGTATAACTCAATGAAAGTAACTACAACAAAATCCAGTTATTCCATCGACAACTGACAAGATCGGTTACAGTAAACTTTTGTCCCGGTAAGACTTTAGGAAAAAGTTAAATCGAGTTCCGTGAGTTCATTCAAGAGGTCATCAAAAAGTTCCGTAATTTCAAACTCTACAAGTAAGAATCGCTCAATTGGCCTACCACACAAGATTTTTCATGCGGTCGTTCACCCACCCCAATTTCTGTTTTTACACGACGTACTTCCTAAGATTTCCATGAATCTTAGAGAACGCCATGCTTGTTTGAATAGGAAGGTGCTCTTTCATCAAGTCAACATGCGGCCGAACGATAAAGTTTTTACGATTAATCCTAGGTGGAGGGTTTGCTTTGCACGTCCGTTTGTTAGAGTACCAACCAATCAAAACGAGACAGCTGTTAAGAAACACAAAAGGAAGGCATTTTTCAAGCTGTCGGACATCTCTTTTTTTTTTTTTTTTTACTATTTCTTTACTTCACTAATTTCGGAGGGGAAAAAAATGCTCTTTCATTTGTAATCGTAAAAAAGAGCCAACTTGTCCTTTTGGCACAGCCAGGCCATGCCGACAAAAAAGAGGTGCAGTATATTAAACTGATACTAAAAAATGGGGTTTTTAAGCGATTTTTCAGCGTTGAAGAGAACAGTAAAAAACAAGAATAAATGCAGGTGTGGGGATGTATAAAAACCTATCTCTTTCAGTGTTTCCGAATCAACGGACGTTAGTTGCAAGAGAACCAACTCGCCTATCACATCTACCAATAAGGTAGACGTCAAGACTCAACACGATTGCCTTTATTTCGCTAATCTTTTATCTCGAACTTTTGATTGATGATCCCTAGATGAAGCTAGCTTTGATTTTCCTGTCTGTTTTCTTGGTGGCTTTTTCTGATCAACAATTCCAGCAAAGACGTGAAAGGCTTTGGTGGACGCCGTACAATTACGCGCAACAGCCCTTCGTCAACAGCTACCTACCGAGTTACTACAATGTCCAAGATGACGTCCCCGATTACCGCGTATTCCGACCAACCAAGACCGTCACTTACTCGCAGGTACCAGCAAAGCAATGGTACATGGATGGACAGACTGTGATTTTAACTTTGAACTTTCTACAGAATGACGAGTTAGACGCTAGCTTGGTTGCAGCACAATATCAAGATTACTTTGACGAAGAGGAGAATTCAGACGTTCAGTCAAGATTCAACGAATTTCGTGAACGCAGACCAGCATTCGTGAAACGACCACAGAACGACGAACGATTGTTGTTGAGCTATTTGACATACTTTAAAACAACGACAGCTTCATTCACTCTTACCTCGTCTGTGACCCTCACCAGCGTCCAGTCTTGCATTGCAGCAGCTAAATTTAAAGATGATGCTGCAAAAACTACAGCCTGTCGTCGTAAACGAGACTTGCTTGATGATTCACCCAGTCCAGCAGACTTGCAATTCGCCATTGTTCCCTCTGAAACACAGCAGTACGCGTAAATTTTTATTAATCAAGCATTTAGGAATGTTAATAACATATTTTTGTAATTGCAGAGTGATCCCTACCGTTGTCCCATCGTTGGATGTCTCCCGCCAACATCGCCAAATGTCGTCTGATGAGGCTTTGCAGCACGACATTGCTTCATCGAAAGGTCTTGGCTCCTCAGCTGATCTTTCGGGATCCGTCTCGTGGCTGAAACAGATGCGAGACCCACGATTTTTAAACACTTATTCGTTGGCATCTACAACCGTAACATCCTACAAGTTTGCATCGACGACTGTTACCAAGACAGTGCCCATTGCTGCTGACGGTCTGGTTCTCTGTCTTCCTACTGGCTACGTCGTCTGCTAACCAGCATGCGACAAAATGAAATATGACAACACCTTTTACTTGAACGTTTTAATTATATACGTGTTTTTTTTTTATTTCAGCCTATCTATTATAATATTTAACAGTTTCAGTCTTGGAATGTACAAGTATCATTTTCCGACCTTGACATTTAAATACACATTTAACGCATAACTGTTGCCAATTTTCAGTAGACCTTCCTGTGTTTCTAAACAGTCGCTTTCCATTTTCCAGCATCCATCACAGGTAACTTTTTTTTTTTTTTTTTGATTGGCATTTTCTCCTAAATACAAAGTATTTGATGAACCTTTTGACAAGCTACATGTCATAGGAATGTCTTTTTTTACAGTGTAGCCTGAAAAACTGTATTAATAACCTTTGGCCTCTTCATTTCCATTCACTGATTTATTACCGTACACCAATGCATTTTGCATTCTGTGATGACAAACCGAGATGCAAGAGCAACTAAATGGTGGAAAAAAGGAAGTGGATATAAAATTAATGCACACTTTAAATGAAGGCACCGATTCTTATCACGATCTGCGAATATAATACAAAAAAAAAAAGACCTTTCTCCTTTTTCATTTCATGGAAAAAGGCCAAGATCGTATAGGTTTACATATTATCAATGTTAGTTTCATGTCAAATTGCAATACTGCTTGCTTCCTGACTCCCTCCCCTGAAGCGTGTTAAACCACACGTGAAGAGTCGAGTAGGCTGCACCTTTATAGACAAAGCTTCCACGATTGCACACGCTCAATCGCAACCTGGCTACATAACGCTATATTTGGTATGACCGTGACACTAAACTGGTTAGTCGAGAACACGAACCATGTCAGCACGATCGTTGGCATTTCGATTTTAAAGAAATAAGTATATTCAAACATTCCACTATTGGTCTCTATACGTTACGATTAGTTCACTTGGCTGGCGTTGTTTGTTGTTGGCTCGCAAGAATGGCATCTTCGTAAGACGGAGGAGGTGCATCGTCGGAAACCTTGGAAGAAGGAGGAACATTGCCGGAACCCAGAGAGTCATCTTCAACGGAATACAACCCATCCAGAGTTTGCCTCCTTGCCGGCCGCTCTGTAGTTCTGTTCTTCCTGCGAGCAGTCTCCTGTTAATATGGACATTTTCAACTTAACAAATGTAATTTTCGAGAAGCAAACTGAGACAAGTAATACCTTGTTGCAACACCGTAAACGATCAATGATGAGAAAAAGTAGAAGGTATAATACGCCGAGGATGAGAACGCCTCCCAATATTATGAAAGGGTAGGGAATCCGGGCGGATGAAGGTAACAAAGGAATGCTTGTATCGTACTGCGTGGCATACTCTGTAGTGGTTGCTAAAGGCTCCAGCCGTGGTCTTGGTCGTAATAGACGTTTACTCCAATCCTTACTGGGTTTTCCCTGTGCATCAGGACCGAAAAACCAGTCTATTACTTGTTTAATTATCTTTTGTTGGTTTGGATTAGGGGGATCCGACATCACCAGTAGCGCGTTGTAATCCTTTTCAGTCATCTTCACTTTCTCGACAACGCTCTAAGACAAAGAACTGTGGATCCAAACGAGTTTCAATGTCATTATGCGAAGTTTAGCTCTGTTTGGTTTAAAGATATTAGTAACATGAAAATCTTACCTCTCTAATTCGATCCTTTGTTGTTGTGTTGTTTTTCTCACAAAAATCCTTAGAAAAGTGTGTAAAAATAAACGTCAAAGGAGTCCAACTAAACAGCCGATGAACGCTACACAACCAACTTGGACGGCGTCAAGTCCACACTAGCAGCCACGTTCTATGACGAGGAAAAGCGATTCCTTTTTTGCTTAAAGGACTGCTGCGATTAATCTTCAGTCCGAGTTTTTTTTTTTGCACCAGGGATATCATCTCATGGACAAAAGAGGAGAGTCATTCGGGCACACCCAACCTTCAACAGTCCGGTTTTCACGAAGAAGCCTCTATAAACGCGAAGAATCGCATTATAACGAGTCTCTTGCTTCATCGCTGACCTTAAGAAGAGAATCCGGTTTTTTTAGTAAACGAAAAAAAAAGTGCCTCGGGTTCCAGTCATCCACTTCACGGTTTGAATGTTCGGTTTGAGACTATTTCTATTCATAGCCCTATTTGCCATGGTGGGCGTATCGGGTCCACGTGCGTGATAGAAACAACCTTCATCAATGAAACAAGGTAGTAGTTTTATTTTTCGCAGTAGCAAATTAAATCCTATATTTCTTCTTTGATGCTGCGAACATTAATGCGATGTGAAGGCCATTGAAGAGATTTGAATGTTTCGATTACCTTTTTTTTGTTTTTTCTTTCTTCTAGTGGGGAATGGACATCAAATATGGCGACGGAATGTGGAATATTTTTCTTTCGGCTCCCTTCTGGTTCGTTAGCCGCTTGTCATTGAAGATTGCATGTTTTCGATTTCTTCCGTCATGAAGCTTCATTTTCTTGGTAATTGATGTTGGTTGGTTGGGAAAAAAAATTGCAGCACAAATTCCCTACAGCCAAAATGCGTTGTCACGTATGAAGCTGAATTTCTCTTTCTGTTTCAATTGAGAACAGCAGAGTGAGGGGTTTCCATTTACTTCTTGTGTTATCAAATGCCGTCTTCCCAAAGCCATTTGCGTGTAGCTTTTCTTTTGATATATTTACTAGGAAAGATACGAGATTCAATGTAACGACCGAGCCAAGGGAGAATGCAAAGCGACAGTGGTAACGCTGTGCTGTCTGCACTAGTCCAAAAAATTCATTTTTATTTATATTTTCTTTCTTTAAAAGGATTTTTGGCAACGTCGCAATGCGTTGGAGATCAACACTATGCGCTACTCACTTGCTGCTTAGTCTCGTGAATGTAATTCTTGGCACAAACTCGTGACGTGTTTACACAAAGAGAAATCGACTTGGAAGCAAATCGCAGGTTCTTATCTCGATTACCTTGAAGCACAGTTGTTGTGTTTAGAGTGTGTAACCCTTTCTACCAACCTTAGAAATTGGGCTTTGAAGTTGGAACTATCTTGGTGCTCCAAGTTCGCCTGGCTTTATTACGACCATGTCGTATGCTGTGTCCCCTTCGATGAGTGACGACGAGCGAGACATAGATATCGAAAGTGATGTAAGTACATGGTGAATGGTTTCGTATAGACATCTGTTTCATGTTACCTTTTTTCATACCTGGATACCTTGTTGCTGATATCTGCTGCAGGAAGAGGATGGAGGTGGTTACTCCCGTGGCTCAGGCCAGTATTCCCAACAGGTAAGTTGTTATTTACATCTGCTTTAAGTATTTTCTTCTGCTTCGTATCACTTTTAATTTATATTGATGAATAGGTTGACAAGCGAGCACACCATAATGCCTTGGAGAGGAAGAGGAGAGACCATATCAAGGATAGCTTCAGTGGACTTCGAGATTCAGTTCCCTCTCTACAGGGAGAAAAAGTAAAACTTAAGTGTCGAACATTTCTCACTAAATAAAATTTGTAGGATGGCTCTCGATTTCAGGCCAGCCGGGCTCAAATACTGAAGAAGGCAGCAGATTATATACAGTTCATGAGGAGGAAAAATGCTGCACACCAACAAGACATTGATGATCTCAAACGGCAAAATGAAGTCCTACAGACTCAAAGTATAGCTTTTTGTGTGTGTTCATGTTATAAGAGGACTAACATTGGCTTGTGTTTTTCAGTTCGCTCCTTGGAGAAAGCCAAAATGCTTGGCGTGGGGGAAATGCATGCCCAAGCCGAGGCTGGAAAATACCAGGAAGATTCCGAAGGTTCTGATAGAGAAAACAGCACCAAAGGCAAACGAGCCAACAAAAAGATGAAAACTTCTGTCTGATCTGGCTTAAATTATTGATGTGCTTCATATCGACTATTTGTGTTCTGTACCTTCTGCGACCTAGAAATCGCCATTTGTGTCGTGAGTCATGATTCGTCCGACTCCCTTTCGTACTTTTCCACCCCACCCAACCATTGCTTCAATTCACTCGAACGCCAATAAGCTGTGAGTGATAGTGGGGCTAAACTTGTTATGTGCTTAGTTCGAGCCAATAAAGACAAAAAAATCCGTTATAACTACGTTTCCACGTAAGAAATGCGTTGATAGATTATCGTAAGTATTATTCAGATTTCCATATAATATCGTAAAGCTAAATTTATAAAACTTTTTTCAACGGAGCCTCTTAAGCTTCTTTAAAATCATGGAAACCCATCTAGAATCACATTAAATCAGACCTACAGGTTTCAATAGTACTCATTGCAAAGTTAAATTAATAAAGGGTGGGTAGCGAGGCGACTTTTTGTGGTTATGCGGGCTATCCCAAGCCAGGAGTGAACCATCGTTTCTAGCGGCTAGTAAATGCTGTGAGGTGCTTGAATATGCCAAACTGACGATCGACAACGAGGAATCGGTAATAATGTCTCGTACGACATTTAGAGTCCAGGTATCCCACAACCTGGATTGAAAATTATAGAACAATGTAGAAACATAATCGCAGACAAACAATTATGGACTTACCGGATTCGACCGTTGGATAGTCCAGCAGCTACTACATTTATCGAAATTCCTTCAGGGGCAGAGGAGAAACACAATG
Source organism: Daphnia carinata (assembly GCF_022539665.2). Taxonomy (NCBI): domain Eukaryota; kingdom Metazoa; phylum Arthropoda; class Branchiopoda; order Diplostraca; family Daphniidae; genus Daphnia; species Daphnia carinata. The sequence continues at coordinate 2,820,457 of NC_081336.1, read as the reverse complement.
AAGTGATGAGGGGATTCGTTGTTGTCATGCCGATCAAATGCCCATTGACTGACCTCAATTCCAGTCGTGACTGTTGGTCGTCAAGATTGACAGCACATGCAATGTCTGCTGTATTTCGACTGACTGCCAATTGGGAAACTGGTAATATTACGTCTTTGCGATCGTTGGAGAGACCTACAAAATATTTTGAATTCTGATATTACAGTCGTTAATCATTAGTATTAGACATTAGTTTTACCTGGAGTAAGTTGGCGGATAAACTTCAAGGAATGAAGGTCCCAGAGGATAATCGATCCATCACTTCCACTTGAAACGGCAAGGCTAAATGCCGAACAAAGGACAAGCTGCTGGAGAGGTCCAACGTGACCCGAAAGAATTGTCGGTGGTCCAGTCAATTCAAAATGAGGTTTTAGTGGATCAAACAGAAATGGATAGACACGCATGATTCCGGAACGATAGACAACCCAGATCTTGTTGTAATCCGGTAAAGTTGAGCACAAAATCACGCTATCATGCGCTTCCGATTGAAAAAGGGGCTTTACAGGTTCGTCTTTACGGATCTTTATACGCACAATTCCGTCAGACTGACCCCAAGAAATTAGTGCAACACCTAAGATGCCTGTCGGACGTCCAAGGAAGGAATCCTTGTCGTAGGAATGCGATAGAATGGCGGTAGTGAACGGGCCTAAAGAGTAGGTATCTCCCGTGCGCAGCGGGAGGAAGGAATGGACTGGAATAGCAAAGGATTCTTTATGCTTCAACACGGGATCCTGACAGGATGGCGATCCCACGTAGCAACCCCATTGCAAGTGATCGACAGATGGCAAAAGATTGCGGCTTCTGCGGATAGATTTAGCGTTCAGGGGCTGGATGCTCATCGGATGCGGCTGACGGAATAGCTGGCGAGGAACCTGACCATACGATCGAATCATAGTTAGCTTCGCGTTCCGTTCGATTGGGTCGTCATTCAGTCCCTCGGTAGCATCAAATCCAGCGTAAGTGGATGGATGGAAAACATTGATGGACTCGATAGCAGCTGGCCCCGTCTGCTTGAAGCCAAAGATCAAATCGATCCAATGATGGAGATGATCACGCACCCAGCTTGACTCCAGTGCCTGTCGATGGATTTGAATAAAAAGGCGTGGCTTCCCCAGACTCCAGGGTGGAAGCTGAACATCATCCACCGGATCACCTAAAATAGAAAAAAAAAATTCAATACTTCAATGAAGCAATGTTATCATAACGTGCTATCAAAGTCCTAACCACATTGTTGCATTCCGAAATCGAAACCGAGAGAGTTGACTAGAAATTCCGGCAAATAAAAAAATTCCGGAATCAATTCTTTGACATCGGTTGTTGAATCGGAGCTGGCCAGTCGCCAAGATGTTCCGACAGAGTGAAACGATCGATCAGGGACGTCAAAATTTCGGTCCTATAATAGAGAAAATAAATATTAAATTAAAAATAGAATATATTTATGTATAAAATTGAAGAACTAACTTGATATTCCATCAAGAGTTTTGTGAAGGGTGGCAATCGCACGAGAAAATGAAGAACTATGCCAGGATTGGAGTACAACGATCCATAATGAAACGGGCCAAAGTTCGGTCCAGACCCTTCGGGCCTATTTTCAAAATCCCTTTTGAGGTAGTTATAGTTTTCAATGTAATGTTGATCGCGACTCTCATTCTGGTTCGAATAGGAAAGATTAATAATAAATATTAAAAGCAGACGGTGAAGCAATATTACCTGGACAGCCATAGGTTTTTTGAAGTTGCGGTATAGATGCGGATCATTCAGATCTAGCAGTGGCGATTCGTAGTCAGCCAAAACAAACGGGAAAATAGGGTACTGCATCAAATCGTTGTAGGATCGACCAGCAAATTTATTGAGGAAGACGAGGTATTCAAAGTTGGTGATTTGGCTTTCACGCCACAGTTGTGTTACGTCGGCCAGACTTTCGGACGGAATCAATTTAGGGCACAATTCGCTCAACTCTCGTTGAGTAGCATTTCGTTCATCCAGGCTGTTGAACACCAAGAATTGGGTACGATTATCACACATGAACAGCTCTAGTGCCCTCTCTTGAAGCTGGAAACGACGGGCCAATATTTCTCGAACATCTTCATATTTCGTACATGAAAAGAATTGATTGGATTCTGGAGAAAGAAACGTCATCCATTTCTCAGTAAGTACTAATTCACCCATAATTTCGGCTGTTGTCGTGACTAGCCAACAGCTGATTGCTCGTAGAACCTTCTCGTCATCATGACCGATGACATCATCAACAGATTTGACAGTGGACATCCGCAAGATGGATTCCAATGGTTGAGATAGTTTTTCAGGCTCCAATAAAGAACGAGAACGTTCCAAAAGATATTTGGCATCGACGTTTAGTGCTGCTCTTCTCAAGCGAAGATGCATCCGCTGATATCCTTCGATCGGGTCCAATTCCCATCCACGAACGTACGATTTGGCGAAATGCCACGCAGCTCTTTGATGTGTCAATTGATCGACAAGTTCGATCCAACCTCCTGCAGCCAGCACTTTGGATCCGTGATCGCGTCGTAAACGATTCAAGAAGAGACGGCGGATATTGTTTTGCGTACCAACTGCTACCGTCGTCCATTTGGCTGCAACATCTGCCGTCTGCCTAACGAGTGCGTCATAACGCGATAGGATACGAATTTGAGCCTCTTCTTGTGTTCTCCACCAAATACTTCGGTCTATCTCAAATTGCTCCTTTAACTGCGCTGGATCCAGGACTTGGCATCGTCTTGACTGGTGTGATCCCACCAAACAACGGCTAATGCAATGGATTTTAATCAATGTTGTGTGCTCAACATTATCGGTGAACTTCCGTGAATGTAAGAAATGACACAAATATGTATCCAGCGTGTTCCTAAAATTCCAAATCATTTTTAAATTTCCAATAAAATTTAATTATAAATTCAAACTCACGTGAAATCTGGCTCATCAGGGTTAGCCAATCTAAAGAGTTCTTCGTAATGAGGGTCGTCATACAATGTTTTAATGACAAACTGAAGCATTGTTGAAGACTGGATTGGACTTGACAAGAAAAGAACTAGTCGATTAAATTGGGTTTTCATCGTTTGCCGACTGTTCCAGTACAGAGTGCGGACAAGGTCGCTCGAATCCGGAGCGTAATAATGTGACCAGTCCGTGAAGGCATCGTTGGATAGGTGACGGAACCCGTTGGATTTCGGCCGCTCCAGAATGGATGAAACACCTCGCACAAGTGTTACAAACAAATCTTGACTGAATGCTACCTCTACGGTGGACGTGTTTTGCTCTGTGTTGAGTGTGATGTGATCGACCGCTTTCACGAGAAGAAATTTGAATCGCTCCAATATCTCCGATTGACTAAGCTGCTTATCCAACTTCATCTTGCGGTTAGTGGAAACTGGAAGTACAGCGTTGAGCACTTTATCAGAAACGTGTTGAAAATGCGATGTTCCGGGTTGGAATGCGAAAAGCTGATGTTGCAATCTGCCAATCTTGTGAAATTCAACTCGATGTTGAATAGCCTGGATAGCTTGTTTCAACAAAACGCAACAGCTTTCGTGCAGCATTCGTACGCAACGTGATTTGAATCCGCAGCGGCCACTTTCCACTCGTTCCATGTAGTGGAATAATTGTATTATGTCCTGGAAGGCTGTCCACGGAACGGTTCCTAAGGAAAAGATGAAAGAAAATCAAAATCACTTCTTAATACATCAATAATACAATGTGTTTACCTGAAGCAGTTACAGTCCGGGTGGCAACGAGTATTAGTATCCTGTGTATGGCTTCTAAAAGGATTTCATCTTCACGTTGTTCCAAAATATCCCCTGGACAGGTCTTTGTTGCATGTGCCAAAGCGACTATGGACTTGCCCATAGTTTCAACCAGACCAAAATCCAACAGGAACTTCAAAATATGATTGGATCTCGTGGCCAGAGTCCGAACTAGTGTGGCAAGCTGATGAAACAGGGCCGGATCAAGGGCCGCGTTTGGTAACAAACTTAATAATAGTATGGTTGATTGCAGTTGAAGTGGTGTCGGGTTCTCTGGCCAGATTGCGAATGGATCCAACACTTGTTCAAGGATGACATCGACGCCAACACAAAGACTCACACAGGATTCTACGACCGGAGCCGTTGCGGCATATGGCTGTAATTGATTAGCCAAAAGTAGTAGTCCTGATTGCTTAATAAAGTTCTGCTCTTCTTCTTCGCTGCGTGATAACACAGCTTGCAACAGTCGGACTGCTCCGGCACGCATCCTATCGCGCTTATGGCGAGCCATTATCACTACTGTGTCCGGTCGAATGATTCCGCTGGCAACTTGCTTGACCATCGAATCGGGCAAAACTCGAATACAAGCGATCAAGACTCGTAAAAGATGTAGACTCAGTGTAGTATCAGCCTCATCACGGGCGCAGGTGCTTAAATTGCTAGAACTGCTGACTTCCGGCAAGGGTTCGGCCGTCTAAAGGGGAAACGTTTGCTCTTGTAACACTCACGTAAGAATCTTTCAATATTAATACTTGGTTATTCGGAATAGTTTCGTAACAGTGTTTTTCTCCAGCTGACCACTTGACAATAACATCACGAAGGGCTGAACCAAGTTGGTTGGCGTTCATCGGTTGTGGGATGGCAGACTCTGGAGCATAAGTTTCATAACCTTCTGGTAATTTCCAATTCCTTGGATGGAATACATTGACACCAGGATCTCTGGCTGTGAGAAGGAAATAATAAGAAAATCCAGCAGAATTGGTGGGGCAATACGTTTGCTCAGCTGGATGAAGTAGGAGGAGGTAATCGACTATGACAATCAGGTTACTGACAGTGGGTGGCGATCCAATTAATCCTTCTACCAGATCTGCAATCATGATGGCTTGATGATCTGTAAGAGGAATGCAATCTTCATAGAGAGAAGATTCCTATAAACACAAGGGATTAGATATGTGCAGAATTTTAAACATAATTCACAACTTACCCTAGCCAGGTGGAGCAAAAGTTCCAGGATTCCAGCACGTTGCATTTGCTTGACATTGAAATCTCGATAACGATGGTTGTCACGTAAAAGATGTTGAAGACCATGCAGCACTAAATCAAGCGTGTTTCCTTCTGAACAATCACGAAATCTCTGCCAGTGTTTCCAGCATTGGATCGTAAAGGATAGAAGACGAGGATCGACTATAATGGCATCGCAATGGTGACTAGGGTTTTTGGTGACGACTGGACTAGAACAGCTGAGATTTAGGAGAACGGCCGCAAAGTCTTTGCCCGGACGGCATCTATCAGCTTCAAAAACATGCTGCAGCATCCAGTAACCGCGTTTGGCCGCAAATAGATGTGCCTCTTGCGCATCTGAACGCAGCCAATGCAACAAAATTTCCAAAGACTGAGCCTGATAATCAGACTTTGACTCGATGCTGTGTCCCAAAAGGAAAAGAAGAACTGGATAACCACCAAGCTGCTTCATTGCGGCGTGAATGCCCATATGATAATGGGCCGTTAATGGTGCGGCCACGGCCACTGAAAGGGCTATAGGTGGTTGTTGGCTGCTACGAGGATCGTTGGAAATGGCATTGAAAACGCAACCACTTGGCATAATTGAGCCAAAGATTCCTGTTTACAAGAAAAATTAATAGTTGTTTAATATTATAACAAATTTAAATATTACTTACCGGCCGTTGGAGAGATAATGTATGGGTAAATGAACACCGATTCGGGTTTATGGGCCGAGTATGTCAACAACAAGTTAGACTGCAAACTATCCATCATTTTGTTCCATTCTAATAGCCTGTCCCAGTCTTGAAGATGGTCAGTTAATTTCGAATGAAGAAAACGAGGAAAATTTGGTCTTGTCTGACCATCTTGACAGGTGGCAAGAAATATGCCACCGTTCGGGCCCAATGCCATTAAAAGAAATGCTAACTCTGCAGACAGCAGCTCGCCTTTGTAGAGTGTAGCATTCCCCAGTTGCCACGATGGCATCATCTTCTTTGACTTGATTTTAGATACAGAGGCGATTCCCAGTAAGAGAAATGAATGAGAATTACCCAAACGTTTCATCGGACTGAGAGGCACTTTGAGATCTAAACTGGCCGATTGATATCCGTTTAAATACACCTGGATGTGTACTACTCGATGGTATCCATTGGCGGAAGACCTTTGACGACAACTAACCACCAGATGGTTCCACCGTCCAGACGGAATCTTCAAATCTAACGTCTGCGTGGCCAATGCCTGGCTTTGGGAATGTGTTGATTGGCTAAGACGGACGAGAAGAGTGTTGTCAGCGCCTGGATCAGCCCAGAACTCGACTAGGAAACTCCTAGTACCCATCGAAAAAAGATGCAGATCACGGCCGTTGTTGGGATCTTCCCATGGAAAACTTGCAGTGCAATCTTGTAGATCCGGTCTCCATTCAGGATTTGAGAATCTCGGACCTTTACGACGAGGAGCTTCTGATAACAAAAGCCACGTTGAGAGGGTAAGCCCATCCGTTTGCATGTTCCAACTATTATCAGTCAAAACAGGAAGGAATATTGCAGCGCATTTCCAAGCAGATCCTATCCCTTTGCTCTCATGAACGCGTCCAAGTTCCTAATTTCAAATAAAAAAATTTAGTTTAATATTTTATCATTCAAAAATAAATTTTGCTGAATTATTATACCATAGCGTGTTTCGTCAAAGTGTAAATTTCTGAGCGGATATCATTTACTTGGACGAACGATCCAATCGATCCGCCACTCAGGTGCAATGAATTTTCGATGTCTTCGTCAATCACTTTGATGCCAGGAAAACTTAACGTGTACGTCGGACGGTAGCCATCGGATCGAATGAGATGCAAAAACACGGGAAGGAGATCCTTCCAAGGCGGATTTTCTTCTTTTAACATATCAATGAGCAATTGCAACTCTCCGGGTGTGATTCTCTGATTACCAAGACAGCTGATCATCCCAATCACTTGCTGACGGATACCAGAAGATTCGCTACTGATTAGGATTGGCTTCAATTTCTTGAGGAGAATCGTTAGTAATCCTTGATTACTCAAGACAGTTGCTGTCGGTGGATGTGAGCAAATCGATGCCATCCGCTGGAAGGCCGTAAGAAATTCCTGGAAAAGCAATGCTCTTTCTTCATCGGCTGTCGTTTGCGATAGCCAATTCGAAAAATTGATCAACAATTGCGGAAGAATGGCAGGGAAGAAAAGATAAATGGATCGATGTTGTGACGTGACTGGTTCCAACGTGACAGGTTCCGTATCAGCTTCGTATCCGTCGGATAACGTCGCGGTCACAGTCGATTCCAATTCGCTAGAACGGACGGGATTTTCCGGGTTGACCCAACGTTCCAAAGTGGAGCAACGCAGCAGAATTTCGTAAATAACTGACAACTTCCGTTGCGGAGAAAATTGTTCCAACATACATTTCAATCGATGTTCTGAATTTGGAGAACTTGAAAGCAGAGATAACGCGAGAAAGAGTTCGAGTAGCTCAGCATATAGCGTCCAGTGAGGAGCAAGAGGGTCGGACAGGTAACGACAAATAGCCGGAAGGATGAGTTCAATCCACTTGACGAACGGATGGCTACTAAACCACGAAGAAAATGCTCGGTTATGAACAAACAAACGGACGGTCGTTTCCCATAAGGCGGATGCGGTTTTCAAATTTCCAGGTAAATGATCTAACGTTTTCAAATGATTCACCCAGACGGAATCAAATGATCCAACAGCGTCAGTCGCTGCTTTCAATTCTGGGATTTCGATGTCGCAATCATCGGTCGATGGTATTTGGCTCTCCAAACTACGCAGAATGTAGGACATGTGGTGCACGAGCAAATGTTCCAAAATGGCCAACGCCGTGGCCTCGCCCATTCCAGTCAATTTGATGTCAACGTTTTCAATCAGATCCGTTTCTTCGTCCGATTGGCACTGGATGCCGATCATCGACTGGAGGACTCTAGCCACGTTCCAGGACCATTCCGGCGACCTGCACAAATCGAGCAATAATTCTAGTCCGTTGGAACTAAGGAAAAGTTCGCATATACTCCGTTGCCGAACTAAATTTGCTGTCATTTGCCAACAAGCTTCCGTAATCTGTCCAGCTATCGAAGAGCGATTAGATGCGTCTGCTGTTCCAAACGAGGTGGGTAGCGTCAAGATGGGATAAAACACGCGGGCAAATATTTCAGATTTGACTTGAGTCGTTGCAACATCGATCAATCGATGAATGTGTTTCACCATGGCCAGCGTGAAGGGTTGTTGCATGCGTGTCGAAATATATTCAGTGTAGAAATCAAACGAACGCCACGGATCCGGTAATACCATGTTCCAGCACGACTTGCTAAGAGATTCCGTGGAGGCGTACACTCCCATTTGACGACATCTTTCCAGTTCTTGGCCGCCGTTGTAACGACAAAAGTGGCACTGGTAATCGATTATTGAAATTGTAGCGGATGCAAAACCCGTGCTGCGGAAGACCACCTCCAATACATCGAGGAATTCGGGCACTTCGACAACTCGTTTGAATAAAACTTGATAGATGATATCAGGAGGTAGACAACAACATGGGTGCCCTCCAGAAACGATGGCTTTCAAGACCAGCTTTCGGGCATTTTCATTGCCGATTTGATATACTTGAAGGAGAATGTAGAAAAGAGATGAGATCGAGCACGATTCACGACCAAGTTGATCCGGGTCGACTAGGGCCTGTCCGAAAACATGGTGATGATGGAATGGTGTTTTTGAATTGCGACATGAAACATTGCCAATTATAGTTCCAATCAGAGGAAGCCATGAAAGATCTTGGGAGTCTGATATCACCATATCAATGACCAATTTCATGCAAGTTTGACTGTGGAAATTGTTGAGCCACTGATGAAAGAGTACGTCATCATCGATTGGATGAACTGAAGCAAAAAACCGTACGAGACCTTCAATCACATCAGCTAAAAACAATCCTAGAGTTAGTTTAATGGAAAACAAATAAAGTTGAAGATGTAGTATTTTACCAGCAACATTGGGTTGACTCGCGTCTGCAATTTCAATCAATAGATGAATGACTTCTTCGGCCTGTAAAGGTCGGTGGTGTTGGACAATGGACACCATGCAACGAAGGATCAAGCGAAACAACCTTCGTTGCTCTTCGGAAGGCATTCCAGGTTGTAAGCGTTGTAAGGCAAATGTCATGACTCGATGATCTAGACAACGCGAGGATTTCAGCCGATAATCTCCGTGATGCCCCACTAGTTGTTCTAAAAGTGACAGTGCCAAATGGTTGAAAGATTTAGCGGCCAAACAAGGAAGCTCCGCTTTTTCATTCCATGCTGTCACGTCTTCTACGTCATCGTCTTCTGGACGGCAGCAGCGATCTGACAGCTGGATTTTGACTACGCCATCGACACAGTCTTTTAAGCTCGTAATTCTGATGTCATCTAACCGGCCACCACGTCTCGATTGTTTTCGTCGTGGTTTCTTTACGTTCTTCAGGTCACTACGAGTGACAACTGTACTAAGATCTGTGAGGGGCCACAATGTCTGATCCTCAATAACCGGTGGTTCTTCCTCGGTTTGAGCTCCGTACAAATTAATCAAAAGATCTGCCAAATCAGCAACCCCTACTAAACTCTGAATGCCATGATTGGCGTTTAAATTTTTTTAATGTGAATCATCAGGAAATAGGATTAATAAAAAATACCCTTAAATTGGAGGATGATAAGGCGTGCAAGAGAAGCCACCCTCTGCGACGAAGGCAGTAGGTCAATTTCTCTTTTTCTCCGCCCATCTGTGAGCTGCTAATCCGGCTCATGTCATACAGCAGCTGCTCTATCAAAACGCTGGACATACCCCGGAAAAATCTGCAATGTAATTATTTACAGAAAATTTATTCTCGTGAGGATTAAAACCAAGCGAAGGATCTGCAGAGCGCGATAAGACGCGCCCACAGGCTCCATTATCTTATTCTCTACGGACAACAGAGGATAGACCGGTTAACTGTGCAACTATTATTATTATTATTATTATTTCATTTTTTTTTTTTTTTTTTTTTTTTTTTGTCTGGCGACTATGAATATCTGGGTTCTACGGAAATCCTCACTAGAGCATTGTGGGATATTGAAAGGACAAACAGACGTGTCACGTGACACAATTGGATTGGTTCTCATAGTTAGCTCAGGTGGACATCAGGCAGTGAGTCACATTAACAGAAACTGATCCGGTTGCTCGATTCGTTTGAACCCCATGAATGTTTTTAGAACAAAGAAGCCAAACAGGAAGTTGTTCGAAAAGAGTTTCACATCAACTTACTGAGAGAAGCGGAATTCTTGATGTTTCAATGCCAGGCACAGGAACACGTCAAGCCATTGGCAACGTTTCTATGTGACGCACAAAATGGAACAACATTAGAGGATTCATTTTGTCCAACAGACCTATTTTACTTACCGGGCAACTAAGCTCGTGCTTCGCAAAATTATTCCACGCGACGTACAGTCGTTTGTCCATGTTGTTTCATGTGCAAAAGCCTACGCAGCAACAGAGTAGTAATTTTGCACCGACTTCTTGGGAAACGGAGCACAAAAACTGAACAAGGTCAAGGAGGTCAAAACATTATCACTACACGGCCAATTTCATTACAGAGATGTTGCTTTTCCGAGAATCGATAAGCCCACGTGTCTCCGTAAATCTCTCACTCTCCCCCGTACAATAAGTAATGTGCTTTAGAAATCAGATACTGGTACGAGTAAGACAATCAATTTGATGAAACACACCAAAACACAAATGTCTAGGTGAGCTTCGAGGTGGCCAAAACTATGTTTGAGAGACACAAAACAGCTGTATGCCTACATCACCCGGCTGTATGTTGACTACTGACTTAGACTGGCGCGCTGCATACGACAATAGTTTAAATTGACCGTAGGGCTACCTATCCACCAAAATAGGAACTACGTTACCCATTCTAGAGGAATTTAGTTGTTATGCAGGTTAATGTGGCTAGATTAGTCATACTGTGATATAGGTATGACTACCAACAGAAAGGAAATTATGAAGACGCAAAGAAATTAGGAAACGTAATGTCCTGCTGAAAAGTAAGAAAAACTATTCCCATACCGGGAATTGAACCCGGGCCTCCCGGGTGAGAGCCGGGTATCCTAACCACTAGACAATATGGGATATTTCGTAAAATCCTAAATGATGGAATAATCTAAGTAAAACTAAGCATGATCACTATAAATTTAGCATTTATTTCGTAGTTACGCGCTTCTGCTTTACTTACGGAATGTGCATTTTCATCAAATTTTAAAAATTAAATGGGTGTGCATTCAACATGGGAACAGTTTAAAAAATCTAAAATTACAAAAAGTTTACGCGCAATAGTTCGTTCCTGGATCACGAAAAAAGGTTTCCCATACCGGGAATTGAACCCGGGCCTCCCGGGTGAGAGCCGGGTATCCTAACCACTAGACAATATGGGACGTAACTAACTAAGCTCACTGCCGATATTTACAACCGAGCGAAAATAACAAAGAAACGTTGACTGGAACAAAACAGTTTCCCATACCGGGAATTGAACCCGGGCCTCCCGGGTGAGAGCCGGGTATCCTAACCACTAGACAATATGGGATTGATTATTAGAAACTGTTAATAATCTTTTAAAATGCGAAGGTAAAATACACCAATTTCAAAAATTGACCACACGGAAAATTCATACAATATAGCTTATTATTACGACAAAACGAATCACGGATATGATTTGCTTTAACCATATCCTGTGACTGTAACCACAAATGTTTCGTTAAATTTAGTAACGTCTACTTACAAGAATTGTTTCATGTGGAAGAGTGAATGCTTGAAGGGGTGGTTAGGGCTGTAGACCAAGAGAAGAAAAGGGTGTGTTGATAAACAGAGGCAAGTGAACTTGAGCTCGGTGGAAATGCATAACCGATGCTTAGTTATAAACTTGACGGAAATGTTGTTGAATGGTTTCTTGAAAATGAAATAAACGTTTCAGCAAGCTGCGCAAAAACGTTTCCAGTGTCAAAATCAAAACAGAAAAACGAAAGAAAAGAACTGTCTGCTGTCAAAATGGGCGGGCATTCTAGGTGGCGCTAAGAACAAGTTTTTTCAAAACAAAATTTGCAATGCAGTAGAACAGTGGAAATTTGCAATTTCGGGTCATTTGTATAACTGTAAGTTTCAAAGAAATTTCTCTCCCCAAACGTACATAATTTTTGTTAAAGACGTTTGTTCTAGAATGGCTGAGTTGATCAGCCCCTTCCTTGTAATATCTGTGATGTCTTACGTTAGTGGGGCGAGTATAAGCCAAGTTGCATCTTCGTCTACTTTCTTAAATCAAGAACATCCCGTGGAATCTCACACAGTTCCGGATTTAGCTATAGGTCTGTGGAGTGAGGTACATAGTAGTGTTAATATGGCATGGGAGAAATTAAAGGCAGCAACAGGGATGCAAGATAAGGAGATAGCAAACAACATAGACCAGGGCTTCAAAATGGCACAATCCGCTGAAACTATTCCTGCCCCCCACCATGTGGAGGATAAACCAGTGTCAAATCAAGTAATATTATAACAGAGATAGATTTTTAGTAATATTGCTTCAAATTAAATTCAATTGCAGACTAATCACTTACATACAATATCCCCCAAAACTGATGAATCTGAAAGTGGTGAATGTGAAGAATCCACTTGTTGGACTTGGAGAGTGCTGAAAATTGTTGGTATTGCCGTTGGTGCTGGTTTTATCTTCAGCCTTTTCTCCCCAGTTTTATTTTACTTCATAATACTTAATATTGGATACCTTATTTATGGTAAAGGCATTGCTCAGTCTGTTAATAACTCTTAATATTAAAGTTTTTTCTTTGTTTTTTAAGGAATTACATTTCTGCTTATGGCTGCCAGGTGCAAAGCAGAAAAAGGAAGCCAGATTGGAGAGAAGTTATGTACAGCATGTCAAGATATAGCTGGATCTTCTTTACAAAACTTGTTTTCGCCTTTCCCGCTTTTCCTTGCATGGGTGGGCTCTGGCTGCCTTGTGGGTTGGCTAGTGTGGCCTTTTTACTGAGATCTTGGGAACGTTATTTGCTTCAAAATCGCATAGCCAAATCTTTTATACCTGCTTTCCACGTATTTATCTGATTTGTATCTTATTTTCTCTTTTTAAAGATCCCTGTAAAAACTGCCGTTAACCAAATATTTATTAATTAACATAAAAACAAACTAATGCTAGTCCCCTTTCAATAGTACCTTATTGTGAAAGGTAAAATAAAGAAAGGGGAAAGGAACAGCCATTAAACTGAAAAGGTAAAAAGGTATTGTAACAGCAATAGTGAAGAAAACAAAATTTTTCGGGGCAGTTTCACACACACACTAAGAGATCTCGACAAAATCGATCCTGGTATTTACAGAATCGTTGAGAAATTCTTATGAGATGTTTCACGAGGGTTTTCCATCTACTGAAAAGTATGAGCATAAAGTATTAGTATTCTCTTCCAATTGTGCTCTCAGGTTATTTATGTGTTCTTTTGCCCGTTCGAGCTCTTGTTTCACAGAATCCAAATCCTTCAAACGATCCTCCAAAATGGTAGATTTTTGTTCGAGTACTAACTGAAGATGGGATACGTCTTCCGAGCAGCGATTGCAAATAGAATCATTATCGTCTATCGCGATATCGGGGAGAATGAATTCACAGAAAATGTCGATCGTCGAATGGGATTCTAAACCGCTTTTTATACCAACTATTTTATCTTCGAAAACATCAGTCCCTTCCTGAGAACTTTTATTGGACGTGTTTGTCTGAGATGGAATATGAGGCGAGTTTGAATCGTTTTCAGCAGCAGCGGGTGTGCCTAAAAATATGTGTCATTAATTATTCCTGCCAAAAGTTTACCATTTGTATAATGATAAGGCTACCATAGGGTAAAAGCATCCGACAGTAATCGTGATCAATAGGAGAACTTCTATGGTCCAGGGCACTTTGTGGAGAATCTGTTCAGAATAAAAGAAATTACAATAAGTCCTTTTTTGTACAAGGGTAACTGAGACTTACCACTTATACAAATTGATTTGGCGCAATAGTCGTGATCATGTGTAGTGTTACTTGAGATAAAAAAGATTCGTTTATTCCTCACCATCTAATGACAAAAGACATTAGATGCTGATAATATTCTTGCTTAAACTGATAATCTTTCACTCCCTTCGACAAAAGATCAGTTAGGAAAGACGTAAGACGAAGTCAGAAATGTGAATAAACAGCAAAATATTATTGCATGATTGTAATAACCTGTTCTGGGCTCCCACCATTTTTTTCATTTTCAACACTTTTCCCTGGTGCTCCTTGTTCTTTGTCATTTGTTGGCTTTAATGACTGAGCCACACTGGAAGGATGAGTTTCCCCAAGTATGACAATTTCGCCTACAGAATAACTGGATGAGTAAATATATCTCAACAGTTGGGGAAAAAAAACTCTTTTTAGCAATTTCTGCCATTCCCCAACTATTATTAGAAAAAAGAAAACCATACCAACACAGACTTCAGAAAAATTTTCTATTGGTGGCGTATGTGTCCAAGAGATATCCAACTGGTCATCCTTGCAGATTCCTGGCAACTTCTCTTGTTTTTTAACCCCTCCCTGCTCAAATCAGATAAATTTTACAAATAGGAAAACAAAAAAATAATTAATACTTTTGTGAAAAGATAAAAATTCCACGAAATGAATTTGCTAAAACTTAGTTCAGATAGAGAATAAAGTTATTTGGCTACCAAGATTATTGCGTACCCACGAGTAATACGTTAAAACCGGACTGAAAACAGGGAACAGAATGGGGACTGCACTTGCACAATGTGGTTGAGATGACTGACATGAGAACATGGGATTATGTCATCGGTATGCTTACAGGCATCTGATGGGTAATCTTCTTTTTCACAACTTCTAATACTTTTGATGAAAATGCATTTTTATGCAAAGAAGCATGTGTGCTGGAACTAGAGACAGCTAAGGGTTGGTGATTAATCTGACGGATGACCTTCCCTTTTAGCAACCACTCTGTTGTTTCAGCTGCAAATCAGAGAAGAAATTCATAAAGGTGATAAAATAGAAGCAATATTTGCCAACATTAAAAAAAATTCATTTAACCTATTCTTAAGTAAGCATGTATGTATTAGAAATACTTGCCTCTCATTGTCTCAATTTTCTTTCTTCTCTTGTAACGCTCATATGCACACTTGGAAACAAAATTGATAGAACCCATATTTTGCGACGGTGCCCAGTCAGGGTTTTTTTCATCCAAGTAATATGATGGCTTTCCTATGGGACATGTCTGATGTAAATGAATGTGAAGTATATCAATACTGACATGTTTACCTGATAGGAAGTGAGCTTCACACACCCTCATGTCGTGAATTGATTGATTCTTACTAGACAGTTTTAGACGCCTTAACCATAAATTTTGCCTCCGAGTAGTAATTGCTTCGTCGCTTTTTCGAATTTTTGGTATACAGAAAGTTTTTATAGCAATCTCTTTGTCTCTATGGCAGCCCTGAACTACACACTTGCGTTGACGTCCCATACCGCCCAAAGTTTTGCACAAAAAGAAGTTTCACTCCACAACTAGACGGTTAAGACATAAAGCTACACTCATAACTTAAACAAGGACATTTTAAACCACAAGTCCTACATTAAGTTCTTATTCCCTAATTTCACTGGTTGATTTTGGTCAAAAGCTGACGAATCCAGCAGGCGACACAACTCTAATTTTGTCAACAAAAACCGCAGTCAAAACAATTGACAGACGATTTGCGATTATTATATTTCGTGCCCCGGTCCCGAACAATTTCGAACTCTAATTTGACCAGCAATGGGAAATCGATGAACATTTAAATCATGTTTTTGCTTTTAATACTTCTTTTAAGACTTTCATTCGTTTTAAAAAATCTTTTATTTTAAACTGAGTACTAATTACCAGTCAAGGCATACCATACATTCGACTACAGCGTTGAATACCAAACCTCTTTTGGAATGACAATTAGTTCCTAAACCACATGATCATTTGTACTAAATTACTGGGAGAGACAAATTTTTCTTTACGCACAATCTGTTAAAGGTGCTTTAAGCGGATTTCTCTTTACGGCCACTGAACGCCATTACCGTGTACGGTGCCAGAGCAATGACGGCGTAAGGGAAGGCTATGTTCAAAAGGAATTCAAGGCAGTAAAATAATGTTTCATTCGTTTTAGGTATGGCCACATGAGCCATTTCGGCTGCGTAACCCAACGCAAGGCCCACCACAACGTTTGCAAACGTTTGAAGCTTCGTGAAGTTCATTCTTTGCTCCGTTGCCTTAAAGAATCTGTTAAAAAATAGATAACAATTATCACTGAATACATAACCACCAAGGCCAATGCATTATTACCGGGAAGTCAAACCGAGACCAAGGCCGAATGCAGCTCCGCTATATCTCATCAAACTATAAAATGGCATTGTATCGATATGAATGTTTTCCGCTTTATCACACCATTTCAAAGCCTCACTGATTGACCAGGCAGGATCTCTTCCAGTCAACAAGAGGAATGAATACGTCCCCAGGGCACTGGCCATGATGATGGACGACACTAAAAACCACCGCAAACGACCGAAATTCATCCATTCTGTAGAGCCAAATGCTAGCTTTGCCATACAAATGCCTGTGCCCTCAGGTTAAGTAGGTTTAGGTCCCGGAGAAAATTGAATTACATGGTTAATTTACCAAGGACTAAACCCAGGAGGCATTGATGGGGAAAATGAGCTGCGATGTATAATCTCGAGAAAATCACCAATCCTTGAATGATGATGTAAATACCCCACAGGAGCTGTTTACTTTCCATTTTCAATTTGGCACTATCAGATTCCAATAGCCAACAATAAAAATGTGACTAATTCGATTTAAAATTATGAAATTTTATACCTCATGTTGGAAGGGTCTACAACGTGCTCCACAACAGCGTGGATGATTACGTACCAGGCGGCAGACATGGCCATCGAGTGTCCCGATGGCATACCTGGACCAGTTTCACATGTCGAGCTATACTGATGAATTTCCGCTATTTTGTGAGGATGCGCATCCGCTTTATGTGCTTCTTCCATTTCGTGAACCCACCAATAAGGACGTTCTCCATGCATTAGCCTGTAATTCGTAATTGTCAATGTTGCCAAAGTTAACTGTTTGTGCAGAAAAAACAAACAGTTACCATTTCAATATTTGATTGGTCCACTCGACGACGATAATTGTTCCTAATACTTGAACACCGACTACCCAATGAAAGGCGAAGAGCAACGGAAAGTAAATAGTGAACACGTACTTTGGATCGAAAACTAACGACACGTCGATGAAAAAAGTTTCGCCTTCCGGAAACCTGTTTGAAAAAAATAAATTTACAGCACACATTATTCAAACTGAAGAATTCAACGAGATCTTACGTGGACTGCAATGCGCTAATAAGATCTACACCCAGACCGTAAACAGTTTCAGAAAAATTAAACTCTTCTTCAGACATTTTGTTTTGTTCACTCAACAAAACTGAAAAGAACGCTACAGATAGCGTTGTTGTTTGCGATTCTAACAGACAACGAATGGACACTAATGCGCTTTAAAGGCCTAACACACTCTTGTGCACTGGCGGGACAACCTTGGCAACTGGTTGCCTTGGAGCGACTGCCGGCAGCTAAGTATTCACGCCCGACGTGTATGGCCGTCTTCGTATCATTGCCATTCTCACATTTCGGGTTGACAACAAACTTTGATACTATACATCGCCTGAGCTCTTTTGCATTTTTTACTGCCAAATAGAGAATTTCCTTTTATTCTTTTGTTCAGGTTACTACAGTGCACGGTTGACGCACTGTGAACGTTTGAACGCTAGAAGGTTAGTTGTTATGCAACGAAATACGGTCGGACGACCGTACACTAGCGACGTTTCCAACGTGAATTTGCATACCCCATAAGCTGAGCACGTGATCTGTTGTTTACGTACGTTGGACTGCATTACGTCGGGTCTCTCTGAAACACAGGATGAACAAGATTTCAAATCTGGCGGCCGAAAAAGACAAATCTACTAAACGTATCGTATTTTAATGGCGTGTTTGTGGCCTTGATCTTAAGACGTTCACTGAAATAGACTACATTACGCATTTACCGTCATTCTATTTGATCCAATTGCTGAATCAAAACGTTAAAATTCAACTTCGTAATCGTATCTAAGTTAGGTTTGAAGTTAATATGGAGAAATCGATATTTTTCATTGTCCTACTGAACTATTCACTTAAGATGGTTATCTACACATAAAGATCGATATTAAATTGCGAGGTCATTTCTTCGATTGAAAAAAAAAAGAAAAATGTCTCGCGGCTGCTTTTGTTGACATTTCGCCATGATTGGGTACTGGGTACAAATAAACTTCGACGAAACAAATTTCCATAATTGAAAAAAAAACACGAATGAAGGGCGGGTATTTGTCGAGTAGAAAAATTACTTGAAAATTTCATATGAATGATTCAACAAATCAATAATTGTAACTAACTACATTCAAAGACTTACCGCTACTTGCGCAAGATGATTGAAAAGAGGAATCACTATATAGTATGCCACTTCGAACGGACGTAACTGAAAGAATCGGGCGAATGGGGAGTGTGTAGCAACCAGACGGAATAGTTGATGGAACAAAGATAACGGAAGGCCAATTTCCTTGCGAGTTTCTTTTTTCGGATACCCTTCTTCGAGATGCGTTTAACGTGATAAGGACGACAAACACAATGAATCGTTTCTTTGGAGACGTAGTGGTAAATCTCCTACCAATGCTTGGTACGTTAAACTATCAAAGCGACATTGTTATGCGTTCTCATTCCTTTTTCTGACGTTTGTCTCTTATTGATTTAGACACGTAGCAGCTGAAGTTCTCATGTTTGATGGTGGGCGTTGTAGTTCTCTAGTATGAATTTATTCCATGAATCACTCCCCCTTGATAGATGCAAAGGTTATTACGAACAAAAAAATAAATATAGAGCAGTTATAGATAAACGATGGCTTGATATGACACCTGAAAACACCAGGCTACATTTCAACTTTTTACTCTGTGTATTTTTTAAAAGTCCTTGAAGGCATCTTCAGACCCAGGCTATTCTCAGAATCCATTCTGATTTTTCACGACTACCGTAAGGCCCAAAGGTTGTATTAACAGATGTTTCTTGCCATTTCTTAAACAGGAACTTTTCCTTTCGCATCTAAAAATTGCCTCGCTTCAAATTTTCCATGAGCTTTTCTTTTAGCTCACGCCATAGTCAGATACATGCAACGTTAATGGACCAATAAAGAAATTTGCCCCAAAGAAAAATAGACTAAGCTCTAACAACCCAACTAGTCTCTCCGTTTGATATGCAAAAGAAGTTCAACAAACAACTTCCATAACGGGCTCATTAAACATCCAGTTTAGAAATGGATTACCTGTAAGAAAAATAAATTAAATCAGCCGGCAGATGAACATTTGCACAATGCAAATAAATGGTTTCCAGCGCTCAGCTACATTCATACAGAAAAAGGATCTTGGATCTAATCACGCTACATTCTAACATGAGCTTCGTGAACATCGAGCAAGAAAAATTTCTCTAGGAGAGAGCATGATTATTCACGAATCTCCGATGATTCCTGTTCGGCATTTTCCATCTAAATACACATTCTCTTGCGCAACAAAGGCTTTTAGAACATTCTGCTAGCAGAGTGAAACTTTTTACTATGAATACTGTCAATTTCATCCGAAATTCCGTTCATTCATGTAACCTGTTCGAAACAAGAGAATGACGCAGAGGAAACTGCACAATTAAAGCTTAACGCGATAGCTACACAGTCTCATTCATTCAACAACCAGCGCAGCGTGGGTGTTGTAAACGTACCGTGATAGTGAAATATACTGCAGAGCCAATGCAATTGTTGTGAGCGCAAAAATGAATGGACTGCGTAAGACGTCAGTCTATTCAATCGGACGTGAGAAATGGTGGAAACATATTGACCGGATGACTATCGGTGATGGACAAACTACAATAAAGGTCAACCGTGGCCAGCTCTTTGGTTTCTTTCAAATTTCCTGAGTTACGCGGTACTTGCACTTCCGTTAGCACGGAAACTGCCATGAGATCCAACGCCCTTCCGAAACGGATATCTGCATCAAACATGGACTTATCATGTGACAGGAGAGACTTACAATCGGTACGCTTGGGATTCTTTACGTAGGTAGGTAGACTTTACGGAGGTAGATGTTTCAATGGCCTTGCGAATCCTCTTTGCTGCCCTTTCTACTTGGCTGATGCACCACTAAATCAGATTGTTCACAAGGAAAAATAAGGCCACTTTTCATGGAAAAAACGAGCTGTTACCTGAAATGAAATTCTGACAAACACAGAAATAAGAAGAATTTATTAGAAAGGGGGAAATAATGGCAAGCAACGCACACGGTTGGCGGAGAAAGAAGGTCATTGAAGACAACGTGCGAAATGGGCTCGCAGCATAAATCATGAAACTGCATTCCAGACGAGTCACGAAAGCTAGATAACTGTCAGAAAATAACGTGATCCAACATTTTCACCAGCTTCTACCATGAAAACGACCCATTTTTTTTTATAGGGGATTGACAAATAATTGAACTAATTGATGGATTTACCACTATCCCGTTTTTTGCGGTCTCTTTTATTCAATTAACGAACGAGTTTTCCCCCTTTGCAAAAATGTTACGTTTCAATTAAAATTGAAAGCTAATGCTAAAGGGAACAAAACTGACATTTTGAAAACTTGAAATTGTTGGACGTGAAGAGAAAACAGACAAAACTTTCCAGCAGATTCGCTTGTTACCTGCTGTCATGCTAAAGAAATTCAGTTGGTTATCATCCTCCAGCAGCCAGGAATTCCAGGAACATATAAAAAGGCATTATGATTAGC
This sequence comes from Daphnia carinata, assembly GCF_022539665.2. Taxonomy (NCBI): domain Eukaryota; kingdom Metazoa; phylum Arthropoda; class Branchiopoda; order Diplostraca; family Daphniidae; genus Daphnia; species Daphnia carinata. The sequence goes on along the minus strand of NC_081336.1, from coordinate 2,799,473 downwards.
TACATGGTCAGTTCCTCTACCTCCTTTGTACGCACTGCAATGCATCAGGTAACAATCCGCTTTACATATATTCACTACGGATTTCAAGATGCCTGTTTGTAAAGACTTACAAATCGCCCATCTGACATATCCTACATGTTTATTGATATTTAGTTGTTTATTGTCGTTCTTGCCTTCGCAATCGGAGCTTCCGCCCAATCGGATTCCCGCTATTCGAACGTACCAGATTACCCTGCTTACGACGATGAGGTTGATACTCAAAGATTTAATAGCAATTCAATTCTGACTCATTGTTGCATATATGCGTGATAGCCTATTATGCCCTACACCTTCGGCTACACCATCAAAGATGCTGAAACCCACAGCAGCTTTGGCCATCACGAAACGGCTGATGAGGAATCTGTAACGGGATCGTACGTTGTTGCCCTGCCGGACGGACGAACACAAATCGTTTCCTACGTAGCTAATGAAAACGGATATTTTGCTGACGTCAAGTACGAAGGAGAAGCTATTTATCCCGAACATCGGCAATCAAGCTACCCCAACTAGCTCACGGCTGGCAGTTTGTAAACAGAACCTGAGATTTCGACTTTTTTGAACAATACTTTTAATAGAATTTGTTCTAGATTATTTGATGTTAACTGTAATACTTTCCGGGTGAAAGTCAGTCAGAAAATTTGTATCTTTGAAATTTTACGAGCAATGGACCGATTGATAAATTATGGTTAACTGTTATTCGTGTTAACAAGCGTTATTTGCGTATTATTCACTAATAAAATGCTATTGGCTTTCTACACAAAATCTGCAGCAACGTGAAACGTAAGTTACAAATTCTTTAAACACGCAATATTAAGACCATAAATCTTGACACTTTTACCACGCCCTGTTTAATTCAACTCAACTGCTGTTCACGGTAATTAGAGACTCTGATTTATTACCTTCTAGTGGTGGAATGGTGTGTAAACCGTGCTTTTCTTCGTTACCTCACAATCACTCGTTTTTCTAGCGATCTTAATTACTTTGACAAAATTACTTGGACGTAGCAAACCGTACAACCTTACACGCGTCACGTTTTCAACTGAATTCGCTTTAGTCGTTCTCACCTGAAGGTTACCCTTACTACAACTTCCCGTCAGAGGAAGGGTGATGTAACTATTGTGCCATAATTTTGCCACCTGATTTACGTAACCCCTCCTTTCAAATGACATCGTTTTCTCGTATTGTCAAATGGCTTTCGTAAAAATCGTGGGGTTAGGGTATGCATTTTTCAAAATACGCCCACCTCACCAAAAAAACCTGGGGATACAAAAAGATAAATGCTCTGTTTTTCGTAATAGTATCTTATGCAAATAGAATTTCAAATAACCTACTGAGATCCGCTATCTTTATTGTCGCTCTTGCACATCATCTGTTGCGTCCATAAAAATGTCTAATTTTTTTATTATCTCAACATTCGACTGGATCGATAAAATCGTTCGCCAAAGTTGTGGTGCAGTGGCGGGCTATCCAAGTAGATCAATGCATTTACCAAACAAGTAAATAAGCTTTAGACGAAGAAGGGTCTCATTGCATGTGCATGTCACGAAATAATTGAAAACATGGAATAAGAATAAAGTTGTCCAAGACACTCTACGTTCCGTACTTCTCATCTCAGTATCAAGTAGGCGTTAGCCTACTCTGAAAAAGTACTAAGTATTATGAATATCAATGATTCCATTACGACATTGATCCGTTTTTGGAAACGAAGACCAAAAGAACAGAAAGCGGATTTTGGTAACCAGATTTTATACACGTATACGTCTTTATCGTGTAGGTTGAGATGTACTGGAGATAGATTTATTGAGCATTTTACTTAAACACATACATATGAATAGGACTCATTTCGGAACGTTAAATAGGACTCTAATGTCTGTGAACGCGAAGAATGTTCATTAATTTCTTCGTAATGTGGGCAAGCGCCCGTCGGAATTCATAGCTGGTGGCCATGTACATCACAGGATTATAAACGCTATGAAGCATGAATAAATTCCATAAATATTGCCATGAATTGTCAATGAAATCACACTGATATTTGAGCCTGATGCACCAGTAGAGAGACATAACATTGCACGAAACGGGAAATGTACAAATCCAGAATGGCAATATGTTAACAGACATGTTGAGAGCTGCACGTACTTCTAGACGGTTGACTTTTGAACGATTTGGTATCCAGGAGAAACATTCATTATCGATATGATCCACGTAAGACTTGATTGCAGCGTCTCCAGATTGTATGGAAGGAATTTTCGGAAATACGGCGAAAATCTTCTGGGTTCCAGACGACGCATCAGCTTGCTCCTCTACATAACAGAAGGCAATTTAATTAATAATTCTAATAGTTAAAGAACGTTATTCAACTGGTATTGATTTGAAATTCTGATCATAAAATAGAAAAATGAATCGCTGGAACATGAATTACCAGAAGGGGCGTGCGATGGACGCATAGATGAATTGACAAATCTGAAGGTGATTGACGCTCGTCGATAGTTTGGCACATATTCTTGAATGAGGGTCTTCGATTCCTTAAAGATCCTGTAATGAAGCACAACGCAGACGATGCCCAAGAACAAATTCCACGCCAAAACCCAGTGCACTTGAGTTAAATTAAGTGTGCAACTATAAATCGATTTGTATCCCGTCCAAAAGGGACTTGTAATTACGACGAAAGTGAGCATCGAAGTTGCCAAGATAACGAACAGAACAGCTCGATTAGTAACGCGTTTCTTGTACCATTCATAGCGAACGATTGCCAGATAACGGTCGAACGCAGCCAACGATAACAAGAGCAACAAGATGGAATAATCGGCCGATGCGAGTATAACATAGAATCGGCAAGCCAGATAATTGTGGTTCACCATAACAGTCAACTCGAGGGCGCATTGAATTAGAAATATGCATTCCATAAAAGAAATGGCAGCCCAGAAAAGGTGACGGGGGTAGCGCAACTGACGAGAGAAACTCACTACGAAAACGATGGTACTGTTCAGCAACGTTCCAACGACGACGAGCGAAGCTTGGAATAACTCTTGGATGTATGTGATATTCTGCAATACAACGGGGAAATCGAATTCACTTTGCCAACTCGTTTCGTTCATTGCTGATCCGTCAGTTTGTTGACTCGTGGCCGTATAGACTAGACTAAATCTAGGTTGTATTTTCTTCTTTGCTTTATGGGGTAATGGAGCTGTGAAGAGGGTGACGTTGTTCTCGCATGCGCGGCAGAGATCTAGTGTCCTAAGAAATACCTGAACAAGGTGAAGACGCCTATTACAACAAGATGAAAAACGATTGCGGTAGCATACCAAAATAACCTGTTGCATGTGTTTACCGTCTATTCCCACGCACCAATTAAACACTTCATAGCGAAACAGGAAATACGTCATGTCAAAGACGACACGCTTGCGCAGTGGTAGATTTCTTTTTTAGTGCGCAACAAAGTCTTTGTAAAATGCGTCAGTTGGGCAATGTGTCTAGATTGTTCCACTTTGGATTTCAAGTCCCTTTCACCTAATTTTACCAATTATCATTACCAACGCCAAAACAGCCCATTAGGAAATGACAAAAAGAGCTACGGCCGTGGTTGTGGAGACCGTAATTACCTCATACCAAACCAAAATTTATTATGATTTTTAAAAATCAAAACAATGATAGAATTATTGAATAGAATTTCACGGAAAAAACAATGAAGTCGAACGACGTCTACGTGTGAACATTCGTTGGCTCTACTCAGTTTCAGCATTGAGTGGAACAAACATTTATGAATTACTCTTGATAAAATTAATCAGACCATTAGTTGACGAGTCGTGTGAAGATATTTCGCCTGTCACAAAATACGGTTTAAATAAAAATTGCGTTAAGGTAACATAATTAGCTGAAATAATTTTACCTGGTCCTTCAAGCTCTGGTTCAATCGCTTTGGCAAGCTGCTTGCCGAGCTCGACACTGAAAACGAAATTAAATTATTCATAAACATCAGTATGTAGCTGCTGAGAAAACCCAGAATTCTATAAATTACCCCCATTGATCGAACGAGTTGATATCCCAAATGATTCCTTGAACGAAGATCTTCATTTCGTACATGGCTAAAATAAAAAGATCTGTTAATAAAAACAGTCAAAAGAACTTGAGACAATTCAGCTGTATTACCAATTAGGGCACCGAGGATGAAGGGTGTGATTTTATGCACCACGATAGAGTTTGTCGGCCGGTTGCCTTCGAAAACTTTGTGCGGGAGGATCTTGTTCAATTCCTCTGTAAAAGAAAAACAAGAATTAACAATCTCAACTAACAAACTGAAAAGAGACATCAAGACACAGAAAGAGACACCCCTTATAAAGAACTAAGAAAAACTTTTAATATGTTGCTTAATAAAGTTTTTTTTAGAGTACGTTGTTCTACTTTTTGTTACGATAAAAAAAATCCGTACCTTCTCCCATTCCGGATTTCTGAAGTTCCGCTTTTGCAACGTCGGCTGATTTGCCTTTCATAAGAGCTTCTGTCTGGGCTAAGAAATTGGCCATCAAAAGTTTATGGTGGATCTTGTCACGAATTGGATGAAGAGACTGGGCAGGCGCAATAAAATCCGCAGGGATCAATCTGTTAACAGAATCAATTACCAAATTACAAATACGAACACAATAATTCAATGAATAACAATTACCGAGTTCCCTGGTGAATGAGCTGATAAAATGCATGTTGTCCATTGGTTCCAGGTTCTCCCCAAACGACTGGGCCAGTGGCATACTCAACTCGCCGTCCACTGCGAGTGACGTACCTGTTTAATTACCAATAAACAAAACAAATATTATCTAACGAATCTTGTAATGGAAAATTTCAGATGTCTTACTTTCCGTTGGACTCCATGTCACCTTGCTGGAAATAGGCAGCGAATCGATGGAGGTATTGATCGTAGGGCAGTAGAGCGTGTGTTTCAGCACCATAGAAATTGCCATAAAGGACTCCAAGCATGGCTAAAATAACGGGAACCTAGAGCCCCGTACGTATTGATAAGATGTTACATTGCTAACTGGCAAACTAATCTTTAATAAAAAGCAAGTGCTTACATTTTGTTCTAGAGGAGATTCGCAGAAATGTTGATCCATATAATAAGCACCATCTAACAGCTTTTCAAAATTCTCGAAACCAATTCTGAGAGCGATGGACAAGCCTGAATAAAAAAAAAAAGAAATTTAGGTAGCGACAGGACATCATAGTCAATTTATGATCACATACCAATTGCAGACCAGAGAGAATATCGTCCACCAACCCAATCCCAGAAACCAAACATGTTTTTCTCGAGGATGCCGAATTCACGAACTTTAACTGAGTTGGTCGACAGGGCGACAAAGTGCTTCGCAACAGTCGCTTCCTGTTTAAAAGAGACCCGAGCAATTTTGTTCAACAGTTTGGATTATGAAAATGGCTGCAAGATGAACGACACCATTTCGAAAACGATATGTTGTTAACTTACGTCTTTGCTGTGTTCAAGGAACCAGGACTTCGCCGACTCGGCATTAGTGATAGTTTCTTGAGTGGTAAATGTTTTGGAAGCAATAATAAATAAGGTAGTCTCGGGATTCAGTTTTTGCAGGGTGACGGCAACGTGAGTTCCATCGACGTTCGATACGAAATGGGCGTTGGGTCCAATGGCATAAGCCTTCAACGCTTCCGATACCATCAAAGGGCCCTAAAAAAATATGATCCAAGAATAGAAAACACTTGAGTGTTAGGTTCAACACTCGTGAATAATAACGTACAAGATCAGAGCCACCAATTCCGATATTCACGACATCGGTGATAGCTTTACCGGTGTAGCCTTTCCATTGGCCGGAAATGACCTGTCCCAACAAAAAGAAATGAACTGTTAGCGAACATACGAAAAGGAAGAAAATAATATTGTTGTTTACCTCAGCACAGAATTCTTTCATGTGATTAAGTACTGCATTGACGTCTGGCATTACGTCAACGCCATCTACGAGTACTGGCCGATTGCTTCGGTTTCTCAGGGCAGTATGCAAAACAGCTCGGTTTTCGGTGAAGTTGATTTTCTGGCCACTGAACATTGCATCGCGAGATTCTTGCACCTTGCGAGATTTAGCCTGAAAAATAGGAACGTTTACGAATAGAATTATTTCTAAAAATAAATGTTATAAAGCCTTCAAATCAAGAAGCTATTTTTAATAGCTCTGACAGCTGCAAACGTACCAATTCAAGCAAAAGTTTCAAAGTCTCTTCGTCCACTCGATTCTTCGAATAATCAATCAGAATTTCGCCATCAGCTGGGGTTGAAAGCTTGATGCTTCAGATAAAATCATTCCAATTTTAGAAAACAAAGCAAAACACGTACACAGAGCTAAATTTAAATGTTGTTGTTGAGTACCTGTATTTGTTGAATCTCTCTGGGTCCTGCACGAAAAGTTGGTGAATGTTCAGATCTTTGCCTTTCTCCTCGAAATACTTTTTCAAATTTTGAAAAGCTGCATCCTCCGTTAGAAAAGTGTTGCCGTCCATTTTCTGCGAACTAGTTTTACGTGGCTTTCGAGCACAATTTCTTCGTGACCGGCAGACGGGAAGGGCCGGCAGACAATGAGAAATCGCTGCTACTAAGCGCGACGACGTTACCATCACACGACAGGGCCCCTGGCGGCAAGTTCTGAACTGGTTAGTGACTGATCAGGACGAACATATATATCAACTCCCGAATTTTTTGTCCTTGAGAAATCTCAAGGATAAAAGGAAACTAGAACACGTGTCACGCCGTTTTGAAGATGTCCAATTCAATTGGCTTTAACTTAAATGCAATTAGCAAGTAAAGACTGAGAACGTTTAAACACTTGCTCACAGGGTTCTGTTTTTGAAGGACAAGTGTAGGTGACATTGGGTTGGAAAGGCAGTCACGTGCGTAGCCTACTTTTATGCCATTTAACGCATGCGCATTGCGTCACGGTGACGCAACGCGCAGTACCCGCGAAATTCAAATCGCGCCATATTTTAAATCGAGAAATCAACTCTTTCTTTACTTCCACAATATTTTATTTAACAATTTTGATTATCGTGACACATTCTACGAACTGATTCCGTGATAATGCGCAAAGCGGGGAATACCTGAATAGAGATGCGAATTTCAAAAAGCGCCAATACAAGTTGTTAAACAAGTTTTACAGCTATATATGTCGAGCAAATTTTACTGTGCAAGTGAATACAAGGTCAGATAAACATTATCTACAAAATATAACCCATGGAAACGCTTCCAAACTTTATACTTGATTACGGATTGAAATACGTGCTGAACCAACAGCAGGAAACCACAAATCGTTGAGTTATGAGTCAATACATGTAACCGCAGTCGTAGTTAATTGAATTTTTATTTCAGGCTGACCATTAATGCGCTACTTTTTTATGCTGTAAATTTAGTTTAACACAAAATATTATTTCTGGTGGGCGTCTAGTGGCAGTAATTCAAACGAGTGTAGGATGAATAAGCCGCTCTAATAACTGCAAACAAATGACTAGACTGTCCTTGTTGATCACGGTCATCTTCGGTTAACTGACTTTATGCTCAATGACATCTTCATATATTTAAGTTATGTGTCTTTTGCATTTTACCTCGTGTACGTAGGAATTTAAAGGCCATTCAAAGCGACGGAAATGGAATGCCATTTTGCCAAAAACCACTCAATTGACGTGAAAACTAATATTTTATTGAGAATCAGCATTTAATTCTGGTTATAGCAGGTTAAATTTCAAGTCAAAATTTTAAGCCAACTTTTTTTTTTTCACAAAAGTCGGGCTTAAAAAATCGGGCTTAAAAAGTCGGGCTTATTTAATTTACTGCTAAGACTTAAATATAACGATCTATAACTGTTTTCGGTACAAAATTAGACGAGGATTTTGAAAACCGATTTCATTTTTGCGGAAAACTTTTAGTTTTCGAATTATTTGAATTCCAAATTTGGAAAAATCCGTTTTGGTTAAGTTCCGCCCAAATCGCGATGGCCGACATTTGTGACGTCACACACAGGGAAAAGGGATTCCCCCGGTGGTATCCCCATCCCCAATAGTCAGCTTCGAGATGTTAGTTTTTCTTGTACACGTTCGATACGGCTAAAGTGGTAAGTATTTAATGATCAGATACAACCTTAACCGCGTAACGTTCACGCGAGCGCAGCAATTTAGAATTGCTCCACAGTGTTTCATCAACTCTATTTGACAGGTGGATAACTTTCGTTTTTCATTGGGAGAAAATTATTTTCAATCCCAATGAACTCCAGAACCTCAAAATAAAAGTAATAAAATACTTTCTCTATTATTCTGAATTACCACTTCAAAAAGATAGGAGGAAAAAGTGGTCAAGTGAAAGTCATGACGACAATCATTCGGCAAGGTAAATTAATTGTGAGTAATAAACTGTTTACGCATTAAAAAGGGAACTACTTCAATTTTTTAGTTGTACCCTTAAAGGAGAAATTTAACGCTTATTTACTAGTAATAGCGGCGCTCTAATAAACACTACACTTCCGCGCAAAAATTGGATTACAAATTTTCTTTTAATGAGCTAAAACCAATTTTTGCTAATGCAAAATTGATCTGCTGGCGTGGTGTCCTCACTTTAATTCTCAGGTAGTCCTGAAATTTAATCGTCTGAGCTATTTTAATATCCGAACGAAAAATGTCGCAAAAGTCTTTGCAATTGATTGCTACTCGTTTAACGAGGGTCAACGAGATCCAATTAGCGGAGAAAGTCGGCACCCAAATAGAAATAAAATGTAGGAGAAACACAGGGAAGTGAAACAGTATCCTAAGCTAACATTGTAAACTGACGGGGCGCTATGAGAATTACACATCAAAGACTTTCATCGATAATTTGGCGATGAGAAAGCAAATACCGACAAAAAGTCGAATGAAGAATTAAAAAAAAAAAATTAAAAAGAAAAATGAAAACTTTCTACCACTAAAAAAACAATTTGCAGGTGTACCTGTAAGTCCCGCCCGAAAATGTTTGTTAGTGGGCCTCATCCTTGCAGCGTCCATTACACGTATATAAGGCTGAGTCAAATAACTCGATCAATATCAGTAACTTCAGTTCTTTTAACTTCTAAACAACAATGTATCAGGTAAATTCAACCCGTTACTTAAAGAAAATTGCCATTTTTCTTTAATCTCTTGTCCAAGTCCGATTCAATAGATGAGCAAACGTTAAGTAATTTTCTTTTAATTAAATTTAGTTGATTACCGTCATCGTTTTAGTCCTTTCTGGAGCTATTGCCCAACTGAACTTACCCAAAACACCTGGCTATTCTACTGCCCGACCGAAACCATATCCTACACCTGGTTACGAGGTATGTACACATCATAATTACGTTAGAAATAAATTTGGAAAATTTACCTTTTTCTTTCGGGAACTAGCCCATGATGCCATACAGCTTTAGCTATGCTGTCGTCGACGGTCCAAGTTACAATAACTTTGGCCATCAGGAGACGGCCGATACGAAAGCCGTGACTGGATCTTACCGTGTAGCGTTGCCCGATGGTCGTACGCAAATCGTGACGTACAAGGCGGACGAAAATGGATACGTCGCTGATGTCAAGTACGAAGGAAAGGCCACGTATCCCGAAAACAAACCATCTTACCCGCCGAATTATAAGCCGGCCTACAAGCCGGCCTATCAACCGGCACCGCCCAAGAATTACAAACCTTGAGTGTCTTGGAAAAATTTCAAATTCTTCGTACATAGAGTTTAAAGAAAAACCCTTGTTGTTGTTGGTTTACGAGTATTTCCAGTTGAAATAGAGTTGGGAGAACTCATTGTGTGACTTCCTAGGGAAAATTGTTCTGCAAGCAGATTGATAAATTCATAAAAAAATATAACTGAAAGAAACATACCTGTTTGCTCGTAATTTCGTGATTCCGAATCTTCAGCTGCACAAAGAAGAAAAAATTCGTCAGGTAGGAAAGATTTATAGAAAAATCAGCATATGATAAAAAAAATTAACAATGGTAATTTTATACGTTAAAACTATAACATTAAAACACCGAAAACCGAACATATTGGTTTCCACATTTAGATATAAGGCGTTCCACATTTTTAATGTGTACATCAACCCCGTGCGTTATTCCGTCTCCTTTTAGGGATACCAAAGGTGTGTGTTCATAATCTCGATGACCTGCGTGACTAGCAAGTGGAATGGTACAAAGTACTGAGTTAGCACAAGTTGTAAGTGCCTCTGAAAAGAAGAGATCAATATCTTTGGCATCATGATAAACAGAATAGAGAGTCAATAAAGAATTATAAAAAGATAACTGAATCCCAGCTATGTGCTGGGGATTAAGCAATATACGTGATGGCAGGATTGACTGGTAAACTAGACTACGGTGTACGACTATGGCACTAAAGCCTTTGTTATCTAAAGGCACGCTTTGGTTTCTTATCACGTCGTATTTTTTAGGCACCATCTCTTGGAAGCAGGAAATATTTTCGTTCATTTTTCCTTGAACGAACAGGACAGCGATTTCTGTGGTACAAGGCTCTGCTAACAATTTGAAAATATTACGGAATGTTTCTGGGTTTGTTTCTTCGACGTGAACGTGGATGCATTGGAGCTCTGATGGCCATAGATGATCTTTGATTTCCATCCATCCGTCTACAGGTATTTGCAAGTTTGACTGGCCATTTTTCAACTCGAGGGACTCATGATTTTTGTAAATGATGATAACTTTCTTCTTCAAAGTTCCACGAAGAATTAGTTTGTCATAGATTTCGTGAAACTGGACGTTATCTTTGCACACAACAATTAGAAGTTGGTGTGGTCCAACTTCTAGGGCATTTTTCCACTTCTCCATATTCTCGGGTCCTTCCAACCCCTTTGATGACACGGTCAAATAAGTACCTTCCTCCTGAAAAGAAATTTAATAACTTATTTAATTGGAGTAATATGATTCTTACCTCTTGCCGAGTTTCAAGTGCTGAAAACACTTTGACTGCCGTACGTTTTGGCGAAGTCGTAGTCAGACGTAAAACACGGATATTGTTTTCACTGGATTTATGCAGGAATGGCTCAAGTTCCTTGTTCAGTTGTTTAAAATTCCCTGGTTCGTCCTGGCAGTGGAATTGGCGAAGACGATCCCTGTAGTCCACTGAAATGGCATTTAAATTATTTAAAACCATAGTTTGCTTGCTTTCTTCTAATATCTTCAGTCCATCTTCGGATGACAGGAAGTTTCGGTGGGACAGCTTCCAAATTTTCTGAAGCATATGGGCTCCTAGTAATTTAAAATGTTGACCAATTTCATCAGTTAGGATTTGATCCAGATCAGCTATATTGGGCATGTCAACAGCAAAGATGAGCTTGTTGAAAAATTCGACGATGTCTTCGTCCTTTACCATTGGTGGTAAAACATGAACCGCGTTTTTGCTACCTTTCCCAAAGTTAGGGCCGAGATTAAAGTCCCACTTGCTTAAAATCTGTTCATTGCCTATCAATTTACAGACAATCTGACGTAGCTGCAAAGCGCCAGGAGATAAATTCACGTTGTTTACGAAGTCCAAATGAAACTTTTTCGTTTTAAAATCAATCACTCTTTCGTTGACCAAAGCACGGTGATTTCGTTTAAGCACGTCAATACGCAACGCGTAAAAGTCGTAAGTCTTGGCGTAATTGAGCAAAGTTTTTGCCAACAAAGGAATGTCTGACCAATCTTTCGTGAATTTTGTACGCAAATGGTCGGTGATTTGTAGTAGATAGCAAGCAGCTTTCTGTCCACTTGATGGCGGATTTTCAAAAGTCGGGATGGTGTTTGATGGGTTGACGACAACTAATAGAAGGTCATTCTTGCTTAGATCTTCTTTATCGAAGCCAACATTTGTGCAAATAATGCAGTTGTGGATATCGTCCCCCCTTTCTCTTATGTCAAGGTAGGAGCGGAAATGTTTCGCCAAGTTAAAATCGCCTGAATTTGTACTGAGCAATTGCTTTGCTGTAATTTTAAATGTTCCTTCTTGATCGTAGTTGGCCTGTACGAGTAGATAACGCCAGCTTCCGTTCTTTCCAGCCGAAGAATTGACGTGGTACTTGAAAACCAAGTCGCCAAATTGACCACCCAAACTGGGCATTTTGGCACCCATGTGAAATTCGTAGCCCTGACGAATACCTCGGTTCAGGAAGAACATCAACAATTTGGAATGGAAGATATCACGAGCATGTCGCAGGGGTGCACGGGAGGAGCCGAGTGCATTAGGTGGTTTAATCGGACGATCATTGAGCTGTTTGACTTTTTTGGGGAAATGCTCCAAAAGAATGTCTTCGACTTTTGGCCTTTTGTCAGGCTCAATAGACAGCATAGAGTAGAGTAACTGTTTCTTTAAATGACATACTTAATTTCAAGTGAAATTGTGAAAAAATCTGTGAATATCCTTACCAATTTAATGCTGCATTTGAAATCTTGCGAAAGCTGGAAGGACTTCAATTGGGCGATGGAATTCACACGCTCAGAAGCAGTTTTGAATGGGCCCATCTTCAGTTCGAAGAGGATTATAGCTAAGGCATAGACGTCCACTTTGTGATCGTACGTCTGGGAATTCTCTTGCTCAGGTGCCATGTAAGGTTTAGTGCCAACATAAATGGTGTGATTCATCCGGGTATCGAACGTGTTCGACTTCTTTTCTTCCGTGCTTAAATTAACGGATTGGCATCCTCCGTCCGTAGCTATGTTTTTACTCAAACCAAAGTCCCCGACTTTAATCGACCAGTCGGAATCGAACAAAATGTTGTTTGGTTTCAAATCACGATGGACCAAACCCTGCATAAAGAATAGATTAATACAGAATAGTTTAGAGAAAAAGTAAAACCATTTCTTAAACCTTGCTGTGGAGATAATTTACTGCTGATAAAATTTCACGGAAAATTTGATCAACTTCTAAGTTGCTTGGTTGTCGAGTCTTCAACCAATTGGCAAGATTTTCTTGTTGGCACAGTTCCATCTGGATGTAAAGATAAGTGTAATTTTCGGATGGCTGCAGTGACGATTCCGTAGATTGGTAAGATGAGATAGGCGGCCTTTCTTGTTGTGGTATTTGATCGTTCATTCCAGTTCGGTGAGAAACATCACTGTCGGTGTCACTGCTACCTTGTCTTTGAGAAGAGGATGTCAAATCATTCGATCGGCGTGTGACATTTTCGTAACGTTCTTGTGCCTCTTCAAGGCGTTTAGGATCGAAACTGTTGTAATCGCTTTCACTCGAGCAGTCACCGTTTTCCTGCAAAGGAAAATACAAATTTTATCATTGCTGTTTACCGAGAATGCAAATTATCACGCAATATAAATGTTTTTCCTTGGCTTTTACAAATTTTAAATAGTTTACATCATTCGTGCCATCGTCGTGATGCCCGAGAGGCGGCGGATACTTCTCGTACCAGGCGTTGTAGTAGAACACTATATTACGATGTTTTATATCTGACAGTACCTAAACGCAAAGAAAAATATTGTTGATTTCTCATCTACTGTACAATCAGCAAATTAATAATTTCTTAGATAAGACAATTCCTATTTTATCTCTTCCCTTTCTTTTTTCAAATTTACAGATAAAGAGGTAGGAGCCGAGTACTATACGGGGCGAAAAAGGTTAGCAGACACGTTATACTGTCCCACAGTGCAGGATAAAAAGACATTATCGAGACAACAAAATTAATTGCGTGAAACATAATCCTACTCTAACTTCTCTCGTGCTGTCCTGCGCCATTTCTTCGTGATTTTTGTCGAGTTTAATGCACTTGACAGCATACTTCTTGTTCTCCATCTTCTTTTTAGCCTTGTAAACATGGCCGAATGCTCCTTTGCTGAGTAACTCGATTTGATCAAATTCTTCTAGAAAACGTGATTTCCCAGAAGCTGATGGGCTCTGCAATGGGTCTGATTTTGTGAAGAGAAACTTGTCATAATACAGCAACTGTTGCAACGTTAAATGAGACGATCGGGGTACAGCGTTAAACGTCATTGTCAACAACTTGTACACTGTCAATTTGATAAAAACTCTTAGCTCACAAAATTGACTATCATCTCGTTCACAATGCAGCTAACCAGCAAAAAACCACGTTGTTATTCTGGTGCGAATTCACATCCAACTACCGCGGCTGTTGCTGCCGGCTAGCTTACACCACTCACATGTTATCGTAACAGTGCCAGCGTCATCTATGTTGCTAATTGTGAACGTTCCCGGTGTTAGACGCTGTCAGCTCGCCCGTGCAACGGCGGGAACATTTTGAAATTAATCCTCTCACGGGAAGGAGGACATAAGTTAAAAATAGAAAACTTCGACTGGGTGCAACACAACAATTGAACGTGGACATAACTATAATTACTTTTATTCACCAAAATAAACAATCTTGTAATTGAATTAAATTAGTTAGGTGAATTGAAATACAGTCACATTGGCCTAGTAAATATCTGAAATAGATCACTCATAAAACAAAAATTTTCCCATTAAAAAGAGTAAATATTGGAATATCTTATATAGTGTAAATTATGCGATTGAAAACAATATTCAGGTAATTCAACAAATAAATCTAATCAAAAGAATACTGTCAGTGGTGTGTCGGGAACACTATCTTGGCGTGGTGCCCCCTGGAAGCAAATGCACGAATTATAAGGAATTTATATTTTCTAGTGAAGATTTCATCGCGGCGCAAGGTACTCATGCGATGGCGATGTAGCGAAAGATGATTTTCAAACTGAAATTTCAGTTTGAAAAACATTGAACGTTTGATTTGCGAATGGCAACGTGAGCAATCTCCGCTACCGAAAACCAAAACATGAGTTGTCACGTTGAGTCCCAAGGCGTTCCAAGTTACTGATGTGTACATTTGCTCCGTGTCGAATGTCGCCTCCGTTTCATGATGCTACGTTTTTGCACTAGTAATCTCGGTCGTTTGTGTGATTAACAGGTGGATTAGTATAAAGCATCATGTTGGCATTGGTTGAAACTGATTCCAACAACGGATCAATATCTTTGGTAGGGTGATAAACAGAATAGAGAGTTAATAACGAATTATGAAAAGATAACTGCATCCCAGCTATGTGCTGGGGATTAAGCAATCTACGTGATGGCAGGATTGACTGGTAAACTTGACTAAGGTGTACGACTAAGGCGGAAAAGCCTTCGTTATTTGAAGGCACCTTTTGGTTTTTTATAATGTCGTAGCTTCTTGGCACCATCTTTTGAAAGTAGAAAACATTTTCGTTCATTTTTCCTTAGATGAACAGGCCAGCGATTTCTGTGTTGCAAGGCTCTGTCAGCAATTTAGAGATAGGACGATATGCTTCATGATTGTTTGTTCGACGCTGTTGTGGATACATTGGAACATCGATAATGGTTATGGATGATCTTTGATTTCCTTCCATCCATCTGCTGTTGTTTGCGTATTTGATTGGCCATTGTCCAACGCGTTCGATTCATGATTTTTGCAGATAACGATGACTTTTTTCTTCAATGCTTCATGAAGAATCAGTTTGTGATATATTTCTTGAAATTGAACGCTATCTTTGCAAACGATGATTAAAAGTCGATACGGTCCAGCTTCTAGAGCTTTTTTCCATCGATCCATCTCGTCAATGTCTTCAAACCGCTTTGAAGACGCGATCAAATAAGTAGTTTCTTTCCGGAAATCTCGAAAAATTTTTAGTGCCGAAAAAACTTTAACTGCCGTGCTTTTTGGATATGTCGTAGTTAAACGCAAGATATGAATATTGATTTCAGTCGAGTGATACAAAAATTGCTTCAGTTCCTTGTTCAGTTGCTTAAGATCCTCTGGTTTGTGTTGACTGTGAAATTTGCAAAGACGATCCCGATAGTCGATAGAAATCGCATTTAAATGAATAAAAATCATGGCTTGTTTGTTTTCTTCCATCAGTTTTTGTCCATCTTCCGACGATAGGAATTTCCGATGCGACAGCTCCCATACTGATTGAAGCATGTGAGGTCCGAGTAATTTAAAATGTTGACCAATCTCGTCAGTTAGGATTTGATCCAGTTTGGCTATGTTGGGCATGTCAACAGCAAAGACGAGCTTGTCGAAAAATCCATCAATTTCTTCGTCTGTGACCGTATGTGGCAAATAATCAACTGCGCTTTTGTTACCTTTCCCAAAGTTGGCGCCGAGTTTAAATTTCCACTTGACCAAATCTTCCTCTTTGATCTTCAATTCAAAGATGATCTGACGTAGGTGCTTAGCACCAGATGACAAATTTGCATCATTTAGAAAATCTAAATGAATTTTTTTTGTTTCCAAATCGATTACTCTTTCGTTGATCAAAGCAACGTGATTGTGTTTAAATATGTCAAGGGACAATGCAAGAGATTTGTTAGTTTGGGCGTAGCGGACCAAAGTTTCAGCCAACAAGTGAATCTCTGACCAATTTGCGGTGAGCTTTTGACGTAAACGGGGTGTGATTTGTAGTCGGTAGGAAGCAGATTTCTGTCCTCTTGACGGATTTTTAAAAGTTAAGATTTTGTCTGAAGGATTGACGGTGACTAGCCGAAGGCCGCTCGTGATTAAATTATTCACATTAAAGCCAACATTTGTGCAAATAAGGCAGTCGTGGATATCATATCCTGCTCTTGTTATGTGAAGGTACGAGCGAAAATATTTCGCCAAGCTAAAATCACCTAAATTTTTATTGAGCAGTTGGATTGCTGTTATCTTAGACGCTTCGTCTTGCTTGTACTTGATCTGCACAAATCGATAACGCCAGCTGGGGTTCATAGCATTCGAAGAATTGACGCAATACTTGAAAATTAAGTCGTCAAATTTACCACCCAATCCGGGCATGTCAGCTCCCAGTTGAAATTGATAGCCACGTCGAATACCTCGACTCAAGAACAGCGTCAACAATTTTGAATGGAAGACATCACCAGCATGTCGCATTGGTGCGAGTGCGGGTGAGGGTGCATTACGTGGCTTAACCGGACGAGAATTGGACTGTTTAACGTCTTTGGGGAAATACTCTAAAAGGATGTCTTTGACTTCCGGCCGTTTATCTGGATCAACAGACAGCATAGAATAGAGTAGCTCCTTCTTCAAAAACACGCATTTAGTTTCAAGAATAATGTGAAACATTTGTGGATATCGTTACCAAATTAGTGTCAGGTTCAAAGTTGTACGGAAGCTGGAAGGACTTCAATTTGTGAATGGAAGTTGCACGCTCAGAGTCAGTTTTGAATGGATCCATCTTCATTTCGAAGAGGATTATAGCTAAGGCATAGACATCCACTTTATGATTGTACGTCCGGGAATTCTCTTGCTCAGGTGCCATGTAAGGTTTAGTGCCAACATAATTGGTGTGGGGATCGAACCTGTTCGATTGTGTTTGTTCAATGGCTAAACTGGCGGATTGGGAACCCAGATCCGTAGTCATTTTTTTACTCAAACCAAAATCCCCAACTTTAATCGACCAATCGAAATCGAAGAAAATGTTATTGGGTTTCAAATCGCGATGGGCCAAATTCTGCAAAAAGCCAGTAGATGCGATAAATAAAAAAATACTAAAAAAAAGATGAAAGTTATAAAAACCTGGCTGTGGAGATATTTCACTGCTGACAAAATTTCCCGAAACATTTGGTAAACTTTCAATTCTGCTGGCTGTCGGAAGTCTAACCAATCACCCAAATTTTCTTTTTGGCACAGTTCCATTTGGATGAAAAGATAAGTGTAATTTTGCGCTGGGTGGACTGACAATTCCGTATCTTGTGATGTTGCTCCAGCATGACAAGAAACATCCTGGTTAGTATCAGTAGTATTTTTTGTCTCGGACGACAATGCCAAATCATCCGACTGAGATTCAACAGAATCATTTCCGTAAAGCTGATTCGCCTCTTCGAGACGTTTTGAATCAAAAATGATTTCGTCACTTTCACTGGAATAGCCACTGTTTTCCTGCAACGGCATTAAACAATTAACCGATGATTAAATGCAAACTAATCAATTAACGGAAATGCTCTTTCCAAATTTTATTTTGTTCTTTCAAATTGTAGAAAAATATTTTTACCTCGTCCCGATTATTATCCTGCCATTCTGGAGGCGGATGATTCTCCCACCATGAAGTGTAGTAGGACACAATATTATGATGTTTTATGCCTGACAATACCTAAATAAATAGAAAAATTAATAAATAAATTTAAAAAAAAAGATTTCCATTTTAACATTTACTGTTTAGTCACGACATATGCAACAGTCTGGTGTTCACAGTTTGTAGTCGCGAATTCCAAGAATAGCATAGTTCAAAATTTCTATCTCTTGTTCTTTCTATTTCAATTTTACTAATAGGGGGCAATAGATAAATGTGGCCAGTCACTCTACACTATTCAAGTATGAGATATGGCGGTAAAAAAAAAAAAAAAAGAAAGAAATGCACGGCCTTACCTCAACTTCTCTCGTAACTTCCGCCATTTCTTCGTCATTTTTTCCGAGTTTAATGCACTTGACAGCGTATTTCTTGTTCTCCATATTCTTTTTAGCCTCGTAAACATGGCCGAATGCTCCTTTGCTGAGTAGCTCAATTTGGTCGAATTCATCTAGAAAACGTGATTCCAATGGGC
Organism: Daphnia carinata; assembly: GCF_022539665.2. Taxonomy (NCBI): domain Eukaryota; kingdom Metazoa; phylum Arthropoda; class Branchiopoda; order Diplostraca; family Daphniidae; genus Daphnia; species Daphnia carinata. Next base: position 2,780,847 of record NC_081336.1, on the reverse strand, counting down.
TATGCAATGGTTCTGCTGACGGGAATAGAAACTTCAACTGAATAGGGACGTCAAGAGTGACCTGTTTAATCGGAAACGGAAAGTGGTGCCGTCGGGGCGTTGTTATGAAAGACATTGTTGTAACTTGTAACCTGCAACGAATCCATAAAACTCAATTTCACGATAGATTTCAATTGTTAAATTCACAACTATGGTCTGGTTTAACAAGTAGACCACCAGCAAAAGATTCACGTTGTTTATCTTGCTTGATTCCACTACCAACTGCTCCCTTTCAGTTCACGCTGTTATCGTAACAACGCCAGCGCTATCTATGGTACTAATGGTGAACGTTCCCGACATTTAGACGTTAATGCTCCCTCGTGCAACAGCGGGAAAATTTTGAACCCCCGAAGATGAAGCCAAGTGTCACAGTAAAAAAAACGATACGAATCAAATTCTTTTTATTCGCCAATAAGGCACACTCTTGCACGTGAAAACAAATAGTTAGGAGAACTGAGACACAGTCACATTGTCCTAATAAATGTCTGAAATAAAATCAACGATAGAAAAGGGTTGTTCATGTACAAAATATTTACAGTTTACGAAAACATTTCCAATTTTAAAAAGCAATGTTTAAATGGGGTATATGGGGGAAAGTCTAGCGATTTATAGCTACATTCAGGGAACTCAACAAATAAATTCAATCGAAAGAATACTGTCAGTGGTGTTTTAATCATGCTATGTCGGTGTGGTGCTTTCAGGCAGCATGACCCTATAAGGACTTAACTTTTTCTGTTAAAGACTTCATCACGGCGTAAGGTACCAATGCGATGGCGATGTAGGGAAAGGCAACGTTCAGCAGGAATTCTAGCGCGTAAAACACCGACTCGTTTGTCTTGGGAATGGCAACGTGAGCAAGCTCGGCTCCAAATCCAAGAAGAAGACCCAAAACTAAGGTGGCCATCATCTGGACTCGAGTGAAGCTCGTACGTTCCGTCTGGCTAAAGAATCTGTTAATATAATTAAAGAAATGATCAATTAAATAAGCGATTCAATATCTAAATAGAATTAAATTTGAATCTTACGTTGAAGTTAAGCCGAGACCCAGGCCGAAAGCTGCACCGCTGTAACGTGTCAAACTGTAGAATGGGGTGGTGTCAACGTGGATGTATTCGCGTTTGGCGCACCATTTGTAAGCTTGGCTGATGGACCAGGCCGGGTTTCTTCCGGTCAACAACAGGAACCAATAAGTGCCGATAGCGCTGGCCATAATGACGAAGGCGACGAGCATCCATTGGCGGCGCTGGAGATTCAACCATTTGGATGAGCCGTAGACTTGGTGAGCGACGGAAACACCTAATCGATTGAAATAAAAAGAATTTGATTACTAGACGTGATCTGATTTAATTGATATGGTGAATGAATTGCTTACCCAAGAAGAGTCCGAGAGCGCATTGATGAGGAAAGTGGGCAGCGATGTACATCCTCGACATAACAACGAGGGTTTGAATGACGACGAAAGCGGCCCACAAGAGTTGAATGGATTGCTGTTTCAATGAAGCACTATAAACGGCGAAAATGTTAATTACTGATACATTCATTCATGGGTAGTAAAAGTGCTCAAAACACGTACCTCATCTTTGAAGGCTTGACGACTCGATCGATGAATGACTGGACAACGACGTACCAGGCTGCGGACATGGCCATCGAGTGGCCGGATGGCATGCCTGGGCCCGTTTCACAGGTGGAACGGTACTGGAAGATCTCGGGTAAAAGCGACGTTGAGTTGTAAGCGGCTTCTACCTCGTGAACCCACCAATAAGGACGATCACCGTGCATCAGCCTGTTCCGAAAATGTCGGAAGTTAGGACGAGTTTAAAGGCTCAAATAACAAAAGTTTTTGATTTACCATTTCAAGACTTGATTGAGCCATTCAACGACGATGATTGTGCCTAACAGTTTAACGCCAATGGCCCATTGAAGTGCGAAGGTGATGGGGAAGTAAACAGTGAAAACATATTTCGGATCAAAGATTTTGGAAATGTCCATGAAGAAGCTTTCTCCATCAGGGAATCTGTTGCGATAAATTGTCAAATTAGATTGATTCCACATGCTGATTTAAAAACTTAAATACTTACGAGGATTGGAGAATGCTGATCAGATCGACTCCGTAGCTGTAGATGGATTGGAGTTCAGAAGCCATGTCTGAAATATTGCTTGGTAGATAGCGCTGTGTGGCGAAGATGTTGACTGGTCGAGTTTCGAATTCAGATTGAAGTCTACCACGATATTTTGCGCTTTTTATACGCACGGCCCAGTGTTGCCGATCCCACTTGTTGACTCGTAAAAAAGCTGCCCCGGAGCTGTTGTTGTTTACTTCTTGTTGACTTGTTGTTCTCTCTTGAACCTTGTTTTTTTCCTTATGCACTCGCATAGTTACAGCATCGGCTGACGTGTCCGTGCGGCTATACCTTGAATCGCTCTACAGTCTTATTTTTTGCTAGCTTTCACATAAAAATGTTCTCTTTATGGACTAGGAAAAAAACAAATTTCTTTTGTGACGTCAGCCTCGCTGTGGGCATCGAATTTCAAAATGCTGCGCATTAATGCTAAGTCTTCGGATGCATAACACAAGACATCCTCTTTTTTCTGGTCTTTTTCGCTCTCTAGTCTCTATCCGTCAATTGGTATAAACACATTAAAATTCATTCTCCGAATTTGTGCTAATTTGTAAAGCTATAAAATTCAAGAGATGAGCTTTGCACCTGTTGGATTGCATGTTGTATGGCTGGACTTTATGACTCGACTTGGAAAACACCTTTTTTTTCCATTTGCACGTTGAGCCGAATGCTCTGTTCACGTGGTAAACACCTGTAGACAGGTTAGGCCGCATCGTGGTCCTACTGACATTTGAAATTACCCCATTATGTGTTGCAATTTGTTGTTTTTAGGTCCGGACATTTCCGTTTCCACGAATCGGTTAAAGCGTTACGAAATGCAATCGTAATTTTTGTGTTACCAACGTGACATCGTGGGCTGTTTCCTCGAACATATCGAAACTTGTTGTATTCTTTAATGGCCTATATTAATTGATATATAATATTTAAAATCGATAGGTCATTAGAGAACGTTACGACAAGTGCAGCGCTGGAAGTGCAAAATTAGGAAGCAGTTCTTTTATCGACAAAATGCAAATATTAAAGAAAACTTCCATTAAATTTAATCCTGTGTAGAGATTTATGATTCTAAAATAGTAATTTAATGTGAATCAGTGTAAGAGATTACGAATCAAGATTAGAGAGTCATGATCAGTGCTTTAGCACGAGTTTAGAACGTGTTGGCCATATCGTTAAACAAATATTGGCCGATTAACTTGTGTCTCTATCTAACTCCACAATAATTTACATCCCAAACAGCATTCGAGGAACGGAGATGGTTAAGAAATGAAATAATAGGCAGAGCTTAATACGTCTAGGAAATAAATGAAGCCAACAATACTACCCCAAAGTTAAAAAAGAAGAAGAAGAAGAAGATAAGTTAAAAATTTTTTATTTCGTAAACATGGTATATTATGGAATTTCGTGAATTTACCTAATTCTGACATTCAAATAATAAAACTGGTCGCATACATAAAACATGAACATAAATATCACCAATTCGTCACAAAAGAAAGATTCATGGAGCCAGTTAACATTATTGGGATTCAAGCCAGCTTCATCCAAAATCAGATTCAGAATGGCTGCAACATTGAAGCATTAAACATGAACAAGTAAACGAAAAAAACATTCTCCGCAATACAGTCATTTAACTATAAAAAAAAAAATCACGTAGGTCGATTGCAGACGCCGACCCAAATGCGCGTGAGGTATGAGCTTTTTTTGTCTCGTAGCTTCTCTTCATTTCCTCTGTTCCACTTACAAGGATTTCACTTTTGCTGATGAGGACCTCATCACGGCATAAGGTACCAATGCGATTGCGCTGTAGGGGAAAGCGACGTTCAAAAGGAACTCTAACGTGTAAAACACCGACTCGTTTGTCTTGGGAATGGCAACGTGAGCAAGTTCCGCTCCGTACCCGAGGATAAGACCCAAAACTAAAGTGGCCATCATCTGGACTCGGGTGAAGCTCGTACGCTCCGTCTGGCTAAAAAACCTATTGATATAATAATAAAAAATCGATTAAATAAGCGATTTATATCTAAATAGAATTAAATTTGAAATGTACCTGGAAGTAAGGCCAAGACCAAGACCGAAAGCGGCACCGCTGTAGCGAGTAAGGCTGTAGAATGGGGTGGTGTCAACGTGGATGTATTCGCGTTTGGCGCACCATTTGTAAGCTTGGCTGATTGACCAGGCCGGGTTTCTTCCGGTCAACAACAGGAACCAATAAGTGCCGATAGCGCTGGCCATGATGACGGAAGCCACAAGAAGCCATTGGCCGCGTTTAAGGTTCAACCATTTTGATGAGCCGTACACTTGATGAGCAATAGACACACCTAATCGATTGAAATAAAAAGAATTTTATTACCAGACGTGATCAGATTTAATTGACATGGTGAATGAATTGCTTACCCAAGAAGAGTCCGAGAGCGCATTGATGAGGAAAATGGGCAGCGATGTACATCCTCGACATAACAACGAGAGTTTGGATGACAACGAAAGCGGCCCACAGGAGTTGAATGGATTGCTGTTTCAATGAAGCACTATAAACGGCGAAAATGTTAATTACTGATACATTCATTCATGAGTAGTTAGAAGTGCTCAAACACGTACCTCATCTTTGAAGGCTTGACGACTCGATCGATGAATGACTGGACAACGACGTACCAGGCTGCGGACATGGCCATCGAATGACCGGATGGCATCCCTGGGCCAGTTTCACAGGTGGATCGGTACTGGAAGATCTCAGGTAAGAGCGACGTGGAGTTGTAAGCGGCTTCTACCTCGTGAACCCACCAATAAGGACGATCACCGTGCATCAGCCTGTTCCGTAGATGTCGGAAGTTAGGATGAGTTTAAAGGCTCAAATAACAAAGGTTTTGATTTACCATTTCAGAATTTGATTGAGCCACTCTACGACGATGATGGTGCCCAACAACTTGACTCCAAGAGCCCATTGAAGAGCGAAGATGACTGGGAAGTAGACGGTGAAAACGTATTTCGGATCAAAGATTTTGGAGATGTCCATGAAGAAGCTTTCTCCATCGGGAAATCTTTAGCAAAAAACATAGCAAAGTCAGACACCATAGAATATTAACTGAACAAACGAATAACTTACGAGGATTGAAGGATGCTAATCAGACCCACTCCGTAGCTGTAAATCGATTGAAGTTCAGAAGCCATATTTCGATTTGTGTTACTGGGACGTCTGCCGGGGAGATTTCTGTTCTTTTTATTACTAGACTTGTTGATTGATCAACTGCAGGATCGTTTTTGAAGTTGAACATGCACTGCGCGCGCGCTTTTATATACGAAAGGGAGGCGTGTGAGTGTCCTGCCCACCAACGGCCGTGAAAGTCCGAGGGTTACGGCATCCACCGTGAAGCTCCGGCCCACTTGTTGACCCCAAGTCTATCCCAATCGCAACCCGTTTTCTCCCGCCCTCCCCTCCCGCGGCTGTTGTTGTTGTTTTCCACTTGTTATTGACTTGTTTTTCTCTTTCTAGCCGTCGATGCCGATTGCCTGCTAGTCTCATTTTTCTGGTGTGCAGCGGTTTTCATTCCCGCGGCTCTCCCCATCAAGAAAAAATACGAACGATGATTCGTTCACGATGTTTCACGTGAACACCACGCTTGTTTTTCACGCAACTTGTGTGCACAGTTCTTTCTGCGGAAGGCAACGATTGGCATATAAAATTTCAACGAACCCTCTCTTTTTTGCTTTCCTCTCTATTTCTTCGATAGTTGAAGAGGTGGCGGTCAATGAATCCCTTCCTGAGATCCACCCAACATGTTGTCCTATCTCTCGTGATAAATTTTCATTCGATCATTTGATCCGCTTCGAAATAGAAATTGAATCATCGATGATGTTATTCTACAAAATAATCATGGACATCAAACAACAAAAAATTGGACCTGACTTTGCCCTTTTGTTGTTTTTCAATCGCTTCGGATTTCTCCGGTTGTTGTTTTTATTCGCAAACAAGACAAATATAAGGCGATGTTTGAATTAATATTCCACAACCGTTACGAAAAACAAAAAACCGGACTTTGGAAAGCCATTGAAAAAAAAATAATAATAAAATAATGCAGGGAATAAGCAACCGCCTTCACCTCGTTGTAGGAGATTTCTCCGTGACCGAGCGGGATTGCCAGCCCACAAGTTGTTCACGTGGTTATCACCTGGTAGCGCATGCTATGGGACATCGGGGCCGACGGGACTTTGTTTCATTGACCATCACCTTCGAAATTGGGTGCCATTTGCCTCTGCTCCGACCCTCTCTTTCGTTATGCACTTGTTGTTGTTTGTTTCGTTTTTTTTTTCTAGACTGTGCGGCTGCATAATCAGATTGCATATCCTTTATAAGGAAATGAAATAGCAAAAAGGGAAAAAAAACAAAAATTGGCTCTCTCTCTCTCCGATGGATTTTTTATAGGTTTGTTTACGCTAAAGTTTGAAAGATCCGGCCTGATTTGGAGTTGTTGATGCGAATAACAGTCAAGGTTTTTTTTTTTTTCCCTTTGTTATTTTTCTCATTTGATTCCCGATTTTCCCAGATCGCGATTCGATAGTAACTCGTTTTAAATTTGGCGCGCGTTGAATAATTTTCAAAAATAGCGCGCGGCTTATCGCGCTGGCCCTGGGAGTAGGACAGCTAGTCTAATTCTCTGATAAAACGTGGGAGGCAAACAAGAAAAGAAAAAACTCGGCACGAATGGACAAACAAATTAAATAGAACAGAATCGAGGACTTGGCCTTTGACCGGGTACTCCAATCCCACTAATACCTTATACAACAGGGTCTATCCCATTTCAAACTTGAAACATTCAAAACAAACCAATAGATTTCTAAAATGAAACAAAAAAAAGTTAGGAATAAAAAATATCAAGGAAATAAAAGTTTAAAAAATATGACCGCCAATAAAAATAAAAAATACATCCCGAGACAAACAAGTTGTTGTTGAGTCGCTAATAGAAATTGAATACCGACAAAATCATATCATGGAACACAGTCTTTGGCTACGCACAGACATATGGGACGTTGTACGATTGAGATTAGGGGAGTTGCAATAAAAATAGAGAAACGTTCGTATTGTATGACATGGACATATGAAAAGCCAGCGCATCGGCCAAATGGATACCTCGTATCAAGCCGATAAGCTGAAGGCCGTTGTGCTAGACGCTGAAACAAAAGGCAATCTTGTATGTTTTAAATACGATTTTCCCTGAATTTTTCATCGACTGCTGTTTGTAAATGAAAAGAGCCAAAAGGGCAAAAACAAACGTCATACAGAGAGAGTAAACAAAAGTACAACGGTACGAGGTAGCGATGATAATCACGATGAGGTCCATGCATTTCTAACGAAGAGATTATGACATACGGACGGCCGGGGATTGCCTCACCCGTGGGGATCATCGAATGTTGCCTAGAGGGGGTACCCCGTCCCGTAATTGAAACCGCTCCCCTAATCTTAATCTTAATTGTTTTCTCTGACAACCTGTCAATTCTTAAACGGAATAGACCGGGAGAACGATGCGTTGATTGCGGTCTGCTTTCACCGAATGTCGCGAACGCGCGGGATCTAATCCAACCTGTGAGAGACGTTAAAAGCATAGAGCGACTCTTTTTACCGCTGCGCAGGAATAATAAAAGAAGCTGTGGAGAAAACAATAGCAGCCATCATCCGGCCAACAAAATCCGGAAGGTATGCTTACCGGATGTTGCTCCACCGGTGCCAGTCATTAGCGCACGGGTCGACCTTCCGGCTGTCGCCGCAATGCTAGTCATCAAGCCTTTAGCCAGTTACGGATGTTTAATTTGTGGTTTCAGATGTTTCTCCAGTCAAATGAGCATCCTCCATTGGTACGTTTGTTAGCTATATTTTTTTTAATTCTTACGGCGATTTGGCTTTAAGAAAGTGATCATTTGAAGGAGATATTGGCATAACGCTTTTATCGCTCCGGCACCGTCTCCATCCGCAATGTTCCGATATCAAGATGACGATCCATCGCTGTCAAAATCGAATAAAAAGTCAAGATGGCCCGATTCTCCTCTTAATCGCACGAGTCCAGCAGCTGTGTCAACCCAAAATCCATTGGCGTTACTTGTTCAATCTAGACATCCCAGACGATTGATTGCAAGTTTCAAGGACAAGAGTGTTGATACGGCCGTGCCTCCCGGAAGTAAAAATTGGTCGGTAAGCAAATAGATTTGAATAGGATAACCAGTTTCTGGCCAACGGGCAAAAATTGTAACATAAAGCGGCTAAGAAAAAAACAAAAAATTTCCCTTAATAGGAGGGGATACAAGGCCTCGTTCTGTGATGCCCAAAATTGTGATACATTAAAAAATAAAAATCTTTTGCTCTGATTCATAAAGTGTACGCAATGTGGCAAGCAATTCCGGCGCTCGAGCACACTAGCAACGCATCGTTTGATCCATTCGGGAGTTCGTCCTTTCAGCTGCCATTTCTGCTCGAAAAAATTCTACCAGAATTCTGATCTCAAGAAACATATCTTCGTTCACACAGGTTCTTAAAAATAAATTTCATAAAGCAATCAACCGCGATTAGATAGAAATTCTGGCGATGATGAGCTGACGCATTCAATAATCATTCGCTCTACTGTTTAAATCCGACAGGTGAAAAGCCTTACCGATGTCACCAATGCGGTAAAACCTTTAGCCAATCTTCCAACTTGTTAACTCATCAACGGAGACACGCCGGAACTCATCCGGGTCGTCGGCGCGTTTCGGTTCAACCCCCTCCGCCACAAGCATAGCTAGTTTACAGCTAATTCTTTGGTCTAATACAACAACGATTTTTAGAAAAATGTGTTTTGTTGTTCCCATTTTACAATGAAAATAATCCACGCAAACGCAAAAAACGTTCCGGCCTTTCACCTCAGCTGATTTGGAAATGTAAAGAAAACAACAACGAAACGAAGCACGTCAGAGACCCCATTCGAGTGTTTTGATGTTGTTGTTTACTTCTCCCTTATTTAGCAATCTATGCAAAATAAGAGAAATAATCAGGGAAGGTTAGTCTCTCTTTTGTTTGCGTCACCACAAGGCGAGATAATAACCCAAGGCAAAAGTTGTTTACAATTTTTCAATCCTTGGCTCGGTGCCAATTTTCAAAACAACTCGGCGTCGAATCGCCAAGATCGAAAACCTTCTTGGCTTTTAATATCAAAAACTTTTGAAATAATGAAACTCAATTCGTTAGCAAGACTGACACCACGCCGTGTACTTCTTTTCATATTTTTCAGGATATGAAATTCTTGAAAAATATTATAAAGCGGGTACACATGAACCGGGAGGAGCGATAGGATTGGCGCAAAAGTACAGAACTGTTTGACACTGTGGCCACATCAAACAATCAGGGACTTAGCGATAAAATGAAATCTAACCTTGGCCTCTCCTCATTCAACACCAGGAACGGGGGCGTCCATCTCGCATTCTCCTCTTTCCTCTTCAATAATCGTTCGGATGTAGGTTTTTCTTCTTATTACATTTTCTTTTTAACGGCGATCGGTTTTGCCATTACCACGCTTGCCAGAGTAAAGATGTCTTGGCATCTTGACGGCAATGTGACGATCGGCTTCACCAGCCTTACCGAATTGGTTCATCTTGCCCTGCGATTTGTGGCTCATCTTCTTAGCCTTGGACTTCATCTCAACGCCGCGGACGCCCGACTCGTCACGAGGAGTGACACGAGATGAGGAACGAACGCGACCAGTAGAGTCTGCGCGGGCCTTCTTGATGGCGGGACGGCTGGCCGAGCGGGACTTGGTGCGGGCGAAATGAGCTCCACCCTTGCCGGTCATGTCGACACCAAGCTCTTCAAATTCGGAGCGCAAACGGCTGACGGAACGTTCGCGCTTGCGTCCAGCACGAGGCAACACTGGCTTGCCACCGCTGCGGCCAATGCGCGACTCGATGGCGATGATGGCCTTCTTCTCGCGAATCTTGCCGGCTAAACGGTGAATCTCTTTTTCTTCATCGTCCATTTCCTCTTCTTCCTTGTCGTAAACACCAGACTCGATCCGAAGCTCTTCTTCGCGTTCCAGCTCTTCCAATTTAGCCATAATGTCGGGATCGATGTAATCGGCGATGTTTTTGCCTTCCCAGAACTCGGGGATGACATCGTACTTGAAGTCGGCTGGTAGGTCGTAATTTTTCTTCAAATCCAGAGAGTAATCGTCCTCAAGCTCGACCTCGAGATCGCGTTCCGTCTTCTTCTTGGGCTTAGGTTCTTTAGACAAACGTTGTTTAATCACATTCTCGGGCACGAATGCCGAACGTACGACTCCATCGCGAGGTTTCGGTACGGCTACGTGCAGCCGATTGAGAATGCCTTCCACCTTCTTGCTCTTGATCTTTACTTCAATTCTGTGGGCCAACAGACGTTCACAAGCTTCATTTTTGACAGCCATCACACCTTCTTCGCTTAAAGTCGACATCTCCATAACGGGTATATCATCGTTGATGAAGCCTTGGATCAAGGTCTTTTGTTCAGGCTTCAATTCCTCCAGCCGGATTACATCCGTCTTGTTGAGCACCACAAGCAAAGGCTTGTTGGCAAAGAGAGGTTTGATGCTCTCAAACAGAGCCACTTGCGATTCAATGGACTGACCACATTGCTCTGAAATGTCCATGACATAGAGAATAGCAGCTCTAAGATGAGCCAAGGCAGCAATGGCCTGCATTTCAATGGTGTTACGATCTTCTAGAGGATGGTCCAAAATACCAGGAGTGTCCACCACCTGCCAACGCAGGTAACGATGATCAGTGTGTCCCACAAAGAGTGACTTGGTGGTGAAAGCATAAGGCTGGACTTCAACATCTGCCCTAGTAATCTTGTTGATGAAGCTGGATTTGCCGACATTGGGGAATCCACAGATAAGCAGAGTTCTGGTGTTGGGGTCGATGGATGGCAAACGGGAGAGATGCTGTCTGACCTGCTCCAGATACTGCAGACTCTGTGCCTGTCTCTTCATGATGGTGGCCATGCGACCCAAGGCTGCCTTCTTCAGCTGTTTGCAGCGGTAAAGTGAATCACCATACTTGAGCAAGCGGACATAGTCCTTGGAGACATTGTCTATCAAGTGGAGAGCAATATTGATCTGGCCAAGAGCCAATTTGTAGTGATCCTTGTCGTAGAGGACATTCATCAAGTCAGCATAGAAAGGGTGGATGTCATCAAGTTTCGGGAAATCAGTCAGAATTGTAGACAGTTTGTCGTGGAAGCTCTGCTGGGCAAACTTTACTTTGCGCATGTAGAACTGACGGATACGTGTAATCTTGTACTGTTTGTGTACAACAGTTGGAGTCTTTCTTTGGGTCTTCGACAAGACGATGTCGATAAAGTCCTAAACATGATACATCACGTTAGGTTTCAATCAATCAGTCGAAATATTGCTATATATTTACCTTCGCCGTCGGAACGATGACGATCTTTTTGAAGTTGTATTGCGACGTCATTTTTTTGATGGTATTTGTCGCACTAAAGAAAAATTACACGATTTTCAGAGAAATTCTCTGAAATTTTCAGCAATGGCGCAGTCCACTGCCAACACGTGCAACTAAAAGAAAGAAGACACATGGAAAGCAGACATCTAGTGGTAGACTTGTAGTCTGTAAGTACTTTGCACAGCTAGTGACATCTAAAGGGATAAATAAATGACGGCTAACCTTTAATGTGGCAAAACGTTTGACATGAAATAAATGATGTGAAACGTGAATCAGTCGAACAAATAGTCTCGTAAATAAAACTTCTGGAGTGAATGCTCTTTTCAGCATTGATGTTCACCATATCGAGAAGTAAGCTAATACTTTTTTAAAATTTACTGTGCATGACTTTAAATAAAACATTCGTAGTACAAAAAAATCGTCTTGGCGCCTAGGCTAAATGGCTGAGGCTGCTTGCCAAACGACTGCTTTATATTTGGTAAATTTCATAACGAACCAATCGTGTTTACCTATGGTCCCTAATATGGGTTATACAAGAAATCATTGATATCCCTTGTAGCAAACCATTAACCCTATCGTTAACGTGCCGTCAATGTAAGATGTGGTGTGAAGGTTGATTCTCTTCAGGTCATTGGAATTCAATGAGGGAATGAACTAAAAAGTAGTGACACTCTTATGTTTATAATCATCAGTTGAAATGTATTACCCTTACCACAATTGTGAGAATCATATGTATACATTTTTATCCGCCAATGAATTGTAATCAAAATGTCATGGTCCTGGATGGAAAATTGCGTCGACTGGCGCGTTGCAACCTGTTTGCTAAATAGCATTCGAAACATTTCCCCACCAACCATCGTTTTTCATAGATGGCGATCTTTTGCTGGTTTTTACCAGTTCGCTTCCTTTAACAAAAGGACTCATTATTAGAATATAGGTGTACTGTGAAGCATGTATTTACCTTTGTCGTATTCATATCTTACATGGCGGTGACTATGAACAAGTAGCCACGGATAATAAAGGAATCTGACTGGACGGAACACTATTGGCTGAAGAAAATCCACGTTAAACAGATGAAAATCCTCGGGAACCTGTCGGTGGGCTTTGTTTTCAATTAATATGGAAGATGGAACAGGAAACACCGACACAAACGTCACAAAATATTTCAAAAAGAGCAAGGCTGTCATTTTTCTCCAGCATAAACGATGCCGTTTACCATGAAACAGCAAACGAGCCTTGCTGTCAAATACTCGTGTCCATCCGACGAATGGTTTTTTTTTTGTATCTGGTGGTTTGATTTGGAGGCAGGCCCAATCCAAGTTAAACGTGTTTGAAATTAACCTGTTCTTTGAATAATTTGCCTCAGTCTGCATCACAAACTTTAGTTAAAAATAACCTTGCATAGCGGGACTGCGACGACGATCAGCAACCAAAAAACACCTGCCGCAATGTGGTGTTCACATGCCATATAGAGAACAGGAATTAAAGAATGAATGTGCAAACAAGAGGAACTTCAAAAGGAAATGTTGCTGTAGGGGCTGTGCATGTGCTCGGCCGGGGGTTTTCTTTATAGAAAGATTGGTGACACGTACACGGAAGGATATCATCTTCTGGAAGTAAACCAATAGCAACAGGTTTATCTTTGGGGAAATTATTTGTTAAGCAAACGATTTCCTTCGAACTAACACGTCGTAATGCCAGACTTCGGTGATAATTTTTGGGCGAATTGGCATGTCGAAAAATCTATCACTTATTTATTTCGACTCACGTGATAGGTACCTTTACAGTGTACCATAAAGGTTTATCACTGCACTGACGGGACAAATTAGTTTTTTTAAGAACGGGGCTACACATACATTTTATTTAATAATTCACCAACTTATGACTCAAATCCTATGATGTTATATGGGTCGTGCGGGACTTTAAAGCTTTAATAGATTCAATCTCCTTTTCTGGTTTCTTTCATTACTAATTACTATTTTCTGATTTTTGAAGGAACTGGTAAATTGACGAGAAATCTTTTTTAGCGTAACCTCGTACACTCATTAGCCGGTATAATTGATGAGCTAGCGATCCAAGTGGTATGGCGGAGTTGGAACGAGTAGCAGAGCTCTGAGCAAGCCCAAGATCCTTCATCATTAGGGCTGTTCCAAATCCTCCTTCATAGTTGTTCGATGCCGGGACATTGGGTAGTACACCAGGCACAGGGTTGTATATTTCACTAGACCACGAACGACCTGAACTTGTGTTGATAATATTGCTAAGCAATTTCGGATCCAATCCCAATCTAATAAAGGCCAAGATTGTCTTAAAACCTTTATCGTACCATCAGTATGTAAAGCCAGTATCACCTGACACCAAGATTCATTGCTTCAGCTGTTCCAACCATGTTGATGGCCAACAACATGTTATTACAAATTTTAGCAGCCTGTCCAGATCCTACTGGTCCGCAATATACAATATTTTTACCAACATTTACTAGAACTGATTTGGCATTAGGAAACTCTTTTTCTGGCCCTCCAACCATGAAAGTCAATGTTCCTGCTTTGGCAGCCATCACTCCTAAAAGAAAATAAAGATAAATAGCACATATGATGAAAAGGAAATGCTACTATAAGCAAATTGAAATCAAAATCAAAATACCTCCAGAAACTGGTGCATCAATAAACGTCATGGCTTTCTTTTCAGCTAGACTTGCCATTTCTTTGGATACACTAGGGTCTATAGTGCTGCTATCAATCAACAAAGAACCTGGCTTTGCTGTCCTGTATGTGATTGAATTATTTCTTTTTTATCCCACATGATTGATCTATCTAGCTATTACTGGAAAACACCATTCTCTCCTGCATATGCTTCTTGTACATGACTACTGTTTGGTAACATGGTTATAATTGTATCAGATTTTTCTGCCACTTCTGCAGGGCTATGTCCAATTGTCGCACCTGCATCTTGCAATTTTGACATAGCTTCAGGATAAACATCAAACACAGTTACCGAGTTGCCCTGGAAATGTATATTAAACATATTAAAACAATAGGAGTGCTGACCACCAAAAAGAGTAACAATAGAAATACCTTATTTAATAAATTCAAGGCCATAGGTCCGCCCATATTTCCAAGCCCAATAAAGCCCACGCGTTTCCCCGATCCATGCTGTACTGCTGTACCTAAAGGAAAAGCTATGTTTTACCTTTTTTCTCTTTTAAAACAAGATGTGCACTTGCTAGATAGAAAACACTCTGGTAAAAGTTTACACAAAATTTTAAATCTTTTAGGTGGAAAGCAATACAAGTATTAACACACCTTTAAAAAAATGAACTTACAGGAAAATGTGCGACTCTTCCCAATCACTTGGATTAGCACTTTAGAATTCCGGGTTACATTACTTAGCGCGGCCATACTAGCGTCTTCTGCTTAGAAAGGTATGGTGTTGTATGTGGAAAAGTCTGTTTACTGAAGGCTACCTATACATGTGCCGATGCCCTCTAGGGAAACTAACGCAAGTGCAATATACAAAATCTAATTCGGGTCAGCAAGGTAGTCTTCACCAATTTTTAATTAATTTTCTTTCCGAAAAAATTCATGGAAGATAGCTTAACTTTTTGCAAAAAAAATATAACTCAGGGCCGTTGTTGCCGTCAGGTGGCGTCAAACGGATAGCAACAACAAAGATTTGTTGTTCGAAGATAAACAGACCACGGAATCGAGTAACCTTCAGCAAGAAAGATAGGGGTAATTGCCTGGTGAATAGTGAATGTTCTCTATCACATACAGAAAAAAAAATGGATCACAGAAGCCAAATGACACTAAGTATTCGTAACAAAAAAATGCAATCTGGAATTTCGGCGAATAACCCGTCTTGCAATTTTTAGTTGGTGCAGAAAATCGTCTTAGTTTTGACGGAAAAACGGAACCATCCAGCCCCATAGAAAAGGAGCGAATTGGTGATAAGAGAGACATCCCCTTTTCGCGTTGCAGCAGCACGAGTAGCATCCATACACTTTCATCTTCAGCACAAAATACAGGTTAAAATAAACAGAGCTATTCAAAAGTTAAATTTGTGTGTACAGATGTTATATAATTTTATAGATGATGAAGATAGTGACAATAAGAGCACCAAGAGTTATAAAGAGAGGAGACGAGAAGCTCATACCCAAGCAGAGCAAAAGAGAAGAGATGCCATTAAAAAGGGCTATAGCTCTTTGCAAGATCTAGTACCTACATGCCAGCAACAAGATCCAATTAGTGGCTACAAATTAAGTAAAGCAACAGTTCTTCAAAGATCAATTGATTATATTCAAGTAATAGCCTTCAATAGATTAGATTAGATAGAACCAGGCTTAACCACCAATCATAATTCTTTCATTGTGTGCAATTTTACAGTTTCTCCAGCAGCAAAAGAAGAAACAAGAAGAGGAATTGTCAGCTCTGAGAAAAGAAGTCATTGGCTTGCAGATCATGAAAAGCAACTATGACCAAATAGTTAAAGCCAATCAGTCTCAGTCTGGACAATCTGAGAATAGAGTACCTGATGAAGTCAAATTCCAACTGGTACTATAAATTTGGCTGTTGGAAAAAATCCTGCATTAAAATGTACTTTTGTTTCTATGATCAGTTTCAAACTATCATGGAGAACCTGTTCCTGACATTTGATTCTATGGTGTCTGCAGCTAGCTTTGTGGATCTTTCAAGTAATGTCTTTGCCTGGGTTGAGGAACATTGCAAACCTCAGGTTCAAGTGTGCACTGGTCATGTTTCTATTACACTTCTGATAATGTTTTGTGTGGGCTGCAGAGTCTGAAAAACTTGGCAGTCAGTGTGCTTCAACAACTCATCACGGGGTCCAATTGAATCCACCAAAACGAAGAAGTGCGTAATCAACATGTACTCAGCTTACTTGTATGCCACATTGGCTGATCCTTGCCGCGTCTAATGCCCAGAATTTGCCAGATACCATCAGCACTGCGTGATACTACAATTCTCCGAGGGCTTATAAGAAACCGCCAAAGAAATTCAAACTCAATATATGATGACTTTTTAGTCTTTGTAAAGTTACGTGTGTGTTAGTCGGAATAGAATTATCTCGTATTTTAATTGTGATTGATTTTTTTAACGTTGCATGTTATATATTAGTTATCTTTTAAATTAAAGCAGCCGACGAAATCTGAAAAACACGCCATCTACATGCAGATATTTGTAATGCTAGATTTTCCCTACGGCTATTATGAGTCAAAGAAAAGGAAAATAGAGGTCGTCCTTTGCAGGATATTTCGTCTGCAACTAGATCGTAGTGTCGATGTGTCCATGTTTTTACTTTTCAGTTGTACTTTGGACGGTCAAATGTGCGAGATGCGAAGTGTTTTCTTACCTAAACTCTAGTCTCTACCTGGATAATATCTCCCTGATCGGATATCGTAAATCATTCTTGGAGAAACTTGTGAACTGCATTGAAACCTGCTTGATCGTGGAATCGGCTACGGAAAAGGTTTGGTCACACAAAAAATCTTTTATGTTCTTTAAACAGTATTTTAGTTTCATTTTGGAAAGTTGCCCAAACGGACTGCTGTTTAGTTTCCCTTTTAAAGAGCGTTCAGCCTCAAAAAGTTCTCCTTAAAAAAAAAATAGAAATTGTAATCAACAAGGAATATTAATTGCTATCCCTTCGTAACAGAGCACTGACTTACGTCACGTACACCCTCGGTCACCCTACGTGGTTCCTTTTCTTTTCTTTTTTTCTTAAGGTTTCCTAGCTTTAATTCGGGATGACGTGACGTCACGATTCCAATTTCTTGGCAGTCGTGGAGAGGGATACCAAGTGTCTACCGTTATTATTAACAACAATTTTGTCTACTTATCAAAGTGTTTGTTATACTTCGACGCCCAATATGTAAAGAATGCTCTAAATTTAGACTAGGCTGAAAAAATGAGGCTCACTGCCTTCACTGCCAACGTCCGAAACCTTACGCGAATGCTTGATCATTATTCCCATTTCAACCCTTCGCCATTGTCCATCAAACAATTCATCGACTTTGGTAAGTTAAACAACAAAAAATGCATATATTATTTCGTGCAGTATTGTTTTCTGTGTGCACTAAAAGATTACGTGGGACGAGTAACGAGACGCTGTCTCGCCGTTGCGTTGTTTATTGAATCGCTATCGCTTCCGAAGGTCAAAACTTGTTGTTTGTTTACAAAGTTGGGAGGTTTCTATGGAGCGGGAGTGTGTTTTTTGGTGTTGTTTTGAACGCGGTAAAAATATCGTAAGAAAAACAACAACAGGTTTTTAAATAAAACCGGGTTGCAAATGGCGTTTTTCCTGCTGGACGTTTGCCAAAAAAACGCCAACCATGTTGACTTGGACATATACGTCTGCATGGGACTTACAAAGTAATAAATGGCTTTGTTTATCTGGGTCGTTTTTTTGAAAACAGGTCGCAGTGCCAATGAAGTACGGTCGTTCGAGTTTTTACGCAAGGAATTGCCGGTCAGGTTGGCCAACATCATGCAAGAGATCAACCTCTTGCCACAAAATCTACTACGCATGCCGTCAGTTCATTTGGTACACAACTGGTACGTCAAAAGTTTCACAGAAATTCTCGAATTCGAGGATCTCAAAAGCGTCGATCAGAAAAAACTTCTCGAGTGGGTGAAACCAACATTAGTTGACACATTTAATTTATGCCTGTTCATAATTCATTTTCGACTTGTATTCAGATTTTGCCAGACGTTAGTCAAGATTCGCAATCGACATGCCGACGTCGTGCCGACCATGGCTAAGGGTGTCATCGAATTACGTGAATCCCATCCAGTTGATCAGACAGTTGAGCACCGCATTCATTACTTTCTAGATCGTTTCTACATGTCTCGAATAGGCATCCGGATGCTGATAAACCAACACAGTATAAATGCAAACCCAAAAATTCATTATCGTTTACAAAAAAACAAAAATAACATTAAATTTACGTATTTACAGCGTTGCTGTTTAGTGGACATATGAACAACACACGGCACATTGGCTGCATCGATCCCAACTGTGACGTGCAATCCGTAGTGCGTGACGCCTACGAAAACGCAAAATTCCTTTGCGATCAGTATTACCTGACTTCACCCGATATTGAAGTCCAAGAGCATAATAGTAATGAGCTCATTCTTGAATTTCACTGTTTTACCTGAAACGATCCATGGTTGGCTTTGTAGACTTGGAACCAGGATTGCCTATTCAAATTGTCTACGTTCCATCACATCTTTATCACACATTGTTCGAACTCTTCAAGAATGCCATGCGAGCCGTTGTTGAACATCACGGCGCTGCCGCACGTGATTATCCACCCATTCAAGTGCTGATCATCCGCGGGAAAGAAGATGTTACCATCAAAGTAAAAATTGGAAATCTCATTAAGTGATCACTAAATCTAATTGAATCCTATTTTCAGATATCTGATCGAGGTGGCGGTGTCACTCGTTCCGACATGAAAAATCTCTTTCATTACATGTACTCTACTGCACCGCAGCCGTCCTTGTCGGACACGGATTCCGCCCCATTGGCAGGTATTTTAATAGCCTCTTGTCTCTCACCTTGAAATGTTAACATCTATTTACGTTTCCTAGGTTACGGCTACGGCTTACCCCTGTCACGCTTATACGCTCGCTATTTATTGGGTGACTTGACTCTGACGTCTTGCGAAGGCTACGGCACGGATGCATACGTCTTCCTAAAAGCCATCAGCGAGGAAGCTAATGAAATGTTGCCCGTCTTCAATCACAGCTCTACCCGTCAGTACCGTTCACCGTTGCCGACTCGCGACTGGGTCAGCCACATTGCTGGCTCTACTTCATCGCATGCAAGAGCCCGTCACTTGTCAACCAAAGCCCAGCTCATTAAGTAGTAGTGCAAATGTGGGAAGACTCTTTATAACAACCATACATAATTACCTAAGCATCATTTTTTTCGGTCGGAAACAGTACGATTAACAGTTTCAGTATGGATTAGTTTGATGCCACCGAATCGATACAAGTTCCCTAATGGACGGCAGTAAGGGTAATAATTTAAACAAAGAATCCACCGGTTAACTTCCTTTTTTTTTATATTTGTCAGATTCTATGAATTTAACTAAGTTGTAGATGTGTAAATCTCATTAGAACATGGTTAAAGGTTTGGTGCTGATTCCATCGGTGAAACACACTTTTCCTTTTTTTTCCCCTTCCCTCTTTTTTAAACATTAGGTTTTTCATTGAAAAGAATAAAGGAACCGTAAAATGATGCGATATTGCTCCGTGATGCGTTTATCCTGAAATGACCTCGAGTATTCTTTTGCTGGAGTTAAAAAAGGAAGCCGCGAACCCTTTCGTTATGTATCGTACAGCACAGCCCCTTTCATATCCACTAGAGATGTTATCACACAACCATTTAAAAGGAATGCTGTATTACGTACAAGATGTTGACAACACACTCGAAAAAATTTTTATCTATTTTTTTACTGTGACTGAAATCAACATAACTTGTAGGGAAAAGAAATGTATAGTTAAACAAAATATCCCCCCATATTATTGAAGTTAAGTAATTCCACTTCCCATTATTATAAAGCGATGTATAAGAGCCACAACAATTTTTTATGTCGATATTTTTTTTTTTTTACTTTTCCCTGAAATGTAAAACGAGTAATACACACCAGTTCAAACAACAATACGTGCACGTAATGAAAAGATTTAAATTTAATGTTTTTAGCTTTATTGGAAAACGATATCGATCTCTATATCTAGAATCCCCTGCATTAATCAGAGAAGATTTAGATGGACAGGGAAATTTCGAAAAATAAAAACAGGTTTCCATCGCCATAGACTGAGATGGAAGAAGCTGGGACCAACCGCCTATCCGGGTACATCGTTCACCGGTCAGCCAAGGTTAATGCACCCTAGAAGGGAATTTATAAAGACGTGAAAGATATGGGCACGAGTTAAGATACTGACGCAATAAACAGGAAAGAAAACTTTTTCCTCTTAGGGCTAAGGCTCTGTTAAGAAAGGATATCTTGTCCTTGGAATTCAGGTTACTAACCTAAGACAAGTTTTTATTTTGTAAGCTGGAAAAACCCTCTTCGACGTACCGGGATGATTGGGTTTATTCCTGTGGTCTCCACTAGGGCATCCTCAAGTATAAAAAGCCCTTGGCTTGGGCTTAGTTTCCTACCATTTGATGATCGTCAATCGAACTAAAATTTTTTAATTTTCATCCTCAAAAATCATGGCTGCTCGTCCTATTTTGGTTATTATAACATCAATTTCTTTTTAAAATTCGATATAATTTCAAGTAACGTCTACTTTTATTTGCCTTTTTATGACATCTATTTTTATTAGTTGGTGTTGTGTGTTGTTTTGTCTATCCTGGCCTTAACTGTTGTGGTTGAAGGAGCTCCGCGTAATCGTCGTCATCTCGAAGCAATTTTAAGCGGAGTATTGGGGACTCGTTACGGCTACGGTAACACCATTCGTTTTTAGGTTGGAGTATCGTACAAAATTAGAATTGTTCAATTATTGCAGGTAATCCAAATGATGGTAGTTATGGTGGATATGGTGCCGAATACTCAGAATATAGCCCTGGAGAAGAAGGATATTACGGCTATGCTGGCGATTACGATCGACAGTTCGCCAGCAGTGCACCGATAACTATTGAGATTGAAGCCAAATGAGGGCTGCTTGATCGTTCTTTTGAAAAAAAAAAAAACAATAAGATCCCAATTTAAAAAACTTTAAGATGTTGTTATAAAATAAAAAAAAATACATGGTTAACAAAGCAATCAAAATCGATTGTGCTGAGATTTCAATCACTTCAGACCAACACGTTGGTTGTTTACGGGCTATGTCCGTTGGTGTAAGACATGTGATCACTCAGACCACAGATGATCAGGCATAGCAATAAACAAGATACTGGTTGAATAGGTTTACGGCTATTTCGCAATAATTAATTAATTCGATAAACAGAAAAACACCGGGATAACGTGAAACGAATGACAATTTTATGATGCAATCGTCGTGTTGACAAATACCGTGTCACGTAACTCAATATTTATTCAAACAATTTTTTACCAGCAACAGCAGTACCGATGTAGTACTGGCGTGAACAGTGAAGTTTTGCTAATCAACGTAACGTCTCTTTTACTATTCTACCGCGTTCGACGAATGCCAAATCAATTTCCCGTGTTTCACTTCGGTAAATTCTACCGACTCACCTTTTTAATCACGTGTATCACATATTTAAGTATCCTACAATGCTTTACGTTGTATTTTGTTTAGCATTTCAAATGCGATGGCATTTAAATCCACGCACGAGTGATTCTCAGAGACAGCTTTGTGGAATCAGCAGAGCGTTATTGAGCTTACCAAGGGCCCTCTAACACACCTGGACGTACCACCAGAAGAATGGCGATAGAAATCTCGTGGGGCAGTATAAATTATGTTGTTCTGATTGAATAAGGCTTCAGTTTCTGAGAGCAACACATTCAAAAGTGTATCAGTGTTGAGGTTTCTTCTCGTAGAGAACGAATCTAAACAAAAATTTAACGTCGACTGACGATGTTATTTAAAAAGATGACCTCTTCAAGATATCAGCTGTTTGTCTATGTTGCTCTCCTGTGTACATCATCTTTTCTCATAGAACCAATTAGCATTTATGCACACCGTTCCGAAGAGCACCTTCAATCAATGTACAAGTTGCACTTGTTTATATCAAGCACTAGGGTAAGACTAAATTGAGACACAATTTTATTGATATAATTTTACAGTGTTCTTTTGTGTTCTTGTACACTTCATCCGTTCAGAGCCCTTTGGTAAAAAAGCCTGAACTAGCAGTCGTCAGTTCAGGAAAAATGGAGAAAATTATACTGGACATTTTAGCAAATCATCTGGGTTTCACGTAATACAATGGACAAATATTTATTCCATCCACTGACTGTGATTCGCGAGTGCGGTTTCGTAGGTATGAGATTGTTCCTCCTCAGGACATTTTATCGACAGGTTTTCTCCAGCGGAACGGTTCGTGGACTGGAACTACTGGTCAATTGCAACGAAGGGTACGTTCATCTTGATTTAGATTTAATTATTAGATGTTTCTCTGCACAACTAATAATAGTATTTAACAATTGCTCGCGAAGGAAGTTGATATGTGCGTGACTTGGAGTGCAGCAGCGCTTAGTAAAGCAAAGATCCTAGACAATTCCTACCCCGTCGTGTATGCAAATTCTGCTATAATCATTCCATTTCCAAAAGAAAACAATAGAGTATGGTTCGGCACATCATCATTTCAATATCCGGTATAAACTATGCCATTTAAGGCACAGATAAATCCAATCAAACTCTTATCGTATATTTTGAAGGCTTGGATCGCCATTCTTGTTACTTTTGTTGTTACCATTTTCATTTCGTGGATCATCTTCCGCATCAACAGTTCAAGATTGGACGTTAAAGCTCCCACGTTGAGTTACTGGGTTTTTTTCTATTTCGGCTTGTGGACATCGCAAGGTACATCACACATTCCGTTTGTTTGTTCATCTGTTCGATTTAAAGACGTTTCATTATTTTGTTGGAAGGTATTATGCTGAGAGGTTCCTCAACACCATTTCGTATAGTTTGCGTTGCTACCTTATTCGGGATTTACATAGCCGCCAATTACTTTACAGCGTCTTACACTTCTATTCTGTCGACGCCTGTTTTCAAGGCGACTATAAACTCCGTTGAAGATTTAGCCAAAAGCCACACAGTTAAAACTCTTCTAATCAAAGGATCGAGCTCCGACGAGCAAATCATGGTATATTCTTTTTTGAATTCTTTTATTTACTCCATTTGTCCATGGCCGTCATCAATATCGACTATTGGTTCAGTCATCATCGGATCCCACTTTTAAAAAGATCGCCGATCAAATGCGGCGCTATCCTGAAAGAAGGATCGTCGACGCATTCACAGTGGATGATATTTCAACCATCGTAAAGGACGATACTGCTATGGTTATAGTAAGTCTTGAAGAGATAAGGGAAATGTAAGAATATTATATTAAAAACGTACATCTGTTCAGGTCGAGTCGAATGGCGTTTCATTAATTGAAAATAGCTATAAGATCAACAACAAATGTCTTGTGACTCTGGCCGAGAAAACCTTCTTTAGTCGTCCGCAGGGCTTCACCTATCCCAAGAACAGTCCGATAGCCAAAGAAATAGATTACGAGTTGGTTTCAACCGCTTCAATTTCTTGATCTTAATAATGGATAGTTTTTATCGTTTAACATGTAGTCTCCTGCTGATGCATCAAGCTGGATTGATTCAATATGCCGAGCGGATTTCCAAATCGAAGAATCGCTGTCGCGTCTCTGATTTGGCTAAAGCCCAAGCTCGAAAAATTGCCCCACTTGGCCGAAAGGAAATGAGCGGATCTTTTGTCATTCTGGCTTTGGGAATGGCTGTAAGCTTCTTCGTTTTTCTTGTCGAATTGATTATCACGAAGATGAAAAAAGCATTTGCACGCAAGTAAAGCGTAATTTGCCCGGTACTGTAGTAGGTATTTACGACGTTTATATAATCACATTGCTGATCGGTAACTTGCAAAAGGAAATACAAAATCGGGCTGACTGTGTAGTGGTGAGTACTGCAAAAATATTTTGTGGAATACACAATTCACTTCTTATCTACTTGTTCTCTGATTTGAAGTTGAAAGTCTAATACGATGGGGGGTCCTACGTACTAATTCTTAAGTCCAATGCATATCGGTAGTTATGGGACAAAAACGATGAAGATTACTATTTAGTTATTTATTTTTGTATATTGCAGTAGTTTATTTACAACCCATGGAACATTGAAATTTAGAAAGCTTCGTTTGAGAATTCACTTTATAGTACACGTCGATTCCGCATGTTATACTGAAGGAGAATGATTCCGCAATTATGCTGAAAACTAATGAAATTCGAACAATACAAAAAGAGGAGTACGAAATTAAAAGAGAAATTTTCATTTTCATTTCTTCATTAAACTAGGATCTGAGAGAAGAATGTTTAAATCTTAGGGGATTCTTAATCGATTTTTTACATTCCACTTTCTTACCATTTTTAAATTTGCAATTTAAAAGATTTTTTAAAACTATTCTCAAAATTATTTAAGCTTTTTCACTTAAAAACACATTTTTGTTTAGGTTACCCTAACCCTTTTCATAGAATTATTGTTCAAAAACAAGGTGGCTGACATTGCAGCGAAAAAACGATGGAGGTATGGTAAGCATAATCGTTTATTAAACAACCAATACTTTTTTTGGCCTTGACAAGAAAATGGGACAACTATTTTATGGTTTTGTTCAATTTACATTTCCCAAGTGGCTTTTCCTAAAAATGACTTTTACATTTGCTTTTAGATGCTAACCCTTCCCATCATTTTTATTTAAATTTTTTGTGGTTTCTGTTTTGTTTTGCTCTATTTCATTTCCCAAGTGGCCGCTTTCTGAAAAATGCCTTTTGCTTTTTGTTGACATGTTTTTAGAAACTGACCCTTCCCACCGTTTCTTTGTTTTCCCCCATTTTTCTGCCTTTAAGGGTAAGACGAGGAAATCGAAGGAGAACAGCCATTGGGCAAGATGATCCTTCACGGCTTAGTCAAACGCATTGTGGCATGAATCGCAGTCATAGTCGGTTTAGATATCAAGTGTTTCTGTGTCGAGGTTTTTTCTTGTGGAGAACGAATCTAAACAAACATTTAATGTCGACGGGTCATATTATTTAAAAAGATGACCTCTTCTAGTTATCAGTTGTTTGTCTACATTACTCTTCTGTGTATGACATCTTTTTTTCTCATGGAAAAAGCATTCGTACGCAATTAAAGCATGATTTGTCCGGTACTGTAGTAAGTATTTACGACGTTTATATAATCACATTACTGATGGGTAAATTGCAAAGGAAATACAAAATTGGGCTGACTGTGTAATTGTGAGAACTGCAAAAATATTTAGTGGAGTACACAATGCATTTCTGTGTCTCCTTGTTCTCTGATTTTAAGTTGAAAAGGCAATTCGATGGGGGGATGGAAATTAGAAACAAGTCTAGTGTTTATCAGTACTTATGGAAGAAAAACAATGAAGATTATTATTTATTTATTCATTTATTTATTGTCGTATATCACAGGAGTTTACTTACAACCAATGGAACATTGAACTTCAGAAAAAGACAAACTTCGTTTGAGAACTCACATTATAGTACAAGTCAATTCCGCATGTTTTCAACTGTTAAACGGAGCGGTTTTCTGGTTTGGACGCCTTGGCATAGGATTCCGTTGGCTTGCTGTACGACGAAGGCTTGTATTCCGGATAGCGAGCCTCGCCTTCGTACTTGACATCAGCAACGTAACCGTTTTCATCGGCCCTGTATGTGACGATCTGTGTGCGGCCATCGGGCAAAGCGACACGGTAAGAGCCGGTAGTCACCTTGCCATCGCTTTCCTGTTGGTGCGAATAGTCGTTCTTGCTCGGCTCGTCCTTCACGGCCCACGCAAAGGAATGCGGCATTGGAGCTTGCTGGAAATTGACACGTTATTGACTTGGGCTTGGACAAGTATGTAATAACAATATTTACCTGTTGCTCATAAGAAGGCTTGGCTGAAACACTTTCGTACTGTGCCTGCTCTTGCCCAGCAGTGAAAACGCCAGCCAATGAAACGAAGATGATGACAGTTTGAACCTGTTGTTTTTTATTCATATTATTCACGCTCACAATTGTGACTGATTTTTTTAATTGTTGTAAAATAATAAGACCTGCATGGCGGAGGAAGAAGTTTTGGCTGATGGAATCGGGGAGCAACTGGTGACATTTTTCAGTCAACACAGCCATGTTATATAGTTGGCTAGTGAGTGGGGTTATAGTACGAGGTAGAAACGAGAAAAGACAATATTATTGCGATTGTCCACGGTGAGAAAGGGAAAACGAAAAGAGGCGACGATTGTTAGAACACATTCACTTTTTGTGGTTACCTACACGATCAGCTTTTGTCCGTCTTTGGAAATTGTTTGCCTTCATGTCCTTTTTCCTGATTTTTTTCGCCTGCGGTTTGTTGCCTCGTCCATTATCCTTTTTCTATATTCTATCACCTAATGTTACGTTCCAAGTTTGCTTTTCCTACCCAAAGTAGTTGAGAATTATTTTTTTTTGAAATCCAGATACTATTCCTTGTGATCCAACATTAGTTTTACTGAACTGCACAAAATGAAATAAGAATTATTTCGTTTAAGCATCTGTTATACTATTCTGTTGCGCTTGATCTATTTCAAATCAATCTGCCGTTTCACTTGGGAAGATGTTGAGATTGCCCACGCATCCATTAAATGATGCACATCTTTAGTTACCTTAATACCATACCTTGTATTCTGTTTTGTATTTCGACATGTGCTTGGATACATGTAAATTTACGCACCGGTGAATACTCGACCGATACAAACTTCTAATATTAACTATGGAAAGTTAAAGCTTTATTCTGTTTTCAACAAATGTAACGTCCTCCACGACATCAAGCTCTTCTACCTGGATATTGCAAGCTGAAATGGTAAAACCTCTATAAAGTACCGCTCACTTTCCGAAAAAACTTTAGTATAGAAGCTATACCTCTATGGACATACTCGTCTAAACAGAACCAAGGATGATTTTCGTTGAAAACATTACGGCGTCGCGAAACAAGTTGTTGATATTCGTTATTCTTTTGGGTACAGTATCTTATTTCATAAGTCCAGTTAGCATGGATGTTCACAGATCCAAAATTCCTCGTCAATCGTTGTACCAGTTGCATTTGCTTATTTCCAGTACCAGGGTAAGCTCAAATATGAATGTAATTATGCATACAATATTTTCGTAACGCGGTTGATTTTAATTTAGAATCCCTTAATAAACGACCCTGAATTGGCCGTCATCAATTTCGGGATAATTGAAAAAATTGTGCTAGACATTTTAGCAAGTCAAATTGGTTTCACGTAATTCAGTCTGAAATACTTTTCCCCATCAGTGACACAACTTAATCGCCTTGTTTTGGATGCGGCTACGTAGATATGAAATTATTCGTCCACGGGACATTTTAACATCCGGCTTCCTTCAGTCGAACGGTTCCTGGACGGGAACCACAGGGCAGTTACAACGCAAGGTAAAATTTTTAATTTATAACGCAGTTTTGAGTTTGCCTCTTACACATATTTCACCTTTGTTTTCAGGAAGTTGACATGTGCGTGACTATGAGTGCACCTGCATCTAGTAAGGCAAAGGTCGTAGACATTTCGTATCCAGTGGTGTATGCAGACTCCGCTATACTTGTCCCTTTTCCAAAAGAGAACAGTAGAACATGGTTTGGAACATCATCATTTCAGCTTCCGGTACAGATTATGACCCATAAGGCAACGAAGGCGAACTTCAAACTCTTATTTCATTTTCTTAAGGTTTGGATTGTCATTTTAGTTACCCTCGTTGCTACCACCGTGGTTTCGTGGATTATCATTCGCGTACACAGTTCAAGATTGGGTGTTACGGCTCCCACTTTGGGTTATTGGGTTGTTTATTATTTCGGATTATGGACATCCCAAAGTATTGCATTTCCTTTGTCCTTCTTCAGTAATTTCCGTGTGCTAATTTCCTTTAAATCACGTCGAATTTTTAAATTAAGGTATTACTCCGAGAGGTTCCACAACACCGTTTCGAATACTTTGCTTGGCCACCATATTTGGGATTTACATCACCATGAATTATTTTACGGCATCATACACTTCTATTCTGTCGACACCAGTATTTAAACCGGCTATTAACTCTATTGAAGATTCGGCCAAAAGCACTACGGTTAAAACTCTTCTAATCAAAGGATCGAGCACGGACGAACACATCATGGTATGGTCGGTCTATGATGTTCATATATTCCTTTTTAACAAGATCGACTTTCGTTTCAGGCATCGTCGAATCCAACGCTAAAGAGGCTTGCTGATCAAATGCGACGCCATCCTGAAAGACGAATCGTCAATGCCTTGATGGTAGATGATATCGCTGAAATCGTGAAGGACAATACGGCTTTGGTCATGGTGCGTATTTAAACAGAAACAAATTGATACGTAAGTACGCATGTTAAATACCCTACTTCGATACTTTATTGGCAGGTCGAATCCAATGCAGAATCTCTAATTGAAAGTAGCTACAAAATCAATCGCAAATGTCTCGTCACTCTGGCAGAAAAAACCTTCTTTGGTCGCCCACAAGTCTTTACCTATCCGAAGAACAGTCCGATAGCCAAAGCAATTGACTATGAGTAATCTTCGACAATTAATTAATTTCTTAGCAAGGAATTACATTCTTATTAATTGTTAAACATAAAGGCTACTACTGATGCATCAAGCTGGATTGATTCAATATGCCGAGCGAACTGCCAAATCGCAGAATCCTTGCCGCGTCTCTGATGTGACTACTGATCAAGCTAAAAAAATTGCCCCACTTGGCCGGAAGGAAATGAGTGGATCTCTTGTCATCGTGGCATTGGGCATGGCTATAAGTTTCTTCGTTTTTCTTATCGAGTTGATCATCGCAAAAATTCAGAAGGCATTTGCACGCAAATAATCTGATGTCATTTTGCCTGCATTAGTATACGACCGTCTGTTGTAAAACACCTGATAATTACTTGTTTTTCTTACTGGCTTAGCCAGTACTAATCGACAACAGGACATAAAAGATACTTTTAATAGTATAATGCATAATCGATACAGCGATCCATTGAGAGTGATATAGGCCGATTGCTTCGGAAAAATGCCGTCACCAGCAGTAATAGTTGGACCTAGACATGATTCACAAAAAAAAATATATTCGGATCATGAAATTATCGAAATACAACAGTTAAACAAAAACTTTTTATTGTGTTACAGTATTGGAATTAATTACGGCTTTTCCCGCCATGGATTATTCTAAGGGTTTTGTTTGGATTTACATTTCCCAAACGGGCACTTTCCTAAAAATGTTTTTTTGCATGCATTGCATTTGCTTTTAGATGCTAACCCTTCCCATCATTTTTATTTAAATTTTTTGGGGATTTCTGCCTTTTTTGCTTGATTTGCATTTCGCAAGTGGCCATTTTCTGAAAGATGCCTTTTGCTTTTTGTTGACGATTTTTAGAAACTAACCCTTCCCATCGTTTCTTTGTTTTTTCCCACTTATCTGACTTTAAGGGTAGGGCAAGGAAATCGAAAGAGAACAGCCAATAGGACAAAACGATGCTCATCCTCTACGACTTAGTCAAACGCATTGTGTCTTGAATTGCAGTCGTAGTCGGTTTAGATAAAAATTTCGCGCCCATCTGCAGCACATCTAACCGTTGATATTTATTTGCCTGCTCAGTAGTCCGCACGAGCTTAATGCTGTCGTTCGCAATAGATGGAATCCCTAATTTGCAACCCTTTCTTACGCACCAAATCGGTAATTACGCAAGTGACAGTGCTTCGCAAGGGGTAGACATCTTAACGTAAAAAATGAAAACACAATGTCGTCAGCGTTTCTCCGTACCCTCAACTAATGAAAGTGTAAGCAACCAGTAGCAAGGTGACAGTTAGAAACCACAAAAGTGGACAAAAACAATCATAAAGTTCCCTTTTTCTTTTTCGTATAGTTTCGCTTTTTACTTGTTTCCTCGTCGAAAGCATGGTTATAAGTCAGTCACGACCATCCTGAAGGGAAATCTGAGGGAATCCATGGATGCTATACCTCATGCACCATTTCACAGCCGTGCAACTATATAAGATGGCATTGGAGACTTGTTCAAATCATCAGTTCTATCTTGAATTTGTTAGCTCCTCCAACAACATGCAGGTGCTTATCATTGTAACTTAAACATCTAAATAAATTATTGTTAATTTTCATAATGTTTTTGTAATAGCAGATCCAGTTTATCGCTGTCTTTGTTTCCATCATTGCCTTGGTTGGTGGACAGGAAAATTCTCAATATGATAGTAATGTTGCAAAACCATCTTATGAGCAAAAGGTAAACATTCTACAATTTAAATCCTTCAGAGACAAGATAACAAAATATATCTTTCTATTACAATTGAATTTTCAACAGGCCCCCATGCCACATTCATTTGCGTGGGCTGTCAAAGATGAGCCTAGCAAGAATGACTACTCACATCAACAGGAAAGTGATGGCAAGGTGACTACTGGATCCTACCGTGTCGTTTTGCCCGATGGTCGCACTCAGATCGTCGCTTACAGAGCCGATGAAAATGGGTACGTTGCCGACGTTAAATATGAAGGTGAAGCTCGATATCCCGAATACAAGCCTTCCTCATACAACAAACCAGCGGAATATCCTACCTCTTCTGAAGCGGCTAAACCAGAATACCCAACTGTTTAACAAACTAAATGACAGAACTCAAGAAAAGGAATCCATTTGTTTTCTGTGGGTTTAATTTTCAGTCTCAGTACTTGTAATTATATGTATATGTTGCATGGAAATGAACAAAGTGATTTTAGTTTTCTTTTTTATCTGGCTAGGAAATATGATGAGACTTTTCTCATTTTACCTTCACTGTATTCCATTTACAACATTTGAAGTTGCTAAGGCTGCTAGTCTCTACAATTGTTCAGTCGCTCTAACGGGAAAAACTATAAATCACGCCGCGTAACTGAGGCGAGACGTCCGTAAAAGTGCACCTAGTGGCAAAAGTTACCACCTACACCTAGCACCATACCTAGCACTGTAAAAAGGTGGGTTCGTAAGGGGGCAACACCTGTGGGGACTGATTTCTATTACCGTTCAAGTTTCCCCAAACATTATTGAAACTTCGCGTTGTTGAAACGCTTGGGGAAAAGGATAGGGTCATGTAACACAGCATCTTTTTTTTTCTACAATTTATTTAGAACCACAGAGTTCCCGCACGTGTATCGTATTTACTACTGGAATTTCTTCTGAACCCGTTGTGATCGCCTACGACATAACAAACGAGCAATAAATTCACATCAGTGGCATTTACCGGTACGTAAAGCTTTTGTCCGTGGAACATAACAGAAAAACTCAAGTGAATCCATGTCCGAATAATGGCTACACTCCAGTTATCTAAAGCCGTTACAAACTTACGGCTTAAACCATATATAAAGCCTGCTCTATTCGTCAGAACGTTGTAGTCCTACACATCCCACTATCCTCCGCATCATGAAACTCCATTTCGTGGTAAGTCCAAACAAATATGTGCGCACATATCTTTAAGAATTATTTAAATCCCCATATTGTTACGTTCCTTGTGGATTAGACTCTGTTTTTCAGTGCTGTCGTGGCATCCACCTTGGCCGATGGACCGACAAAGATCGCCTCCTCGTTGCGGAAGAAAGGCAGCGCTTATTTTCAATACGCCAGCGCACCGAGCCAATCTGAATACGAATACGGTTACAATCTTGGCAATCCTTTTCACAGGCGTAATCTGTTCCATCAAACGAAAGATCACCGTTTCCGCACTAAGGTCAGTCTCATTTTGCGTCTATCTGTTTTTGTTTTTTTTATCATATCGTGAATTTGCTATTGATAATTTCAGCTAATGTGGGATGATTCCGTTGGTGGTACTGGTGAGCATTATTGGGAATTCAACCACGGTGATGCTGGATCTGATGCTTCAGCTCCTGCTTATCCATCTGGCCCGTCTTATTCATCTCCAACTTCATCTTATTCCTCTCAAGCTCCATCGTATTCGGCTCCTTCATCTCATTCCGCTCCGTCTTACTCTTCTGCGGCTGCTCCGTCTTACTCTTCCGCCTCTGCTCCGTCTTACTCGTCCGCCACCGGTCCGTCGTTTCCAGCAGGTGACCCGTCTTTTCTCCCACCTCGTCCATCCTTTACGGGAAATTCTCCGTTCTTTTCGGCTGCTGCTCCTTCGTTTTCGGACGCTTCTCGGCGGTACTCGGAAGATTTCGCAACCTACAACGACGATCCCCTTCCTGGTGACATGTAATGACCACCATCGAATACCCAATACAATGAAAAGGACCGTTGATAGATTAACGTGATAATTATACGTTGGCGGATGGCCAGCTTACCAATCAAGTATGCAAATGGGTGTATACGAAATTAATTCACCTGTTGCCATCAAAGTCAAGATATCCTGCAGTGGGATGTTAATGAGAACCCCAGTTTGCAGTTGAAGCATTTCATGAAAATATCAGAAGCGCCAATATCATGACCTAACGGTTTTTAAAAATGAAACGAAGTTCTTGAGAAACCATTGTCTCCAAAAAAAAAAAAAGCTAACGTGAGAAACACGTTATTCCAGGTGTGACAAACGGTTTATACTTCAACAGCTGATATGATTGGGTCATTGGTAACGTTTCGTACCGTTTAAACAGCAATGAAACACTACAAACATCAAATACCAGCTTATTTTCGAAGATAAAAGTCACGTTATCGAGGTGTTTTCACCGGATAAATGAAGAAAAAAGTAATTCTGAAAATTACACATGTGAATATGCAAATTGTTCCAAAGTCAAAACCAGAAAAATCGATGGGACTTTCACTGAAACGATTATCAAGTCCATAAAAAGAAATCCCATCTCAATGTCTCCTTTCGAATTGTGCAAGACGCACGCCACTTTATCAAAACGTAACTGTCATTGGCAAGTTTCACCTGATTCTTTTGGTATCATCGAAGGGCGTTGGGCAATCAAAACGAAGAAGAGAGAGCTACACGGGAGGCATTCCGGATTATCTCCGCAAGCGATTTCTCAAACTATTAGATCCATTGACTGGAGACACAAACGGTTGAAGACGCTGCAATTTAATGGATGGCGGTCCCGCGGTATTTTCTTTCGGTTCTCGTGCAAACGGAGTTTTCTCGGATCCCTTTCACGACATGCTGCCGGAATTCTCATCGGACGCTTTATGACCATAGTTTCACGATTTCTTTTTGTTCTACATTGGCCTTTAAACAGACCATTGGCCACAAAGAGAATAAACAATTGCAGGCCCTTTCCTCCCCGTGATTGAGTCACTTGGATTACACCCATTGGACATGCGTACCTGCTTTTTAGATATTCGGACCGATGTGGACACCGCATAATCAAATGAAAAATTATTGACTACGAACATGCAGTTTGGAACGTGTCACGCAGAATAGAAAACGTGAGCCTATAAATTGTAAACAGAGCCGGAGTGACATCGATTTCGATGTCGTAATAAGGATGTGTAATGTATACACGTGGAACAAGTATGAAGGCCTGGAACACATGTAAGAGAAATGTGGGAGGACGTAAATTGCGAGCTGGATGAAAGTCTGATCGTGACGTTAACCGCAAAAGTGAACGTGCATCGACGATAATCGTTTCAGTTTTTTTTTTCCTGACAAGTTTCCCTTTTCTTTTTCTCACCGGAAGAATCATAATAATAACTCATTACCGCCCTATTGGAATGGCTACCGAGTTGTTCTGTGTTAGGCTACCTATGCAAGTATATAAGCGGCCAAGTGGACTCGGTAAAGTCATCAGTCTCTTCTCGTTTCTTCTCCGTACAACAACTTCCACAAAATGCAGGTCAATTCATTCTTTCAATTTAATTTTTTAAAATTACTAGTATACACTATACTAATTCTCGTACGAAATAATAGGTCAAAATCATCATCGCTTTCGTCTCAATGGCCGTCGTTTTGATTGCTGGACAAGAGCAGCCACAATATACAAATGGAGTAGCCAAGCCTTCTTACGAGCAACAGGTAACTATTGTCCATGCTTACTAAAACCCAAGTTAATAATATATTTAATTTCTAGCAGGCCCCAATGCCGCATTCCTTTGCGTGGGCTGTTAAAGATGAGCCGAGCAAGAACGACTACTCTCACCAACAAGAGAGTGACGGCAAGGTGACCACTGGATCCTACCGTGTCGTTTTACCCGATGGTCGCACTCAGATCGTCACGTACAAGGCGGATCAAAATGGATACGTTGCTGACGTCAAATACGAAGGCGAGGCTCGCTATCCGGAATACAAGCCTTCCTCTTACAACAAGCCAACAGGATATCCTACTACGACCGAAGCGGCCAAGCCGGAATATCCCTCTGCTTAAGAACAAACTAAGCAGAATGGATCGATGTATATTGTTTTTTCAAAGTGTCATGTATCAATAGCTGTAATTAATTGTCTTTATTGCATTGAAGTGGATAAAAGAAAATGCGATCTAAGAGATTCTCTCTCCTTTTTTAAGAGAAATGCGTAACCCGATCTGGTCGTATCGCCCCGCTTAGTTATTCAAATTTCCATTGATTGCAGGGACTAGTGCAATTAACCCTTCAACGAATATTAGCGTCTCTATACGTGCAAACCGAATTATCGCGTAAATCGAAAGATTTTTTATCCGGCGTTTCAAAAGTAATAGCCGAAGGCGATTAGCTAACATGTTCTGAGTCGTACGAGAGTTGGAACGTTCGCCTCCGATTGGCAGCATAGGGTAACGTAAAAAAACTAAAAACTGTAAATACCGACGGTTGTTCACTTGCTCTGGCGGCAAAAACAGCAAATCACGGCGGGTAACCGAAACTGGACCTTCGGCAAAGTGCACCTGGTGGCGAAAGTTGGCAACTCAATCCAATCATTATCGACAGTGCACGCAACCAAAACCACCTATAGGAGAGACAGGGCTGCCAAACATTATTGGAATATGAAGACGTCAATTCCTCTATTAGGTAGGAGTGGGTGTCTCTCCCCCTCCTACCCGAAGAGGCCCAAGTGGAGAATGAAGAGGGTAAGACTTTCTTTTCTTCGTTACTTCCGGCTTACTTCCTGAAAATTTGCATAAAAGGCAGTAAGGCACCTTAACTGAAAAATCAATTCGATTATGCATTACGAGTGTGTAAAAATATTCCAGAATGCATATAACTATTCTTTTAATTCATTACCGAACTACAAATCGTTGTATTTAGAAGTCCAAAGAAACATTTTATTATATTTTTTGGGATCCAGAAACAGATACTGCACTCGGATGAATTTTCCTATTTATGTGTTAACAATTCGAAATATTTAATTCTACATGTTTTTTTATTTTTAAAAGCTTAAACGGAAATAATTACTCATTTAAATGAAGATATTGAAA
This sequence comes from Daphnia carinata, assembly GCF_022539665.2. Lineage (NCBI taxonomy): Eukaryota > Metazoa > Arthropoda > Branchiopoda > Diplostraca > Daphniidae > Daphnia > Daphnia carinata. The sequence goes on along the minus strand of NC_081336.1, from coordinate 2,745,154 downwards.
TGCGTAAAGTCGTAAAAGAAATTCAGAAAATGCCATCGCTCAATGCATATGCTACCATCACAAGCCATTTCACGGCGCCAACAAAAATGTACATTCGTTTAATTTGAAATCAATTTATCTTCAAGGAAATCATTGAACACCATTCGAAAAAGCCTAAAGATTCCAATTCAGCAAATATGTTCGTTAAAATTTCGAAAAGAAATTTTTAAAATGAAAACTAATGTGCTTAATCGCACCTGCGACTTCAGTCATCATCTGAAAAGAGATACAGGCGCCAGCGATATTCGGTAAAAATATTGAATTTTCTTAATGTTTTCGCCTACAAGAAAACGAAGCAATTTCAAAACTGTTTTCAACATCGTTTTTCTCTTTGCTTGTGCTCTGTGAGTCCACAGATGTTCCATCCTCTGGCGGGAGAAACCGTGAATCACGCCGCGTAACCGACATGAGATGCCCGTGAAAGTGCACCTGTTGGCGAAAGTTGGCAACTCAATCCAATCATTATCGAAGGTGCCACCCTACCAAAACCACCATAGGAGACAGGGATGCGAAACATTATTGGAATATGGAGACGTCACTTCCTCTATTAGGTAGGAGTGGGTATCTCTCCCCACTCCTACCCGAAGAGGCCCAAGTGGAGATTGAAGAGGGTAATGTTGGTCCCCGCCGAGAGACTGAAATTCGCGGTAAATAGGATTTTTGCTTTACTACTTACTGTTTTACCCTTTCTGTAGATGGCTTGAAACGGTAAAATGAAATTCAGCTACGCCAATTCCCCGCAGGTTTTGGGGCCAACCTCGACCTAGCACTGTAAAAAGGTGGGTTCGTAAGGGGGCACCACTTGTGGGGACTGATTTCTATTACCGTTCAAGTCACACTGTTAATGGAAGTCGAGATAAGTATGATATTTGCTCTACCAATTGGGTCGTGTCTGCGCTGTGAGAACGACTGTGTTTGTGTGACTGACGGTATCAAACGTCAGCCTATCTATTCACGGTCGTCTCATAGGCGAATGTCCGTTAAGAAACAGCGGCGAAAGGAGAATAAAGAGATAGAGCAACGGTAAAATGAAATTCAGCTACGCCAATTCTCCGCAGGTTTTGGGCCAACCTCGACCTAGCACTGTAAAAAGGTGGGTTCGTAAGGGGGCACCACTTGTGGGGACTGATTTCTATTACCGTTCAAGTCACACTATTAATGGAAGTCGAGATAAGTATGATATTTGCTCTACCAATTGGGTCGTGTCTGCGCTGTGAGAACGACTGTGTTTGTGTGACTGACGGTATCAGACGTCAGCCTATCTATTCACGGTCGTCTCATAGGCGAATGTCCGTTAAGAAACAGCGGCGAAAGGAGAATAAAGAGATAGAGCAACGGTAAAATGAAATTCAGCTACGCCAATTCTCCGCAGGTTTTGGGCCAACCTCGACCTAGCACTGTAAAAAGGTGGGTTCGTAAGGGGGCACCACCTGTGGGGACTGATTTCTATTACCGTTCAAGTCGAGAAAGGTGGACGTTAGTTGTGGACGAAGAAAAGGGGGGAGTACTTACTTCGGGACTCTTCGGGTAGGAGTGGGGAGAGACACCGAGTGGAGAATGAAGGCGGATAATGTTGGTCGCCGCCGAGAGCCTGGAATTCGAGGTAAATATGATTTTTGATTTACCGATTGGGTTAGTGATATCTCGGTGTCTGCGCAGTGAGAACGACTGCGTTTGTGTGACTGACGGTACCAGACGTCAGCCGAACTATTCACGGTCGTCTTATGGGCGAATGTCCGCTAAGAAACAGCGGCGAAAGGGCATAAAGATATGGACAAAGAGCCATAATCATTTTACCCTTTCTGAAGCCGGCTTGAACCAACGGTAATGAAAGTCAGCTGAGAAATCAGAGCGGATTTCCCGCAGGTTTTGGGGCCAACCACGACCTAGCACTGTAAAAAGGTGGGTTCGTAAGTCTGCTAAAACCTGTGGGGACTGGTTGACATTACCGTTCAAGTCACACTGTTAACGACAAACACAAAGGTGGAACTGACCGAATTGAAATAAGGAAAAAGTAAAAATGCTTATAATGTTTTCAATTAAATGAAAGTGAGACGAATGCTGATTTTTATTTAACTTAAATCAAAGTAAGCCTTTCTCCTTTTTCCTTATTTTCGTATCTGTGTTTTTTAATTCTTTGTTTTCAGGTAATTTGGTTAGAGGTTTGGTCCAAAGTAGAGTGGAAGAAGAGCGGTAAGACGAAGAAATGGACCACATTTTTTCAACGCCGAGAGACTGGAATTGAGGTAAATATGATTTTTATTTTACCCAATTGGGTTGGCAATTCCTCAGTATCTGGACAGTGAGTACAACCGTGTTGTGTGGCTGACGGTACCAGACGTCAGCCGATCTATTCACGGTCGTCTAATGGGCGAATGTCTGCTAAAACAGCGGCGAAAGAGGATGGAATGGATGGAATTGCCCTCTTTCTAAAGCCGGCTTGGATCAATGGTAACGCGTTGCTATTCAGGTCACACTGTTCATTCACGGAAAGCGAAGAAGTGTAAAACAGATACTGGGACGTACCCAACCAAATTAACGCAAGGAAAAAAAGGAAACCACTGGACAAAAGTGTCTACTGGTTAGGGTAGGAGTGGGGAGAGATACCCACTCCTACCCGAAGAGTCCCAAGGTGGACGAAGAAACGGACGCCACCGAGAGACTGGAATTTGAGGTAAGTATGATTTTTATTTTACCCAATTGGGTTGGCAATTCCTCAGTATCTGGACAGTGAGTACAACCGTGTTGTGTGGCTGACGGTACCAGACGTCAGCCGATCTATACACGGTCGTCTAATGGGCGAATGTCTGCTAAAACAGCGGCGAAAGAGGATGGGATGGATGGAATTGCCCTCTTTCTAAAGCCGGCTTGGATCAACGGTAACGCGTTGCTATTCAGGTCACACTGTTCATTCACGGAAAGCGAATAAATGAAAAACAGATACTGGGACGCGCCCAACCGAATTGACGCAAGGAAAAAAAGGAAACCAGCGGAAGAAAGTGTTTTGCGAGTGAGTTTTTTGTTGATTGCGATTTTCGTGCGTGCGTGAGTTTTTGTGTTCGTCTTCTTGCTATCTTGTCTTCGGCAAAGTCTCCGTGAGATACTCTCGTAGTGGTATACGACTAGTGGCTTTGTGAACGGCCGTAAACAAAGTCATTCAGTCGTCTAATGGGCGAATGTCCGCGAAGAAACAGCGGCGAAAGGGGCAAACTGGCCATTGCCTCTTTCTAGAGCCGGCTTGAGACAACACTAATCAATTCAGCCGCAATCAGGCTGTAAGGTTCGGCTGAGATTGGTGGTCAAGTCACACTACGCAGTGAAGTATCAGCGGGTACTTTGGACGACAGACAAGAGCAATTTAGAATAGGGTCAATTAGATATAAAGTTTGCGTCCCGAAGTGCGAGTAGGGGGACCGAACGCCCTTTTTTTCTCAAATTTTATTGAAACTTAAAGTTGTTGCATCGCCCAGTGATAAGGAGCTTGTAAAATGTATACCAGGAGTACCAGGAGATACCAGGAGTTCTTTTATGGAGGAAAATAGCCGAAGCTTACAGAACAGGTATCAATAAATGCATTAATTAAAAGGCCATCCCTACTAATCAACCTTTGCAATTAGGTCATTCGCAGATATGGTGCCTGATGATAAGTTTGCTAAACAACATCTGGCTAGTCTAGGCTTTACCGCTCGATGGATATCGACATGCCGTTGGCAAGACACGTGAAGAACGACCGGAAAAGGAAGGGAACGAAAGCCACGTCATTTATCTTACCCTTCCTTTTTGTCACCTTTGACAAAAAATGTAAAAAATTGTTTAGTTGCCAATCGCATTTGCCTCAATTGAGATGTGGAGGGAAGCTGTTCCGCGGATAACTGTGCACCTAGACCACCATGGAATCTTCTCGTGAAAGTACATTCTCCTCAGAAAAAACTCAGTTAGTTATGCCATGGTTTTCCATGTCTTGAGGGAGTGGGAATCTTAACGCAATGTCTGCTTTTACAATTCGTTTGTATTTCTAAACGTAGTGCCATACAATGCGAGTTAAATAGAATACAATATAACGTGACTTGTAATATTATGCCGTCTTAACTTAAAGTGCCGTAAGAAATTCAAAAACTACTTAGTGATCAAGTGTTGTGCTTAATAATGACAATAAGTTTAAGCAAGCGTGCCCCTATTTGCGTGCGAATGCTTTCTTCATTTTTGTGACAATTACTTCGACCAAAAAAACGAAGAGACTTGTAGCAATGCCCAAAGCCAAGATGACAAAGGATCCACTCATTTCCTTTCGTCCAAGAGGAGCAATTTTATGAGCTTGGGCGTTTGCCAAATCAGAAACACGGCAGGGATTCTGCGATTTGGCCGTTCGTTCAGCGTATTGAATCAATCCAGCTTGATGCATCAGCAGCAGCCTTCCATGTAAAACGACAAATCAAGTGCCAGTTAGTTCCATTTTTTCAAATAATTTCTTGCTAATCGATAGCAGGTGCAATTGTAATAGCGTAGATTACTTGTAATCAACCGTTTTTGCTATCGGACTGTTCTTCGGATAGGTGAAGCCTTGAGGACGACTGAGGAAGGTTTTCTCAGCCAGAGTCACAAGACATTTGCGGTTGGCTTTATAGCTAGTTTCTATGAGAGATATTGCATTGGATTCGGCCTGTCAATTAAGTATCGATATGTTGTTTTTAGTGCTTGTACGTTCAACTTGCGAATGCTGAAAGACGCACCATAATCAGAGCAGTGTCATCGTGTATGATTTTAGATATATCGTGGACCGTCAATGTATTCACGATTCTTTGTTCAGGATGGCGTCGCATTTGAGCTGCAATTTTTTTTAGAGCCGGATCCGACGATGACTGCAACCACAAACGATTTTGGCTATTGGTTAATCAATTCATGAATATCGCAGAGTGGTCCTACCAAAATGAGCTCTTCGGTGCTCGATCCTTTGTTAAGAAGAGTTTTAACTGTTGTGCTTCTGGCTAAATCTTCGACGGAATTGACAGCCGTTTTAAACACTGGTGTAGATAGAATCGAAGTGTAAGACGCCGTAAAGTAATTGACGGCGATGTAAATCCCAAACAAAGAAGCGCAGCAAACTAATCGAAATGATGTCGAGGAACTTCTCGGAGTAACACCTGTCATTGAAAAATCAAATGTACAGTTAAATTCGAAATCACCCAATCAGAGATATACCTTGAGCTGTCCACAAGCCAAAATAGAACATAAACCAGTAACTCAAACTGGGAGTCTTAGCGACCAGTCTTGAATTGTTGACGCGAACAATGATCCACGACACTAGAACGGTAGTAATGAACGTAACCAAAATGGCAATCCAAGCCTTAAAGAACATATCAAATGACAAATTAATTTGAAACGTTCCAGCCGTTAAATTTCAGTACCGGAACTTCGAACGATGATGTTTCAGACCAGATTCTACTATTTTCTGTTGGGAAAGAGATAAGTATAGCTGAATCTGCATATACCACTGGATAAGAAATATCGATTATCTTTGCTTTACTGGACGACGCTACGCTCATAGTGACGCACATATCAACTTCCTTAGAGTACCGAAAATTATGAAATCATGCACACAATTAATTGAATTAGCAATTATCAATACCTTGCGTTGCAATTGTCCTGTTGTTCCAGTCCACGAACCGTTTCGCTGCAAAAAACCAGTTGACATAATGTCCCGGGGAGGAACAATGTCATACCTATGAAACCACATTCGCATACAAAGTGCTAGACTATAAAATTGTGAATTGGGTTACGTGAAATCCAAATGATTGGCTAAAATGTCTAGGACGATTTTCTCAATTATCCCGAAATTGATAACGGCCAGATCATGGTCTTTCACTAAAGGGCTCTACATAGATTCCAGCAGTGTAACAAAAATATGATTTCTAAAGTAACGTTAATAACGTTTCAATTTAAATTTGTACCCTGGTGCTTGAAATAAGCAAATGCAATTGGTACAACGAGTGACGAGGCTTTTCAATCGTGTGAACATTCGTGTTAGCTGGGCCTGTGAAAACAGATGTACCTAGAAGAGCAATATAAAAAAGCAACTGATATTTCGAAGGGGTTATCTTTTTAATGAAAAACATTATCAGTAGATGGTGAAATTGTGTTTAGAAAAACAAACCCAGAGGGGTATAACTTCTATACTGGAGCTTTCTGTGAAATTGAACCGTCATTTATAGAGACCTTACCATTCCAACTTGCAAGCTTCAAGTTTAAAAAAAGCTGTATAGGCATTAGCGAACGTTATAGTTGTTGAAGAAATGGAATGAAAGATTGATCTTTCGATAGATAATACTAAAAGCTGTATAGTTAAGCAACTACTGGTGCGCAAATTGACATGTACCCAAGTTCTTCATTGAAAGGCGAAAGAGAATATAAGGTATGGTATTAAGGCATCTATACATGTACATCATTGAGTAGGTGAGTCGGCAATTTCAGAAACTCTTGAAGTGAAACAGCAAATTGATTTGAAATTCACCGATCGTAATAGAATAGTAAACTAGATTTATCACGACTGACTTGACGATCTCTGTTAAAGTTATCAAGTCTAATGGCTTCTTCTATTCTCGCGCAATCGATCGTGGCTGTATGCGCATTTAATTCTATAAGAAAGTCTCTCAGAGTTTATGTCTATGTGTTAGAGAAAAGAAAAAAAAATTACCGTTGCAATGCAATCGGATAACAATGGAGATGGGCGAAAATTCCCATAAAATGCAAAGGTGTGTGCAAAGTGAGAGTTATGTTTACTACACTTCATGGACTGTTTTGCCACACCGGCCCGAAGCTAGAAGGCGGCACGGCCTGATGCAGTTGATCCAAGTGTTTGTGTAGGAAATTCGCTAAAAACTGCGAAATGGAACAGGTCAAGCACACTGCTTCACATTTCCGGAAAAGAGAAACAGGCAAACAATTACGGACGTTCTCTAAGGCGGACGAAAGTTTGCTGATCGTGAAGGTAACCGCAAAAAAGTGAACGCGTTAAAACAATCATCCCCTCCTTTCGTTTTCCCTTTCTCTCTGTGAACAAATCGCAATAATATTGTCTTTTCTAGTTTCTACCCTACGCACTAGTCAACTATATAACGTAGCTGTGTTGGATGGAAAAAGGCATCAGTCGTTCCACGATTCCATCAGCCAAAACTTCTTCCTCCATCATGCAGGTTTTATTATTTTATTATTGCTAAAAGAATTACTCATAATGAAAAGTACTAATTCGATTGAAAAACAACAGGTTCAAACTGTCATCATTTTCCTTTCATTGGCCGGTGTTTTCACTGCTGGGCAAGAGCAGCCGCAATATGAAAATGCAGCGGCCAAGTCTTCTTATGAGCAACAGGTAATCATTTTTTTATTAACAGTCCAAGCCCAAGTCAATAACATGTCAATTTCCAGCAGGCTCCAATGCCGCATTCCTTTGCGTGGGCTGTTAAAGATGAGCCCAGCAAGAACGACTACTCTCACCAACAGGAGAGCGATGGCAAGGTGACCACTGGGTCCTACCGTGTCGTTTTGCCGGACGGCCGCACTCAGATCGTCACATACAAGGCGGATCAGAATGGATATGTTGCTGATGTCAAATACGAAGGTGAGGCTCGCTATCCGGAATACAAGCCTTCCTCGTACAACAAACAAGCGGAATATCCTACTCCGACCGAAGCGGCCAAACCGGAATACCCCTCTGCTTAAGAATTTGTTTACTTAGTTTGTTTTTCTAAAGTCTGATGTTTCACCAGTTTTTTGTATCTTTATTGTATAGAAGTGAATAAAAGAATCGATTTTCAAAGCACATGTTTGAATATATTTTTTTATGTATCCAATTACCTACAGAGAATTTTCATGGCACTATGGAATTCACAGTGCACAGTGCAGTGTGTGAGGCTAAAACTCCAGTAACGTATTTATTTGTTAATTGAACCTCATCTCAAAACAAAACCATTTCAATGTCACATAAAAGACAGGTAGAAACGGAAGGGATTTGAATATCCAACGGCCATCAGAAAAAGAAAGGAAAGGAGTGTGGGGTTGAAAAGGTGAAAGATTTCCAATTCCAGGAAAAAAACATTTCCAAACATAGCAAAAGAGGCAGGGAGACCTAATTGGAATTTGTCAACCTCTACAACGTTAATTACGTCCGTCCTGTGACGTGGACAAAATTCGTTTTCTAGCCCACCCCACTGCCTCGTTTTCTTACTCATTTTCATTTGGTCGATGTGTTCATTTGATGTTCAAATGTCCTAGGAACGAGACGTGTCCATCGTTTGGGGAAACGGTGGTATTTTCTTTATTTGAAGTAAGTAGTTTGGAATTCAATATTGTGGTTCTATCTGCCTAGTGAGTTTTGAAAAGTTGATTTAATCGTAATTCGGCTCTTTGCTCTAGCGTTCTATTTTCTAATTGTAAATGTTAGAATAATGCTTTGATATTTTTGGTTTTTATCTATGTGAAATTCTTGACCTAATGTGCAAATTTTTAATTTAGAGCTGTAGCATGTGAAAAAAGTTGGATTAATGCTGATGAATTCATTTTATCGTTTATTAGTTTTGCCACATTGGCAGACGTCGCGTTGTTAAAATAAGATCTGGTGAGTATGTATTTGAATCTGTGTGTTATTGATATTTTCGGTGTTTACTTGTGATGTAAACTATTTAGGTTGTGTCCGGTTCTGAGGGTTTTATGACTCACTCGATTTTCCCATCAGATAGCTGGTTAATCCATGAAGGCTTACGGTTTTCATATGTTTTCATTTGCATGCTAGTCATTTTTGAATGGCTTTTTAAAAAATAAGATCACTATGTAGAGTACGCAAGAAATTTAAATTCGAATTCATTTCTATTTCCAATTGTCAGGAATTTAGGAACATGGGCCATACTAGATATCATTCGTTTCTTTTTTCACCGAGAAATACGAGGTACATCTTTCAACCCCTGTCCATCAAAATACATGTCAAGGTAAGGATAAAGGCATTGTTACGCTTTGAGAATAGAACAGGTGGTTTGAAAACTAACGTTTTAGCTAAGCGGTTTTTTTTTGTTCATCATCCCCCGTATCTTTTGTCAACGATCTGCATATTTACGACATCTGATGGAATTTGTGTCCTTTCCGAGGTAATACAGATTTTAGTTAATATCTTATTCAAATAATAACATGTTGAGATATTTCAGGGATAGATGAAATGAAAATCTTTACCTTGGTTTTTGTAATGAGCAAGTACTTTTGCTTGTAGGGCACCCAGGGCTCTGATAAACTGTGCGATCATTTGAAGATAGGTCACCTTATCTTCGTTGGAACTGAAGTTGCCCATCCAAATAGCCGAAATCATAACTGCCACTATGTTAATGGGAAACTCCGCGGTGTGGGTGATATCCAAATCACCGGGTCTTTCATGCCCAATAATAGTACTATCCTCGCTGACGAACATTAGTATATTGCAGTCTTTGTTTGATTCGAAATCCCTTAGTGCTTTTTTCACTTGATCAGTGGTTACGCGATTCGCATACTTCTTATTTTCAATCATTTTTTTCATTCCTTCCCATTCTACCATGTGATCACCAGACTTGTTATGAATCTTGTCCGGTCTGTTGTAGGATGGGCTCATGCCAAAAACCTTGTTGAGCAGTCTAGCAAAGGCATCTTCATTGTCTTTTCCTTTCGTAGCTGAATTAGCTTGTCTTCCAGTTAACGAGACCAATTGCGATTGCAAGAAATGGTTTTTGTCATCTAGTTCTTTACGCGCTTTTGCGACTGCTTCTTGAATGGAGATGAGCTTATCTTCTCCCATTTGCTTGAGATTGGCACTGTATTCCCTCTCAGCTTTAAGAAGATCATCTTTGGCCTTTTCAAGTTTGTCATTCGCTGTTTTTAGATCATCCTTGAATTTATTTAGCTCCTCAGATAGCTCAGAGCGTGTTTGGGTTCTAGCGTTGTTAATTTTTTCCATTTCTGAAGCGCTTAGCTCATTGAGCTGCTTTTTGGTATTGTTTAGAAGCATTTCTTTGTCTTTCATGGTGTTTTCTAGAACTTGAAATTGGTTTTGAAGGAGATTCAACTCATCTTCCAATTTCCTGACTTTATGATCGTTAGTGTTCTTCAGTTTTTCTTTCTCCCGCTTTGCGTCTTCTTCCAGTCTACATTTTTCTCGGTCCCATTTCTCAGCAGCGTCCATTTTAGCCTTTTTGTAAGCTTGCTCGTTGGTAAGCTCATTTGTCTTATCTAAAAGAGCGTGAAGAGCCTGACAACCGGTAGTCAGTACGGTAGCGCACTGCTCTGGTGTAGCCGTTTCAAGAATCTTATCCGGATTAAAGTCGAATGGTAAATCAAGTTCGAGTTTTTGGGTGGCTGACATCTTAGTTCAAAGTTAATGAGGATATGAATTCTTCTGGTCCTGTATGAAAAACAGAGCAATTTTCCGTGTTTTTCGAAAGGTCAATAGCCCTGTTTGTACACAGGCCACACAGATAATAGAGCACTACCTACTCAAGACTGGTTTGAAAAATGGAATTGCAGTAGTTTTTAAATGTCCAGCAGCTGCAGGGTTGGGAAGAATTGTTAAGCGAGATGACCTTCGATAATTAATATCAGTTCCGCGCATTTTCACAACTTTCAAGGTGAAAATTCAAAAGAAGAACTGTCTGGGGCACATATTTGTACCGTACAACGTGGTCTTAACAACCTTGTATATAGTATGTATGTATGTACGTATATATACTGTATAATGTAAATAGCACACGTGTCATCGAAGTGGAGCACTACGGTAAATTAGGCGTTTTGGCTGTGACTGTCGGCCAAGTTTGATTTAGTTGCATTCTTTGTCCTTGTCTCTCTTCGCTATCTTGTCTGATGCAAAAAATTTTTATAGTAAACGGGCGTTTCTTATCAGATTTCTTTCGCGTTCGTTAGTCCTGAGGTTAGCTGTCAACGACATCTTTTGTTTTTCGTAACTAGAATATCGTATACATCCCCATCTACAAACCCAATTCAGTTTTTAATTTAATAAAATTCTCTCTTTTTCTCTTGAAACTGCCTCCAAGTTTTAGCGTTGGTTGAAATCTGATGACGCATTTACTTTTATGGACCAGGGGATTGTCCTAATAGGAATTTTTTTCAACGCAGGAAAATGTCGATCTGATCCTCGTTATTGAAGTTTTCTTGATAAATACTAATCCTCTATTTTTTGAATGAAAACATGTTGTCATTTGGAAATTTTCCGTTTAAATGATGCACGAAACTGTTGAGCATCCTGGCGCGCACAGGCCAGGACGATTGTCTAGGACGATTTTCTCAATTATCCCGAAATTGATAACGGCCAGATCATGGTCTTTCACCAAAGGACTCTACGTAGATTCCAGCAGTGTAACAAAAATATGATTTCTAAAATAACGTTAATAATGTTTCAATTTGAATTTGTACTCTGGTGCTTGAAATAAGCAAATGCAATTGGTACAACGAGTGACGAGGCTTTTCGATCGTGTGAACGTTCGTCTTAGCTGGGCCTGTGAAAACAGATGTACCTAAAAGAATAATATAAAAAAGCAACTGATATTTCACAGAGGTTATCTTTTTAATGGAAACCGTTATCAGTAGATGGTGAATTTCTGTTTAGAAGAACAAACCCAGAGGGGCATAGCTTCTATACTGGAGCTTTTTGTGAAATTGAACCGTCATTTATAGAAGCCTTACTATTTTAATTTGCGATCTTCAAGTTAAAAAAACTGCGTAGGTACTAGAGAATGTTATAGTTGTTGAAGAAATAGAATGAAAGATTGATCTTTCGATATATAATATTAAAAGCTGTATCAGTTAAGCAACTACTGGTGCGTAAATTGACATACCCAAATACTTTATTGAAATGCAAAAGAGAATATAAGGTATAGTATTAAGGCATCTAAACATGTACATCATTAAGTGGGTGAGTCGGCAATTTCGGAAACTGTTGAAGTGAAACAGCAAATTGATTTGAAATTCACCGAACGTAACAGAATAGTAAACTAGATTTACCACGACTGACTTGATGATGTCTGTTAACGTCATCAAGTCTAACGGCTTCTTCTATTCACGCGAAATCGATTGCGGCTGTATGCGCATTTAATTCTATAAGAAAGTTTCACAGAGCTAGTGCCGTGCATATACCGGAACATGTCCAACCAATTTTTCGTGTTTTTCTCAAATGTCTTAAATTTTTTATTTGTACATAAATATTTACCTGTATCCGTTATTGAATGTCCCGTAATGTTCATCTATAATATCATATAATTTCTTTAACAAAAATTTATTAGGACTTAAATTTCACTCGGAAAATGCCTCACGGCGTTGTAAACGGTGTTTCGGTACCAGATTCACGCTATATAAGAGTTGCGTGCGCCATCTAACAGTAGCGGCACTTCTAATGACTGGGTATGGCACCCTCCCTATGATGGGATTACTAGTAACCAAGAGTCTGTAAGCAATTACCACTCGAAACGTCAAGCATTGAAATGGGATTGGCCCACCATTGCAAGGCAAAACTGAATAGAGAGATAAGAGCTATCAGCTGATGTCACGATGGGGATCATATAGTACAGCAATATGATCTCCATCCGGGCAGGTCTGGAGGTTACTAGCATGTCATTAGAAGTTCGCGAAACCTTTTTTCGTTCACGCAAAACACGCGGAAATCAACGTCTAGTTTTCACCGGCGTGAATTGGTTTGTGCGTTTGCATCAAATTTCACGTTAACTCGAATAATACAGCCGCTCTTTTGAATGCTATCAGCATTTTTTGAATCCTGCACCTTCACAAAAACTGACGATTTTGCAAGAACGTCAAAAAGAAAAAAAATTACCGTTGCAATGCAATCGGATAACAATGGAGATGGGCGAAAAATGCACAGGTGTGTGCAAAGTGAGAGTTATGTACATTACACTTTATGAACTGTTTTGCCACACTGGCCCGAAGCTAGAAGGCGGCACGGCCTGATGCAGTTGATCCAAGTATCAGTGTAGGAAATTCGCCAAAAATTGCAAAATGGAAAAGGCCAAGCACACTGCTTCACGTTTCCGGAAAAGAGAAACAGGCAAACAATTACGGACGTTCTCTAAGGCGGACGAAAGTTTGCTGATCGTGAAGGTAACCGCAAAAAAGTGAACGCGTTAAAACAAACGTCCGCCTCTTTTCGTTTTCCCTTTCTCTCTGTGAACAAATCGCAATAATATTGTCTTTTCTAGTTTCTACCCTACGCACTAGTCAACTATATAACGTAGCTGTGTTGGATGGAAAAAGGCATCAGTCGTTCCACGATTCCATCAGCCAAAACTTCTTCCTCCATCATGCAGGTTTTATTATTTTATTATTGCTAAAAGAATTACTCATAATGAAAAGTACTAATTCGATTGAAAAACAACAGGTCCAAACTGTCATCATTTTCGTTTCATTGGCCGGTGTTTTCACTGCTGGGCAAGAGCAGCCGCAATATGAAAATGTAGCGGCCAAGTCTTCTTATGAGCAACAGGTAATCATTTTTTTATTAACAGTCCAAGCCCAAGTCAATAACATGTCAATTTCCAGCAGGCTCCAATGCCGCATTCCTTTGCGTGGGCTGTTAAAGATGAGCCCAGCAAGAACGACTACTCTCACCAACAGGAGAGCGATGGCAAGGTGACAACTGGATCCTACCGTGTCATTTTGCCGGACGGCCGCACTCAGATCGTCACATACAAGGCGGATCAGAATGGATATGTTGCTGATGTCAAATACGAAGGTGAGGCTCGCTATCCGGAATACAAGCCTTCCTCGTACAACAAACAAGCGGAATATCCTACTCCGACCGAAGCGGCCAAACCGGAATACCCCTCTGCTTAAGAATTTGTTTACTTAGCTTGTTTTTCTAAAGTCTGATGTTTCTCCAGTTTTTTGTATCTTTATTGTATAGAAGTGAATAAAAGAATCGATTTTCAAAGTACATGATTGATATTTTTTTTATGTATCCGGTTACCTACAGAGAATTTTCATGGCACTATGGAATTCACAGTGCACAGTGCAGTGTGTGAGGCTAAAAATCCAGTAACGTATTTATTTGTTAATTTAACCTCGTTTCAAAACAAAACCATTTCAATGTCACATAAAAGACAGGTAGAAACGGAAGGGGTTTGAATATCCAACGGCCATCAGAAAAAGAAAGGAAAGGAGTGTGGGGTTGAAAAGGTGAAAGATTTCCAATTCCAGGAAAAGAACATTTCCAAACATGGCAAAAGAGGCAGGGAGACCTAATTGGACCTCTACAACGTTAATTACGTCCGTCCTGTGACTCGGACAAAATTCGTTTTCTAGCCCACCCCACTGCTTCGTTTTCTCACTCATTTTCATTTGGTCGATGTGTTCATTTGATGTTCAAGTGTCCCAGGAACGAGAGGTGTCTATCGTTTGGTGAAACGGTGGTAGTTTCTATATTTGAAGTAAGTAGTTTGAAATTCATTTTTGTGGTTCTATCTGCCTAGTGAGTTCTGAAAAGTTGATTTTATCGTAATTCGGCTCTTTGCTCTAGCGTTCTTTTTTCTAATTGTAAGTTTTAGAATAATGCCTTGACATTTTTGGTTTTTTTCTATGTGAAATTCTTGACCTAACGTGCAAATTTTTAATTTAGAGCTGTAGCATGTAAAAAAATTGAATTTATTGATGATGAATTCATTTTATCGTTTATTAGTTTTTCTACATTGGAAAGCGTCGTGTTGTTAAAATCAAATCTGGTGAGTATGTATTTGAAGCCGTGTTATCCGGCTCTGAAGCTGTGTCCGGTTCTGAGGATTGTATGACTCACTCGATTTTCCCATCAGATAGCTGGTTAATCCATGAAGGTTTACGGTTTTCATATGTTTTCATTTACATCATAGTCATTTTTTGAATGGCCTTTTTTAAAATAAGATCAGTGTAGAGTACGCAAGAAATTTAAATTCAAATTCATCTCTATTTCCAATTGTCAGGGATTTAGGAACGTCGGCCATACCAGATATCGTTGGTTTCTTTTTTCGCGAGAAATGCGAGGTACATTTTTCAACCCCTGTCCATCAAAATACCTTTCAAGGTAAGGATAAAGGCATTGTTAGGCCTTGGGAATAGAACAGGTGGTTTGAAAACTGACGTTTTGGCTAAGAGGAATTTCTTTGTATATCATCCCCCGCATCTGTTTATTAACGATTTGCATATTTACGACATCTGATGGAATTTGTGTCCTTTCCGAGGTAATACAGATTAAAGTTAATATCTTATTTAAATACTAACATGTTGGGACATTTCAGGGATAGACGAAATGAAAATCTTTACCTTGGTTTTTGTAATGAGCAAATCGCAAATCCTTCTTGGTCTTAAAAAACGAGGTTTAGGAGAAGGAAAATGGAATGGATTCGGAGGAAAGGTGGAATTGAATGAGATTGTCATTCAAGGCGCTGTCAGGTTTGGTAAATTTTGCAGAATAAGTTGCTTGCTTGGCTATTTTAAGATTATGTTATATCAACATCTCGTTTGATTCTAGGGAACTCCGCGAAGAGAGCGGAGTTGTGGCTGACGAATGTAACCTGTTACGACGTGGTGTTATAACAATGTATTTCGAAAACGGTGATGGTCCATTTCTGATCCACGTGTTTCAATGTAATGAGTGGAAAGGAGAAATAACTGAAACCGAAGGTATTTTTAAATTATATCAGCTTTTCGAGAGGGTTGCGCTGGTTAATTGGTAAAGTTTGTCTTCAGAAATGAAGCCGCAGTGGTTTGATATTGATCGTATTCCGTACGATTTAATGTGGAGTGAGGCTCGTTTATGGTACCCAGTTTTTCTCTCCGGCTGTTCGTTTGAAGCTAGCTTTTCCTACGACACCAAAGGCGACATAATTGAACACGTCATTAATCGCCTTCCGTGATGCTGATTGCCATAACATTACACATTTTACCAGTCATTTGTTGCGCGTATTAATGGTTTGGAGAGAAGCCATAACTGCCGAGATGTTAATGCGACACTCACTGCGGTGCTAACGATCAAGCAATTTGTCATGGCATATTGAACTACTCAAAGTTACTGTACTGTACTACTTATTAATGTTTCGTTTGTCTATGTAATTTACGTAGTGACTGCTGCTTAGCATTGGTATCAACGTTTTGTTAAGTCCACTCGTTTTGTAGTGTGGATGTTAGTTTGTGATGGTGTCCGGATGTTGTATGATGAGGTTTGGTGTTTTCTGTTGTAGTTTTAATGGTGTATGAAGTGGGTTGAAAGATACTATTGTTACTCTATAGATATTAAGCCATTTAGTAGATGTTATTATCTAATTTCCCCCCAACACTGAAGCTAAATAGAAACATTACGTTTCATGGAATCCTCTTGCCACAATGCGCTCAATAATGAGCTGTTGCTATAATATATTGTAATTGTAATTGTTTGTATTACGCGTCGAATAAATAATTTGCCTAAATATAAAATATCAGCTGTAATAAAATTTCTTTACGTAACATAAATTTAATCCTTTAATAAATTAGTCCTGAATCCCGATGAAATTGTGAGTACTTAAAATTCGTTAATATTAACGTGTGGTTAGATAAACTTGACAAAGTGTAGGTACGTGTTTCCCTAGCACGTATGAATCATTGTTTTATCAATTTAAACAACAAATAAGGGCTAGTCGAAACTTGGGCCCACCGGTAGATGCTAAACTACTCTAGCGAGAGGAACCGTGAATCACGCCGCTAACTGACATCAGACGCCCGTGAAAGTGCACCTGGTGGCAACCCCTTTTTGTTGTTGGCAACTCAATGCAATCATTATCGAAGGTGCCACCTACCAAAACCACCTATAGGAGAGTCAGGGATGCCAAACATTACGAAGACGTGAATATGAAGACGTCAATTCCTCTATTAGATAGGAGTGGGTGTCTGTGCCGTTGGCAAGACACGTGAAGAACGGCCGGAAAAGGAAGGGAACGAAAGCCACGTCATTTATCTTACCCTTCCTTTTTGTCACCTTTGACAAAAAAATGTAAAAAAATTGTTAGTTGCCAATCGCATTTGCCTAAGTTGAGATGTGCATGGAAGCTCTTCCGCGGATAATTGTGCACCTAGACGTAAAAGGAATCTCGTCGTGAAAGGACATTCTCCTCAGAAAAAAATCGGTTAGTTTCTGTGGTGGATTTAACTTGTCAATCAGTAATCGATATTTTTATTTATGCAGACCCATTGAGAAGAGGATGAAATCTACAAGTTCTCTTTTGACGATCTGTTTCTTCCCACAAGGTAAGTGCCTTTGGCTCTATCGTTCTTTTGATTAGAAGTGTATTTTGGATGTGCATAGTTAGGGACAGTTTGTTTGAAATTTTTTTGAAAAAGAGATGTTCAACATGTCTTGGCCAGAAGAAACTTCTGTTTAGCACGGAATCAATTTGGGTGTTAGTTGATGTATACCAAATCTGTAGTTGTTCCGCTGGAATTGCCCATTGCACCGTCTGTTGACTGGCCTTGTCCCACTAAACCTGTAGGATTTTTTGGTTTAAAATACTTCGGCAACGTATCCCCTTGTTTTTTTACCGTTCGCTTCCTCTTCGCGTTTCTTGATGTATTTTTGGCTACAGTTACGTCTGCGTTAGCACCGTCTGTATTATTGTTATTGCTTTCAATCTCAATCGCATCTGCTTGGCGTTCATCGAAACGCTTAAGTACTGAAACCATCTCTTCTTTTAGCTTTCCCCACGTCTTATTATGCTCGCTTTGGCATTGCCTTTGTAATTTGAGTAGGTTATCTAAATCAGCTTTGGTTCTACGAAAGTGGTGTACAAGATTATCGACCTTGAATTTGTAATTTTCAATAGCTTCGGCACTTTCTAGTTGCTTCACGTTGGTTTGTAGTACTCCCAGTTCTAAGATAAACTGACCGATCATTTGGAGATAGGTGACCTTATCTTCGTTGAAACTGAAGTTGCCCATCCAAATAGCCGTCCGCCCGTCCGCGGTGTGGGTAACATCCAAATCACCGGGTCTTTCATGCCCAATAATAGTACTATCCTCGCTGACGAACATTAGTACATTGCAGTCTTTGTTTGATTCGAAATCCCTAATTGCTTTTACCACTTCACCTGATACTATGCGTTTTGCATGTTTCTTATTTTCAATCATTATTTTCATTCCTTCCCATTCTACGATGTGATCACCAGACATGTTACCTATCTTATCCAGTCTTTTGTAGGATTTGTTCGGGCCATAAGCTTTGTCAAGCAGTGTAGCAAAGGCACATTCATTGTCTTTTCCTTTCGTAGCTGAACCAGCTTGTCTTCCAGTTAACGAGAGCAATTGCGATTGCAAGGAATTGTTTTTGTCACCTAGTTCTTTATGCGCTTTTGCAACTGCTTCTTGAATGGCGATGAGCTTATCTTCTCCCATTTGCTTGAGATTGACACTGTATTCCCTCTCAGCTTTAAGAAGATCATCTTTGGCCTTTTCAAGTTTATCATTCGCTGTTTTTAGATCATCCTTGAATCTATTTAGCTCATCAGACAGCTCAGAACGTGTTTGGTTTCTAGCGTCGTTAATTTTCTTAATTTCTGATGCGCTTAGCTCATTGAGCTGCGTTGTAGCATTGGTTAGAAGGATGTCTTTGCATTCAATGGAGCTCTGGAGACTGTGAATTTTGTTTTGAAGGACACTCAACTCGTCTTCCAATTTCTTGACTTTATCAGCGTTCGTGTCCTGCAGTTTTTCTATCACTCGCTTTGCGTCTTCTTCCAATCTACATTTTTCTCGAGCCCATTTCTCAGCCTCGTCCGTTTTGGCCTTTTCGTAAGCTTGCTCGTTGGTAAGCTTAGTTGTCTTATTTAAAAGGGCGTGAAGAGCTTCACAACCGGTAATTAGTACGATAGCGCACTGATCTGGTGTAGCTGTTTCAAGAATCTTGTCCGGATTAAAATCGAATGGTAAATCAAGTACGAGTTTTTTGGTGGGTGGCATCTTAGTTCGAAGTTAATGAGGATATGAATTCTCCTGTATGAAAAATAGCAATTTTAAGTGTTTTTCGAAATGTCAATAGTCCTCTTTGTACACAGGGCACACAGATAATAGGGCACTACTTACTCAGAACTGGTTTGAAAAATGGAATTGCAGCGTTTTAAAATGTCGAGCAGCCGCAGAGTCGTAAAGAATCGTTAGCCGAGATGACCTTCGGTAATTAATTTCAGTTCCACGTATTTTCACAAAAATCGAAGTCGAAATTCAAAGGAAGAACTGAGGAAACGTTTCATACAAGTGGAGCACTAAGGTGAATGAAGCGGATGTGACACACTGCCACATTTGATTTACTTGCATTTTTAAGCCTTATCTTTCTTCGCTATCTTTTCTCTTGCCAAATTTGTGATAGTAGGCGGGCGGTCGAGGAGATAACATTTGTGTTCGTGAGTCCCGAGATTATAGCTGTAAACGACAGCCTTTGTTTATCATCAATAGAATGTCGCAAGTATCACCGTTTACAAACCAAATTCAGTTTGTAATTTAATAAAACTCTGTTTTGCTCTTGAAACTGTCATCAAGCTTTAGCGTTTCTTGAAATTTCCGATGACGCATTTACTTTCATGCACAGTAGATTGTCCTAATAGGATTTCTCTCAATGCAGGAAAATTTCGATGTGATCCTCGTTATTGAAGTTTTCTTGTGAAATACTAATCCCCTATTTTTTGAATGAAAACATGTTGTCCTTTGGAAATTTTCCGTTTAAATAATGCACGAAACTGTTGCGCATTCTGGCGCGCGCAGGCCAATACGATTGACATTTGAAATCTCAATACACCTGTAGAACGAGGACGTGTTTAGTCTGACTGCCACAATCTAAACGTTAACATGGGCAATCCGACAAACCCGTTAAACGCTACTCTCAATATATTTGAATTTCCCATCATGATGCAAACCATCACGACCACCCAGGAATTTTACAGGACTTGTGTAGTTGCTGTTGGCACGTTTTTGAATTGTATCGTCATCTTAGTGGTGACCAGTTCGCAGCAATTGCGCTATCCACGGCACATTTTTTGGGCCGCCATTTCGTTTTCTGAATGCCTCTTTTTGGTCCAGTGCGCTCTCGAATTGGCCGTTATCGTCAATCACGATCAGCTGGCCTGTCAAGTGTTTGTTCTCATGTGCAGCGTCGATTATTCCGTGCTGTTGCTCTGCATTTTGCTGGCCGCTTTGGATCGTTACTTGTCCATTGTCCGCTACGAATGGTACAAGAAGAACGTCACCGTTCGCAACGTGATCGTGTTAATTTCGACGACCTCGGCATTGACGTTGGTGATAGTTACCATTCCATTTTGGACGGGTTATCAATCCATTTATACTTGCACGGAGAATTTGATTCATTTGCATTGGGTGCTCGCGTGGGATCTCGTTTTGGGCACTGTCTGCGTCGTCCTCCATTTCAAGATTTTCGTTGAAACTAAGACGATTATTCGGCAATATTTGCCCTGCTATCGACACAAACCCATCACGGTCAGGTTCGTGACGGCACCTGTCCGAACATCTGTAGCCAGTTCTGGTAATTAATTCTTTTGTTTGAAAGAACGGAAATTGTTTTAAAACGTACCGTCGTATCTTTTAATGTCTCAGGGCCGAGAAGGGAAACATCACCGATAGGCGAAAGAGTTTTATTTGCTTTTCCCGAAATCCCTTCTTCCGTTAACTGTGCTGATGGAAATGCGTCTCATTCGCATTCGGCGGATGCTCAGTTGGCTTTGTCCATCGACCATTTGGGGGCCGGTTGTTTTCCCTGGATGCAAAGCCGTTCGAAAATCAGTCGGCTTGAAGTTCAAGCTGCTCTCAATATGTCCGTCAATGTCCTGCCGTTCTGTTTGTGTACGTTTCCTGTGTCCAGTTACGCCATTGGTCTTTATTGGTGCATCCGCCTGGAAGGAGATTGCAGCGCGATTTTGCGGACATGGCCTTACATGTGGAATTTTTTCTTATTGCACAGCATCTACAATCCGGTCATGTACATGTTAAGTAGTTCCGAATTTCAAAGGGCGATTCTCCATACCATAAGGAAATTGATTAACAAATGTCAGTTGCAGGCTACAGGAAATTGAATACTCTTTTGATATTTCAAATGTTGGGAAATAATTTCTTTGAATAGAATGCGATGGGCAACGAACAACAGAACATGCGATTTATGTTCTCTCGCTTCTTTGAGTTCATTTGTATATTTGATCATTTGAATTGTTCACTTCTTATGCCAACCCACGTATGGCTGATGAAAGATTCAATCATTTTTAAAGTGTAAATATTCGTGTCGTTCAGGCCGGATAAGCCAGGCGTGCTGTCTGTAACAATGACATTTTTCAAAAGACCTTCAGTAGCTTAAAGGTCGATCGGGTCACTTGAAGAAATCTTTTATAAGTTTGGCTCAGACGTAATCGCTTTGTCGATTTTTATCTGTTGGCAGGATGAGCATCTGTCCCCTTTTCAGACATAAATCTTGTGCAGTATTGATCGCAATATCGTTTCCTTTTTATTTTCTCGTCTGGATGCACATATTGGCACATCTTTTTCTCGCGAAATCCCATTTGGGGCGCTCCTTATGACTTCAGATTAGGACCAAAGCATTACCTTTTTTTTCGTTGTCAACATCACTAATTGTTTTAATAGCATTTCATTTCCGCCGTATTGATTGGTTCTTGTCATGGTGCATGTTGACGTTCAGCGTATCGCAAAGCATTTCTTTTTCGTACGATACTCTTGTCTTTTAATTGCACAATGCGTCTATAATTACATATCTATAACTGTGCAAGTGTCGTATACCCAGTCTGTTTTTCCAGAATAAACAGAGTCTCGGAAACGATCAAAGAATTCGTGAAAACCTACATGACGAGCCTAACTCGGCCAAAACTTTCATTTCATTTGCGTCAATGAAGCATTCATTATAATGCCGAGAAATCCTCATTTTTTGGAATTTTCCATTTTACTTTTAAGGTTCATTTACTAATCCCCTTAAGACGTTCTGTATTAACAAGAGAGCCTCTATGCCATACTGATGTGGCAATCTTATATTATTGTTGCATAACGAGAAAAAAAAACAGAGTGAATAGACGCAAACGAAAGTCGACATTGTTCCGAAATGTGATGTCAAGGAGAAACATTTAAAAAATTTAAACTTCTCCAAAACCTGAAACACAAAATGCGTCGTTGCTGTCGCCTGAGGAATACATGATTTTCGTTTTATCATAAGTACTAGGCTACAAAGAGCTGATTGAAAATTGCCGATCTTAAAAGGTTTAGTTGCGACAGAAAACTTTTAATAAATAAGTTATTCGAGTGGAAAGTTTGAAGAAAGTACTTGGGTTTTTCCATTAGAATGGAAAGACTCAAAGCGTGGCATCATGAAAATGGAACACTCTTCTTGGGTGCATATAAATATGCCACATACCTGCAGCGTCCACCATCGCAGTAACACGCACAAGAATGCGCTCTCTATTGATTTTGTTGTGCTTTATCGCCGTCGTAGCTGTTGTTGGTAATACGCCATTTTCAATTTTGTTTCCACATTCTCGCTTTGCTGCACTAAACATGTTTTTTTCAATGATACTACAGCTGATGCACAACTTGTGGGCAGTAACCCTTGCACGTTTGGACCGGCATTCTGGTGCGCCAGCCTCGCAAACGCCCAGAGATGCGGTGATGGCGTACGTATATAAAAAACGCGAAATCGATATTGATTTTATTTAAGCCACAAGGTTGAAATATTTTATTTCTTTGTCGGAATTCGACAACAATAGGCTGTCGCTCACTGCAATCGCGTAGGATGGCAGGCGAATTAACCAGAGGAGAAACGACATGATGAATATGCAATCAACAACGTAAAGCCAAATTGATTTGCAAGCCTTTTCTTGGTTTAATTAATGGGAAATCCTTGATTTTGAATAATTGTGTAGAATTATATACAAATTCCGAGTCTTTCAAAATAAACGCGTAGTTCTTTAATTGAATGAAAGTGTATGAATTTTCCAATTGGACTTGTTTGGGTTACTGACGTTGACTGCGTATTTGTTTACATTTTACCTGCGCAATCCGAGATGATAGCATAACGTCTCATTGACTAGGAAGATCGTTTAAAACTATGGCGAGTTTGCGAAATATTACAATAACGCGTTACACAAGCCAACTTTATGAAAAAATGTATCAATAAAGCAGTGATCCTATTAGTATTTCAATGTGCTTGGTTTTCGCTTACATCTAAGCTCCTTTTTAGGTCACGGTTCTATGTTCTAGGAATCAAGATTATTTGATGACGTGTGTCCTGGGGCAGACAATTGAAAAGCTCATTTCAATCGGGAAATTGTGTGGAGGACTATATCGCATTGTTGTATCTTTTAGTTTGCCGAATACGTTGACATAAATTGACTTGCCTATTGGGCTACATTCCCCAGCTGATTAGAAGCCATAGGAGAGTGACACAGCTACGGATTTTTATCGGACTGGCCAAGCATTTTCGTAGACAAAAGTTTGCCCGTCAGCTTTGCTGTTTTTCTTATAACCCCTCCGTAAAGTCTTTCACTAGCAATTCATGAAGTCCCGTCTGGTTGTGCGGTAGATGGGTCAGTCGCACAAATGGATCGGAAAGCGTAACAAGTCATACCGGACGTCTCGCAGGAAATAACCAGAAGCTCATTGTAATAAATAGTTGAAAACATAAGGACAGGAAGTGCTGCGATGGACGTGCTCAGCGTAAGTCCGCTAAAAGGAAATATGTTTCAATGATTACTTTGCGCAATAGAAAGGCAAGAGAAATCGACGCTGCGCAGTACGGCGCTCTTAAATCTCTTGCTGAATTCAAGGAATATGTCAATGCCAGTCTTTTCGTCTTTAAATCCCACTCAAATTTTGTAATACATGTAAAAGCAAGGTCTTGTCCTCCGTATCGATTGAGTTGTCGAATAATTCTATTGGGCGTATTCAAGACACATCGATCTCGGTTTCTCAGTGACAACATCACTGGCATAGAACGCTGATCGAATGTCCGAGCATTCATTTCAATTCGGTAACAAATTTCAAATCAGTTCCTTCGAGATTTTTCTCAATCCATTTATCAACGCGATCGTTGAGTTCGGCACTGAAATGATTTTTCCAGTCTCCTGTTTCTCCTGTAACATAAAAATCCGCAGACGTCAATTGTATTTCTTTTCTTTTTTTAAACACTGCTATTTTACCTTTTCGGATGAAACGGCCATCTGTATTCATGAAACCTAAATCTTTTCCGGCTTCGAAATTGACCGATTCATTCTTCGCAAAATTATCAAAACCCAAATGCTCAACTAGGTCAATCATCTGTTGTTCGGTTAAAACTTTGCCAACGAAATGGGCAACTCGTTCGATTTCACCCCTCAGATCCTGCCATTTAAAAAAAGGGAAATTGAGTTAAGTAAAATTACTCTGCGATAGTATCATCGATTCTCTTTTTACTCGTTTCATATCCTCGTAGAAAAGGAAGAGCATATTGGGATGACTTCGGCGAGCCCACGCTTCCAAAGCGTGCGGGAAAAACGGTGAATAAAACACTGTGGCCATCAAGAATAACATAAAAATGTAAGAAAAAGGTCAGAAAACTTTAAAATGCGCCAAGTTTGTAAGGGTAAAGTTACGTTCGTCATTCATAAAATACTGAGCAAACTCGTCCAACGTTCCGTTATACTGATGTATTTTTGATGAGTTTGTGGTGGTAGAAGAACGAAACAATAACGTCCTTTGGATTGCGCACCACGTAGACAACCTTTGATGGTGCAATCGGGAACTATTTAAGACTGTTTTTTAATTAAAAACCCAAGCTCGAGACGTACCTTGCTGGTATCGAGCAAATTCGGGTGCAGCAGGTATAATGGCAGGTGAGTTTTGATGACTCGGGGCGATGGCATTTTCTCAACCATTTCGACAGAAATCATTTTCGTCATCTGCGTTGAATTGTCTTCCATTTTCGTGGAAGCAAGATAAGGAAATCTGAATCAATCATACACTGTCATTATTTCAGTCAATTTGAAAATATAAAACAATGGCATACTCTAAAAAAGGAGAACGAATATTCAAAGGTTGTTTGCCAGCTTCTTTGTCACATCTATTCATCACCATCCATACCAATTCCTGTGTCCAGGTAGTTCCTTAACAAAAAAAAAGCAGGTATAATTTGAGCTAGTCAATTATGTCAAGGCTGTTGTTTTTTACCGCATTTTGGGAAAGTAACGATCCAAACATCATCGCCTCTGGGTTGGAAATGAAGAAGCTCGTCGGCGTGTCGGGCGTATTCTTGAGAACAGACAAAGCCTCCGGGTTTGCCTCGAACTAATCCTTCTGGGTAACTAACGAAGTGTTCTTGAAATGATTTAGTTAAACTGTTTTCCATTAATTCGAACTGGACGTTTCCAGCCGAGCCGATCACTTGCTCCTTCCCTGACGACATTGTGATGACCAACTAAAACGCCAGTTGATTTTTTTTTCTACGTTCAGACGTGAGCTAAAAAAAGGAATGAAAAAAAGAAAACAAACAACTTTCTAAATTTTCACCAGTGTTGCCATGGGCTCGCGTCAAATAAAAGATGGAATTGCGCAACAAGGGTTATACAGTCCGTCTCTAAGTGTAGATAACAAGAAACTGACAGTAAAATGCAAGTCATTCATCTCAATTCAAAGACTACAATTTTGAATAGTTCCTTATTTACATAGGTTTTTTGTCAACACAGTTTGAGCTTTAATGCATGACACATCAATTGATGTACATCGGTGAGCTCCAGCAAGTTTTGTTTGCTAGTCTATAGCTTTTCCTATTTATTCGTTTTTATCCTGATTGCTTGCCTCGATGCCTTCCACTGCTAAAAGTAATTAACTTAATATTGAGCGCATAAAATTTCTTATGGAATTAAAGTGGTAAATTATACAGAACTAGTGAGATGGGACTTTGAAAGAAGGCTAATGATGGGTAGGTAAACTAGCTCAGTGGCTCGCGTTGACCACAAGAAATCGCCGTGGGTGAATGGACTCTCAATCTCTATGGAAGATTTCAAATTGCCCAGTTTGGTCGCCAACCACTGCACGTCCTGTAGCATTTCATGATTAAATTTTTTTAAAGTAACGATAATCGAATTATCTGATTTACTTTAGGCGGTGCTATCGGATCTTGATCCCCGCTCATTAGGTAGACAGGGGCCGTAACAAGACTTAGGTCGTAGTGTGCTGGAGTGCAAGTTCCATAACGTCTCCGGTTTTCATGGCAACCGTAGTCAAAGTGATGGAATGATTCACCTGAGAAGTGTTCCAACTTTTTCAATCAATGCTCTAATTACTGTATTAACAAGTGTACCGGAAGTTGAATGTTGGAGGAACTGTACGGCAGCTCCGATGGACGTTCCATCCGGATAATGTCCAATTATGGCGTTTAGGGCGGACTAAATGCCAAGGATGAAATGTGCGAATTACTATTGTGAATAGTAAAGTTGATAATTAAAGTATACCACGTAATATGATTGCGAATATCCGAAAATCTGGAAGAGCAAGTGCAGACATAAATTGGCACCAAATCGTCCGGAGTCACAAAAGAATTTCAGCAAATTGTGGGAAAG
Organism: Daphnia carinata; assembly: GCF_022539665.2. Lineage (NCBI taxonomy): Eukaryota > Metazoa > Arthropoda > Branchiopoda > Diplostraca > Daphniidae > Daphnia > Daphnia carinata. The sequence goes on along the minus strand of NC_081336.1, from coordinate 2,718,500 downwards.
TCCATCGTTGGAATGCAAAACTGCTGTGCACGTCATGCGAACCAAGAACTAAAAACAATATAACATAAAACGGTTATGGACCATGTCAAAGTGGTTTTCGTGATCCGCAAGAGTTAAGTCTGTAAAGAAGGAATCAGTAGATTACGTGATAAATTTTAACAACCATTCCCAAATAACGGTAAAAATTGTCCAAGTGAGCGATACTGGCCGTTGGTCCGAGCCCAATCATCATTTCAACCTGGTTATTCAATTTTGGTTTATCAATTGCGCCTATAAAGAAGAGTGTGCAGCCAAGAGAATATCCGATATAGGCTGATAATTTGTCTTGCCCAGTGATATTAAGAACGTAGTCAATACTGGCAGGTATGTCGAAACGACCCATCTCGTCCCACCTGATCCAATCATCATGCTCTAAAGACTGGTCATTGGTTTTTTAATTTCTTTTTTAATACTTACGTGAAGTTCCAATAGTCTGTTTTTTCCGGATCCAACGATACGTGCTTCCTGGAATTACTGTTACCTCTTGAATTTCCCATCCACACATCTGGATAGCATGACAATCATCAATAAGAGTAAACGATCGACAAGTTAATATCAGGATGAGTTACCATAGCCATGATCCGCCAAAATGAAAGCTGTGAGAAACAAATCAAAATGATTGGTTAGAGTAGAATAAAGATAAAGAGGATAGAGCGAAAGAGAAACCTAGTGAACTGTTTGTAGGGTTCATCATCCAAGCGTGATCATTCCATAAAAGACCATGCTGCAAAAAAACCGGTTTCGATTGATTGTTGGGTGAAAGTCCATTTCGTCCGTAAGGTATCCGGTGAAGTTCAAGGATATACCCGTCTTCCGTCACTGCTTGATGGACTTCTAAAGGAAATCCACGTTTGCGAATAATATCCGCCTGTGTCGTTTATCAAGTCGCTAATCATTTTTGTAATTATAGAATTAAAAGATCACCGTGAAATGATTTACCGTCGTCATGTAACGCTCCTCATTGTAAAATTCATTTTGATCCGGTTGCATGGACTGAGACAATTTTTCGACAACGTTGAGTGCGATGATGATGATGAGTGGAACACCTAGATGAGAATACCATGTCGGGGAATGTCGTGTCGCCATCCGACAAGCCCAATAACACGTGACGCCCACAAATGGCCAAACGCCGTTCTGAAACGGTTGTCGATCGGTTTAGAATCAAATTTTCTTAATCAAAGAGGCCCTTGTTAAGTAAAAAAACAAAAACAATAAGTGATTGACGGGTAGATAAAGCAGTAGCGTTTGTCAGGTAATCCAACGGACTACACACGTCATAGAAGGCTGGAAGACCAATGAAGACTGGAATAGCGTTCGTGCTTACCTCAACCACGTTTGGTTTCTGTTGTATATGTATACATATGTTGGAAATCATTTCGAAACTCCCGTCAGCTTTAGGTGACCTTTATTTGCATGTCTAGGGGACGCTAAACAGTAATTCACTTTAATAGTGATGCGCCTCTTTCCATTCATTTCCTACGCCGAAAGATCTATGATTATCCAAACAAGAAGGAGGAGAAAGGGAAAAACAGAACAAAAGTCATTTTCATTGTGAATTACCATTAAGTGAGTAAGGGTGAAAAAGACCTACTTAAACTGGTTGTTTCTATTCTTGTGGTCTTCTGTTGTCGTAGTGTAGCCTAGTACGATACTTTACGACCGAAAGTCTTTCCGGTCTCTAATTAAAGGCTGGGCATGTGAAGATGAAAAACTGCAAACTCGGCCGTAAAAATAAATGGAAAACATTTCGGTAGGGGAAATTTTCGGCATATGGATAGACGAAAATTTGGCAGTTGACCTGCTTAAAAAAATGAAATCATACAGACAACGAGAAAAATTTCGAAAAAGATAAAATATTTTTTAAATAGCAATAAACCTTGTTTGACTGAGAAACTTGTGTTTCAAAATATCCAAATGTTTCACCACATCTGACACCTGGAAATGCAAAGAAAAAAGAAATATTTGTGGCCAACGAAATAGGAACTGACACATTGGAGAGACACTTCTCCCGTCTGCTTTTCAGATTAATAACGTCATACATTGGGAGATTCCATTATTGCTTTCTTTTTCTTTCACTCATTTTAACGTCCTTGAAAGTTCTCCAACTGGAACGAAATTATCGAATCAGTTATTTTATCGACGTGTTTCCCGCACTGGAAATCGTCACAGCTGACGTGAAAGTAGTTTTCACGTTGGAACGAAGCTTCACCGAAATATGATATTCTGGAATTAACCTCATTCGAACAACGTGGTATGGCTCGGTTAGAGTGAGATACCATTGCCAGCAGGATATAGTTGTAACTAATTGATACTGTTAAAATTAACGGGGTTCTTTTTTTCCCAATCCGATCGACATTTGATTTCGTAAATGATTGTTCAATAATGTTTCATTAGGATTTGTAACGTGATGGCATGGCCTTTTCAATACCTGATTGCTGCATTTTGGGTGTCGGATTCCAATGTTTCACATGGTGGAAAAACTTCAAGTAATCGAGACCATTTGTTCGGTATTCACAAGGGGTGCAAGGAGAACGGTGATGAATTACGAAGGCCAAAGCGTAATAATCAAAGAGTGACTATTTATAGATCTTGGCCTTGAAGAGAGCATTTTCTTTGGCATAATTTAGCGATTACCAACTTGAAAATGTTCTTTTTTGTCGGGGGTTTCCCCATTGATCGTGATTTCGAACTACCGGCAATGCAGACGGAGGCCATCTGGTATCTCTTGTCATTATACTCGGTTGCTGTTTAGACTTTCTTCGTAACCCACAAGGGATTGTCACGCGTGGCCGAAATTTCCGCCGAATTTGCAGCCCTTTCTGTCCGTGGACCGGTTGCATCAGCCTTTTTAGGTTTTCTTTCTTCATTAGCTGGGTTCTCCTAGAAGTTTTGTATAATAAAATAATCTAAAAAATGGTTCTCGATATCGATCTGTTTCGAGCCGACAAGGGCGGTGATCCCGAAAAAATGAGGGAAAACCAGAGGAAAAGATTCAAAGATGTAAAACTTGTAGATTTAATTGTTGAAAAAGACAATCAATGGAGACAATGTAAGTAGGCAATCTTAGTCTCCAGGCTACAACTGCACTTAGACTAATTGTTATATTATATTGCATTTGCAGTACGATTCCAATTGGATCAGCTAAATAAGTTGAAGAATTCCGCCAGCAAGGAGATTGGTGAGAAAATGAAGGTAGTCACACTTTGCTTTTTCTTGAAATCAAGTGAAATGTGTTGGAAAAATGGTTTTCTGACTTCAGCTGGAACGCAAAAAGCCTCCTGTCCCTAAATCAGAATCACTAGAGGCCAGGGGCGCTTACCAAAATCTGTCCAGTCCCCAAACGTTGGAAAACTTGAATTCTCACTTGCAATCTCATAGCTATATCGATGGATACACTCCATGTCATTTGGATGTAGCTATACATGCTTCGATGCCTAAACCAGTGCTTTCTAGCTACCCACACATAAACCGGTGGTACCATCACATCAGTGCGATAAAAGGTTCTATCCAGGTAATGTGGCTGCACAAATTTACTGGTTTTGAGTGTTGAGCATGAACAAGCCATCCCTACTTCCCCCTTCAGAAGCAGCATGTCCATCTTACCTGTATAGTCTTAAAACCTGATAATTCATTTGCTACATGTATTATCCAATTACTGTATTTAGAAAAAAGAACCTGTAGGTGATGATGTTCTTCCTGACGGGCTTGAATCACTCATGGGCTCTATGAGCCTAACTGGAGAGCAACTAAAACCATTGACGGTTAACCAAATCAAGAAGGTCAGCACACTCATGGATAAAGCCATTGCTGAGACGAACAAGAAATTGGATGAGACCGAAAAGGAAAGGAATGATGGTCTTAGAGAAATGGGCAATCATTTGCACTCCAGTGTCCATGTCAGCGATAATGAGGTATGTCTGTCTGTGGTTGATAATTCAATCCAATATCCTTATTTGTTACTACTTGTATCTAGGACGAAAATGTTGTGGAACGGACATTCGGCGACTGTGTCACCCGCAAGAAATACTCTCACGTGGATCTTATCCACATGGTTGAGGGTATGGATGCGGAGCGAGGAACTGTGACGGCTGGCGGTCGCGGTTATTACCTTCTCGGACCCATGGTCTTTTTGGAGCAAGTAAACACATTGGCAATAGTGAGAATTTCGAAAATATTGCATACAGCTTTTTGTTTTACTTATTATCTAGGCTTTGATCCAACTAGCTCTTAGAATTTTGCAAACCAAGGGCTACATTGCCATGGGAACCCCCTTTTTCATGCGGAAAGATATCATGCAAGATGTTGCTCAGCTCTCTCAGTTTGACGATGAGCTCTACAAGGTTTGCACATCTTTATTGAAACGTAATTATGTTCGATTTAATTAATTAACATTTGCAATGTAGGTCATCGGTAAAGGCAGCGAAAAAGCTGAAGATAAGGAAGTAGACGAGAAATACTTGATCGCTACTTCTGAACAACCGATCGCTGCCTTCCATCGCGACGAATGGATCAAGGAAACGGAATTGCCCAAACGCTACGCTGGAATCTCGTCTTGCTTCCGCCAGGAAGTGGGTTCTCACGGCCGCGATACCCGCGGCATCTTCCGCGTTCATCAATTCCAAAAGGTGTCTTTTCTCTTCCCAGGCTTCTCGACTTACCCCTTTTCATTTACCTGACACGTAGGCAGGAAAACAGATATAAATTACAACTATTCTTCTCTTGGTCTCGACATTTCAAAGGTGGAGCAATTTTGCATCACATCCCCTCACGACAACCTGTCGTGGCAGATGATGGACGAAATGATTGGCAACGCCGAGGCTTTCTACCAGGCGCTGAACATCCCATACAGGATCGTTAACATTGTCTCCGGAGCGTTGAACAACGCTGCGGCTAAGAAACTTGATCTTGAAGCCTGGTTTCCAGGCTCAGGTAATTCTTCTTAAGGCGATGTCGCATCGTTCTATTTAGGGAAAGAGGCAAATTATATATCTATTATGACGTGTGTGTGTGTGTGTCAGCGGTTGATGACCGATTACGTTAAAGCGGATCTTTCCCTCCCGCCGGCCCTTTATTTTTTTTTTCACTGTTAATTTTATCTTTTATTATTATTATTATTATTATGTTCTCAACTAGTGAATAGCGGTGAAAGAATTAAGCCAAACGTGACCGACTTTTTTTTTCGTTTTATGGTCACGATAACAATGGCTAATAGGGTGACGCGCTGTTATGAACAGAAAAAAGCCTGGTTTTTAATGCCACACCCTTTAACGTTATAAACCTTTGCTTCCTTTTTTCTTTCTCCTTTAAGAAAAAAGAAAAAAAGGTTCTTGAACAATTGTTTCTTGTTACGGTTCAGGTGCTTTCCGCGAACTGGTCTCGTGCTCAAACTGTTTAGAGTATCAGTCACGCCGGTTGCTGATTCGCTACGGCCAGACTAAGAAAATGAACGCTCAGGTGAAGCATTCTTATTTTGTCATTTCCTCTAACTTAGTTGACCATTACATTTCCTATGCCTTCTCATTTTTGTGTGGTTTATAAAACAGACGGATTACGTGCACATGCTGAACGCTACGATGTGCGCCACTACCCGCGTTATTTGCGCCATTCTGGAACTAAATCAAACGGAGACTGGCATTAAAATTCCCGATGTGCTGAAACCCTTCATGCCTCCTGGTAAAACAATCGTTTCACGTTTATTAACGAATTTGTTTTTGTTTGTACAGTCAACTCACGATTTCTCTTTTTTTTTTCTTGTAGCGTACGCTGAAGAGATCCCGTTTACTAAACCGGCGCCGATTGACGAAATGGAGTTGAAAAAACAGAAGAAAAAGTAAAACAGAAACAGCAAACGGACCAAATAATAAAACGAAGGAAACTGGAATGAACCGTTTTGCCGACATCGCCCACGATTTTGTTTGCATTACCCCCGTTTTTTTATTTTTATTTTTTTTTTTCTTCTTTGCTCTTTCGCTGCGGGATACTCCTACTATCCCCTGTTTCATTTTCAGCTTCTCCCACTCCCGTTGGAAAGGGCAAATAGCAAACAAAACGGTCCAGGTGATGGGAAAAAATGAGGCAATCGTGGATGTGGGTATTTTTACTGGAATTTTTTGTTTTCTTTGCTATTTTTTATTTGGAACACACGTATTTTGTGTGTGTCGATTCACATCATACACAATGAAATGCATAAACGATGGGGGATGGATTGGTATGGAAAAAAAAATTAAATAAAATGATGTTGAAAAAGGGAAACACATTCACACGCACACACACACACAAAAAACACAGTTGGAAAGAGAGACGGGCACGTTTCTAATGGACAGTCAAAACATGATCACACACTTCAAGTTATTTCTCGTGCAAAGGATCACGACACAAGCCAGAGGGGCTTCTTTCTTCAACACTTTTTGCGTTGAAGAAGGTAAGATCAAGTGGATTGTTGTTGCTGACCTTTGCATCCAGAATAACATTTTCCTTTTTTTTTTTTTCGTTTCTTGTTCGTTGCTTTTTTTTTTTTGTGTTTTGTATTTATTTTCTTTTTTTTTTCTTTTTACAGTCATTCAAAAAAAAAAAAAAGGAAATCGGTTGAGCCGTAAGCAAAATAGGAAGAAAAAATTGGAAATGAAAATAATAGGAGAAAAGTTTAAAAATTGAAATGGGGGATAATCGCACCTGTCAATTCAGGTGAGTCTGTAAAATTAGACGCAATAATAATCCATCTCCGATTGATCGTAATCATCGAATTTAAATTTGTTTTTGCTAGAACAAGAAAAAAAAAAGGCGCGCAATTTAAAAAACAACCCGAACACGAAAAGGAAATACCGCAACGATTGTGATTGGTTGTGGCAGCTACGTCAAAAAATGTCTATTGAAAAGCGTAATAGAAGACGATGGCCAGGACGACGCCCAATCCGATGATGCCCAAAATGACCCAAAGGACGACGACGTTGCCTTTGCAACAGGCGTTGTAGCTGAACGGCTTGGCCGTGCTCGTCCTGGACGCCGTTTTCGACGCGACGTCCGACGGCGGAATCTTGGGTGGCAAAGGCGGCGCGTCGTGACGGACGGGCAAAGGTTCCGGCTGTCCGTTTTTGCCGTTGACCACCAGCTGACGACTTTGTCTTTGCATCGTGGCCATTTGCGATGCTGTCGGCATGGGCGGCAAAGAGCCCGGCCCGCCGGATCGCACCTGTGCGTGACGTGTTCTCCTCCCGCCGAGAGATGACGCTGGTGGACCGTGGATCATGGAAGACGGGGCAGTCATCATGACGAAATGTGTAGGCTGTTCGTGACTGGGCGGCGGCATCACGAACTGATGGGCACCCGCACCCGGATGCGGTAAAGTTCCATAAATGGGTCCGGGCGGCGGCGGAGGCGGCATGATGGCCGGCAGTGGAGTAGCCATGGCCATTTCGTGGATGGAAGCTGCACGCTTCATCGACATGCTACTGTACAACGGCTGATACGTTGCCAGTGTTCCATGAGGCGTCTGGTAATGTCCAATCTGCATCTGATGGTGAGCCGGATGAATTCCGGAACCGTGAACGGGACACGGTTCTCCATTCCATGTCGGATTTCCGGTTGCTGCGGCCACGGCAGCGGCCTGTATTTGAGCTGATTGGGCCATCATTCCTGGATGCATTCCGACCACCCCGTATATACCGCCCGAGGCCAAAACCGGATTATAAATCGCCTGTTGCTGTTGCATGTGATGCTGTTGCAACGGAGTCAACAACGGCATCGACTGAATCGAGCGCAATGTTCCACTAGTTCCTGGCCGGCTCGTCTGCATTCTAAAATGAATCGGGAAACAACAAAACGTGAGGAATTTTTTTTTTTTTTTTTTAAATTTTAAATCTTCAAGTTCAAGTTTATCAGATAACTGGTTTTTTTTTCTCGAGTTAGTTGCTGTTTCATTTGATATTCCTTGGGGGCCGACAGCGTGACAAGCGCATTTCAATCTGATTTTTTTTTTTTTTTTGTATTTAGATGTAAAATAAGTCAATGGCAAGAGAGAAATGTTGATTTACATGTAAAGGGGAAAAAAACAAAACAAGAGGACACGCCCTAACGCGGAAACGAGCTGATTGGAATCTGTGCACCGTTTTTTTTTTTGAACGAAGAAAGAGAAAACCTGCAGTCCCGCTAGTAAAATGAAAACTGATTTTTTCCTTTTTTTTCTTTTTTGATTTTGCCCAGCAGGTTGGTTATTTTTGCACGGTCCAGTGAATTATCCATCGGTTGGTTGCATAGATAAAGAAAACAAACAGACCCCCGCTTGCCTTTTTTTTTTTTTTTCAGAAACAATCATGGCCGCCAAATGGAGTCGACTGGGAGTTCTCTCTTTATAAACTACGCACCAATACAAACCGCATAATAACTCGAGAAGAAAAAAAAGGGAAAATCCAGTCCATCCGGAAGAACGATGTTAACAAGGAAAAAAAAAAAAGGTATACATCTATTTCTAAACAATAATATTTCCCAATCTTTTTTTTTTTTTTCTAATTCTTTTTTTATACAAGAATAAAGGATACATTTATAACCCAAATGAAAAAGAAAAAAAAAAAGAGTGAGTTGTGCAAAGTACCTCTCGGCGTCTGTTTCCGTTTCGCTGCTCGAGCCGGTCGTTGTTTCTTCGCTGGAACGCGATGGGCGAGCGGAGTTGCGGTTACCTGGTCTGCCGCCGCCACCACCAGCGCCTTCGGCTGCTGGTGTTATTCCGGTGTGGTTGCTAGTTCCTGTCGACGAAGAAGTCGATGCTTTCTTGCCACCACCTCGGGCGGCTGGAACGCTGCCGTGCATCCTCTTACCCGTCTGTTGGCCGCTCTCAGACTGTCGCTGTCCTCTGCCATCCTCCATGGCCGCAGACCGAGCCGATCGCGAACCCAGACTCGGGTGAGAAAAACGATCCGAGCTGGAAGACGGTACACCTTCTGTCATCGCACAAAAAAAAAAATCACAAGGTACACATGTTTATTTATTTTTATTTTTATTTTTGTTTTTTTTTTGTTAGTAATGCGCTATTTTTCTCAACTCTTCCGGGCACACGCAACAGCTGAAGAATGCCATTCAAATTTTTTTTTTTTTTTTTTTTTTTCACGAACGAATAAGACAGACGGTTGGAAATAGCACGGAAAGGGGGGGAGGGGGTTTAAAGATCTGTCTGTTGGTGAGGTAGGAAATAACACATGTTGGGTTTATCATCATCTCATCGCTGGCGGATGGAATTATTGCGGTTCAATGTCCGTAAAAGGCGTAACAAAAAAAAAAAGCGCATATTTATATATATATTTTTTTCCCGAGAGAGAGAGAGAGATTTATGATCGTCCTGTCAGCGAATAAGGAAAAACAAGTGCTATAATGATGTTCCAGGGATTTTTTTTTTTTTTTTTCTTATCATTGGTCTGGAATTCACGGTCGAATTGATCACAGGCCGATGGGTTTGAATATGGACACATTCCTTTTGGGATAGATAAAGAAGCTCTTACTGGAACGCCGATCGAGATAACTATCGACGCGCGTGAAGTGGAACGACTTCCATTTATTTATTTTTTCTCAAAACATTATGGAACTTTATTATGGTTCACTGGAAGAAACTAAAGCGTGAAAATGGCGTCCAGTCAAAATACCCTGGGATCTGTCATCAATTGAGTTCGACTCTATTTTTCAGATCGTTTTTTTTTTTTTTCAAACAAAATCTACATCGTTTTTCCTTGTAAAGTCCAGCACAGGGGGGGGGGGGAGGTTTCTTTGTCGTCTTCCTTTTTTTTTAATAATTGATAATGTAGAAAAAAAGTTTGTTGTATACAATTTTTCCCCCTTCTTTTTCTCGGTCTACATCTTTAAGAAATTCTTATTTATCTACTCGTAAATTGTCAGACTTTGAAACGTCCCCCCCCCCCTTTGCCCTTTAGCAACATTCCTGTAGATGTTTCTTTTCCCCAGGTGTAAGGATATAGAGGCGAAGAAGGGCATCCAACAAAAGATGGCACTTCCTCCGACCTTTTTTTTTTTTTTCAGGTAGGGGGTCCACTAAATAAAAACTTTCTTTTCCCCCGTTCTTAAGTTCGAAAATTTTGTATTATACATTTTTAACCCCCCTCTTTTTTTTTTTTTTTTTTTCTTTAAATATACAGGCGCATCTTGTTGGAAAGAAAGAATTTCTTTTACATGCAGGACACACCGTCATCATCGTCTGGCCGGGAGGTAACTTTTTTATGCCTCAGTTTAAGAAAGAAACGTTGTAACCTCCCCCCTCCCCCCCCTCAAAAAAAAAAAATCTACATATTTTTGCTCTTTGCTCTGATGGCACTGAAGCAAAAATCGAAGATAAGAAAAATACAATGGACAGACAAAAAGAAATGAAATTTTTGTTTCGGTTTGGTGGGGGTTGGTCAAATGTACCGCCCACTCTGTCCCGAGTCTGAAATGTCCAGACAAATGAGCACATGACAAAGAAACGTTAAAGAAAAAAAAAAGGAATATTAATGACGATAGAGACCAGGTCATTTGTTTATCCTTCAGGCGGAGGGGACCTAATCCATCAGAGTTTTGTTTTGTACGTCCCTTCAAACGAACTCAGGTGCCAATATCATCCGATTGAAATCGATAACAATCGCCGACGATCAGGTGAGATTTTTGTTTGTTTCTTTGTGAAAAAAAAAAAAAAAAAAAAAACTTTGAAAGGGAGGGGAATTCCGGTTTGAAAGATATCCAGCCAAAGAATGTTGTTATTCGAATGTACGTGAAAACGAAGCCTCGTCGTATGTCAGCTGGGGAGGGGGGGGGGGGAATGTTTAAAGAAAAATGTTTTTCAAAAAGATTTTCCCACATCAAATTCTATTCTTCCTCATATTTTTTTTGGGGGGGGGGGGAAAGGGAAAGTCACGTGATACGAACCTCCCACGCCGGTTAAAAGAGAATGAAAAAATTCGTTTCGATAATGGCCGCAGGTGTGCGTTGCGTTTGAACGTTACGACGCATAGCGTAAGACGAACAGAACATGTAGCCTACACACACATTCGTGTAACTCAAAACCTATAACCGTATGCAAAGCAGCCCCGAAGCCATTGAACGAGAAGGAAAGGCTCATCTCACATTTTTTTTTCTTCTTCTTTTCTTGTCTGTTGCGCATCTTTTTACACGTCGGCACTTGCCCGCGTAATGTCTTCAACAAAATTCTTTTTTTTTTTTTTTTCACCTTCACGCTATAGAGCCAGGTGGCGAAAAGGTGTGCATTCCCCCCGTCAGTCCCGAACTTCAAGTGGCTGAGCTTCTCCAAGGCCACATCATCACGCGGACAAGTTACGTGTGTGGCTTCCTTCCTGACATTTCAGGAATGTTTTCGATTCCTGCATTTCGACGAATTTAATCGACGAAGGTAAAAACGATGTGCGAAGAAAAACAAGTTTTCATCCGTAGAAAATGGCTTCTCTTTCACTAACTTTTAAAAATTTAAACTTTGATTTTTCTCTTCCCCATCAAAGGTGAAAATGTCCGTTTTATTTTATTTTTTTTTTAAGCGTCAATTCGAGAGAAGAATCCGCCCCCACACAACAATACGAGAATTTACGATGGGGCTGCCCATCTCCTTTTTTTTTTTAGTCATGCCGCTCTTCGTCTTTCCAAGGTTGAATAAATTAAATACTACACTTGGAAGGGGAAAAGAAAATCACGTTTCTTTTGCCGATGGGCAAGAATGTGAAAATGCACATCATTTTCCCATTTTTATTTCTTCTGCCTAAGAAAAAAAAACAACTTCAAAAGCGCACCGATAAGGTTCGTCGAGTTCGGATTTGCAAGTATATCTATAAAAAAAAAAAAAGTATTTATCTAAATCCTCTTAAAAATATTTCTCTCTCTCTCTCTCTCTTTTCCAATCATTTTCAGCACAAAAAAGCAGCAAATTGCCCAGTATGTTCCAGGCCAAAAAAAAAAAAAAAAACCAAAACAAAACAAGCTAAGTAAACAAGAAATCTGTACGGATTCAAGGATGAAGAAATCAAAGCAAAAAAAAAGAAAGAACCAGTTCCTCCAGAGATATATCTATATATATAAATGGGCACGTAATACCAAAACTGAAGGTGAAACGTACACCTGGACACGTTACGCTAAAGGTAACACATCAATTAAACATAAAAAAGAAAAAGGTTCGTTGTTTGCATGGAACTAATGTCAATTATCCTAAGCGCACAGGGAGGGATTGTTTTTTTTCTTGTGCTAATAATTGGGAAATGAAATGACATCATTGTCCTCTTCTTTTATTTTTTTTTATTAGAAAAGCCCATTTGTTTTTTTTTTACCTGGATATCTCTCGTGGAAATTGGATTGATTGTTACTACCACCGCTGTGCTGGTAATTGAAATCGCGGTGTTGCCAGGCTAGGGGCGTGCGTGAATCCAAGTCGACACGATCGGTGGAACTGCTTTGACGGGATCGTTCCCGCTCTCGTTCACGACGATCCATGCGTCGCTCCATTCACGAACAACAAAACAAGCCTGGAGAACGAAGAAAATCTTTTGTGTTTGCAGAGACTCACACGTGATTGTGTGCACTACAATGTCTTCTTTCGCACAGCAGCAGCCAACACATCCGCTCTCGACCGGAACTGGCGGACTGTTGGGGAAAAGAAAGGACAACTGTTACGCTCTCACCCACCACTCTTGGCTTTTGGACGTATGGCAACCGGTTGTGTGCGGTTTGTCTTCTTCTTTTTTTTTTTTTTTCGTGCTGGCCAAAGATAACGAGACGAAAATCTTTGACATTAGCAGCACCACGACAGACAGAAAAACAAAACAAAACAAAAAAAAAATTAATGGAGAGCTCCGTTCCGATCCGCTTCAGAGTGTCGACTGGCTGTGGTGGCCCTAGTCGACTTCCTTCTCTTTCGGCTCCCCCCTCACACGAAAACAAAAAAGCTCAGCTATTCCTCTCGCGTTTTCCCACCTTTCTTACCCATTCTCTTATTCCCACCAGGTAAGGAACTGGAAGACGATCAAAAATGGCCGCCGTCTACCTAGTACTGCATACATTTTGTATTTTTTCTTTCAAGAAAAGAAAAAACCTTCCCTCTGGCGGAATTCATGTCCCTACCCTTTTTTGCCTGTTGGAGAGTCATCGACCTATGTAAGTGCCTTTCTTCTTTCTTCTTCCTATTTTCGCTTGTTTGCAGCACACACCGTGTGGGACAAATTCTCGGGTCCCAGGAAGTCGCATTCGAGCTTATACACCATTCAATATTTGAATACGCATCTCTTTTCCTTTTTTTTTTTTATAGGTATATATATATATTTTTTTTTTTTTTGAAAAAAAAAAACAAAACAAAAGACAATCACGCGGTTCCCAGTGCACACAATGTCTCAGCCAACAGAAGCAATTGCGGGATCTGGGTGATGGTAATAAATACATTTTTCATTGGTTCTCGTTTCTAAGCAAAAAACAATTGGATGCCGCTAGAAGTCGGATGACATAATGTTGTGCTTTGTTTTTTTAGGGGATTCATCGTCAAGATTCTTCACCTGGAACAAATAACGAGCGTTCACATCTTTGTCGTCGTAATAACGTTGGTTTTCTCCACTTTGAACCGAACAATTGAAACATTGTCAACGTCAAATTGTCCATGAAAAACCAAACAGCTAAAAATGGGGACACTGCTGTGCAGAGTGTAGGTATGTTACTACACCGAGATGTGATTCATTTGGGTTATCTTAATCTTTAAAAAAAAAAACCCGCATCATTTTTTTTTTTTGTTTTTTAGGGCAGACAGCGCAGTGCGGTTTTTATTATTCGCTAGCGATCGCAGCAGCAGCTCATTTTACGAGTTACCTTTTAAAAAAGGTACCTGGAGGGCGCCATCGACGTGTGTACCCTCCCACAAGTTCTAGAGACTGGTCAGTAAAGCACCTATGCGCCATTTTGTCTACGTGTAATTTGTTGGAACAAAAAATTTCATTTCGTTTGACTACTAATCATTTTTTTTTTCCGCCCATTTTCTTTTTCTAGACACACACTCACGCCTTGCCGTGTTCATTTTCCTTTCCATTTGAGTTTTTTTTTTTTTTTTATGCCTTTCTGGCCTTGAAGGGTGCGGTTAGTTTTACACCGGGCGAGAAAACTCACGGGACGTTGCAAAGAGAAATGGCAAACGGAGAACAACAGCAAAGAAAGAATCACATCATCACAATGTTTACGCGAAACGCTGGGCCGATCCATCATTGGACTGACGTGGAAAGACACACGGTTTGGTGCGTGATGAAAAGAAGGGAGCGGCCGGCACATTTAAGTATTTATATTCATTTCAATTTTCTTCGCGTTGACCATGCACCGCTTAACTCTCACGTATTTTTTTTTTGTTGTTTTTAATTTTATGGGAACTTCGTTTTCATGGCCACATCGACCGAAAGGAAAGAAAAAGAAAATTCCCTTTAGGATGGAAAAAAAAAAAATTAGCAATTTTTTTTTCACTCACGCAAGTCAGTTATTTTTTTTTTTTATATCTTTAAAAAGAAAAAAATCAGAAGCTCTATAAAAAAAAAAAAAAAAATCAGTTACAGTGGGAACGACTATAGTTCCGGTGAGCAAACAACACATAACTGAAGTGAATAGACTATGAATAATTCCTAACCGTAAGTCTTACCGGTTTTGCTCCGATCATAGGCGGACATGCAACCGACGCGGAATTAGTGCTCCGTCATGCGCATCTATACAACACACACACATGCTGGACCAGGAAATCGTATTGTATCGTTTTCAAAAACATTCGACGTTGGTGATCTTCATCTCTTACCAACGGCTTTCCAGTTTTTGTTTCGGCCAATCGGAAGAAGACGAGTTCAATCACCCGAAAGCACAGCCGATTGCTGTTGTTGTTGCAACAGGTATAAAATGCCTTCAAACAATAAGACGCTGTGACATCCAATTTCATGCCATTGGTTGTGTCTTTATTTTTGTTGTTGTTGTTGTACAAAGTAGGACATGGCACGGGTATGTAGAGTACCTAAGAACAAAATATATATATATATTTTTTTTGTTTTTCATTGCCTAGGGTGTAGGAACGCAGCTCGAGAGTACAGTACATATAACTGTCAGTGGGGGCGAGAGGATGGATAGAGATCAACGGAGCACATCGAATAACCGACATGTTTCTAATTCGCCATCCATAGCGGTGTAGACTGTTTTTCGTCATTATGTTGTGGTAATTATCAGGTGTAAGCATACTGTTCTGAGGGTTTTCCATTGTTTAACTATTTTTTTTTGTTTTTGTTTTTCCAGCTTGGTGACGTAATGCAGCAGTTACTGCGTGAAACAAAAAACAAAAAAATGAAAATCTTTTTTGATTGATCCGCACGATCCATCAGCCAGTCAGCCAGGCCTGAACGTATAGCCCGTTAAAAAGGGCACCAACAACAATCGCTTTTGGGATTTATAATGAATGTTTGGACCGCATGAGTTCATTCGCAACCGCTTGGAAATTTAGCTGCTTTCTTATCTGAGTAATGAGAGAACGCTTATCATATTTTTTTGTTTTGTTTTCGCATTGTCTCATTGGGTAATATTTTCATGTATTTTTTTTTTTCTTAGATGAACAAGAAGAAGAAGTTCTAACCTACATGTTCTGCTTCCTATACAATTGTGGGAGGCAAAAGGGGAGGAACGGTGATGATATGACAGGTGTACCCAGCGGGATTATTCTTATTTATGTTCTGTGACCACCCACCCCACTTGATGGAGAGGACTAGAAAGTCGGATGACTTGTGTTTGTTTAATTGTAGTCATTCACGAATGCTCGTCTATTGAACCTTTTCATTCAGGTCTTACTTCACGCGAAAAATGTATCAAATTGCGCCGTAAAGAAAATTGGGATGCTGGTTCTGACATCTAGCGGCGATAAAAAGAACTAGAACGAAATACTATGAAAAGCAGACGTCTTTGCCGACCATTCCGCCAGTCACTCTTGCTTTCAAGTTAGTCTCATCAACAACTGAACTTCAACGCATCATCTTGAAAATGTTCGTATTCTTGAAGGATAAGTCGATCGATTGGTCTTCTCTACAAGATTACACCTTCATTCTGGTAACATTGCCTTAGTGATTAAGAAGCCCGTCTGTCGTGAATGAGCAAAAACGCGAAACAGGGTTATGCAAATTTGTGTAGGAAGTGGATGAAGTAAGCAGAAATGATGAAGAGTGCTTCACTTTTGGCCGAAAAAGATTTATATTGAGTTCGATGGTGAGCTTTCCATTGTTGTGCAAAAGTAATGATTGTAAACAAAAACATTTTATTTTGGAATCGAAAATTTTACCAAACAATTTGAATAATAGCCATCTGGTGAACAGCAAAAGAATTATACTATGGGAACCTCGGGAGCTGTCAAAAGTAATACTCAATGTAATTTCTAATTATACCAAAATGTAAAGCATTCTTAGTTAAAAATTCAAAATGCCGTCCCTTTCAATGTACGAAAAGTGTGAAAAGTCGTTCAAAACTCCAAAACGCCAATGACATGCTCCAAAAGTGCTAGTCTTTCAGCCGGGTACGTGGCGCGTACCTGTAATCCTGCTTCCGGGAGGCTTGGTGTAGTGGATGGCTTGAGGCCGGGAGTCCTGCTGGATCGTCGCTTGCGTTGAACAGGTGTCCGCACTAAGCTTGGCATCGACATGGATCGGTTGGAGGAATCCGGCAGATCCAGGTTGTCTAAGGAGGAGCGAAACGGGCCAGGAGGGAAACCTAGCAGCCAAAAGTTCCCGTGTCGAGCAGTAGTGGGATCGCGCCCGTGAGTAGGCGCCTTTCAGCAGCCCGGCCAATACAGTCACACCTACATCTTTTTTCATCTTTTTTTCCATAGATTTTCATGTATTTACTATCCCCACTATTTTATTGTATGTTAAAAGTTTTTATTTGAATTTTCAGCCAGCAGTTTCTGTCGGGAATATTGGCCAGCTTTCGGTGGACTTGCTCATCAGCTCGCTGCGCTGCGACAAGCTTGCCAAGGTAGATCATCCCATCTTTGTGCCTGTAGTTGGTAGTGATCCGTATGATGACATTCGTGAGCAAGACCTCATGACAGCAGCAGAGCGTAATTACATTGACAAATGTTAAGTTTGGACTGTTTTACTAACGATTTTGATCTTATTGCAGTCTACATCAGCAAAGAGAAGAAATTGGTGATTTTACAAATACGTGGACTTCTCATCAAAGTGATAAACAAACAAACCATTTTCTAAGACATTTAATTTAACTACATCATTTGAATGCTTTTTAAGGAATTCTGTGCTGATTTTTTAGCCAAGCTAGTGGACTGGATCAAAATATGTTCTTTTACCAAGACGATTCTCTTGTCCAGCCTGTACAATTACGAACGAGTTGATTCTCAACTTACCGGCTCGCCATTTCGCTATACGATCACTTCCTCTGTGAAGTCGACAGTTGAAGAGGAATTAAAGTAAGAGGCAAAAAAAAAAAAAAGCTTGTTTATGTTATTTATAATTCTAATATTCATTACATGTCGGATGTAGAAATTTGCAGTGGTCTGCCTTAGAAACCCGCCGTTCGGTTTGGAAAGAGGGAACCGAAGAAATTCTTTTCTTCCCCGGTGGGGGATACACGAACATGCTGAATAAATTATGGTATCGACGTTATTTACTTTGCTTTTTCGTGAATAACTGTTAACTTTTTTTTTTCACTCTCTAGTGGCAAAATGAACATTCCGTTGGTAACTCTTCTTATATTTTGCGCCGAGGGCGACAACATACCAGGAGTTTTGTTGATAACAGGCCATCTAAATCGATGGCTGAATTTTGTACGGATGGCAAACGATACTCCTGGCTGGAAGTTTCCTGCTTCTTGGAAATTGTTCTTTGGTGCTCCTCCACCCTTGACCATGTATTGATGAAACCTTAAATAACCACAAGGCAAAGGGAGTAAAATAATAAAAAGGTGCAATTGGCCGAAAATGTCTTTCAACTGCATAGTTGCCTACGTAGTAAGTTATGTTATTGAATATTATCCTAAAACTAATCGAATTTGCATTTAAGAAATAGAATTCTATCGATCAATTCAACAGTCTTAAAGGACGTACCAATAGGAGTAGGTAGAAGTAAACTGTGGGTCCCGAAAGGTATTGGTTTTCAACAACGATTTCCCTTAATTCAATGCAGCTGTGAATACGTTATAGACTCGCACTGGCTTCGTTGGTTCAGCAAGTGTGGTCTTGCGTTTATCTTTGCAAGGGAAACTCTTTGTATGTCAGAGATTCCATTGAAAAGTACTTGAACAGCAGTGAGAATTTAGCTGGCCTATCGAGAAATGGATATTTAATGTCCATTTTCGCGACTCCGAGAGCACCGTTTAAAAATTGTCCGTGTGGGTCTCACGACCCCTTCGAATTAATGTCTTCCACCTGTTTCGTTCGGCTACTCTTTTTCCTTTTGTTTTTTTTTTAGATTTTAAAAGAGGTTTACGTGCCTGCAGCTGGGGGGATTCACCTATTTGATTGTGGCAATTTTTTACGTGTTCAATTCAAGAATTGCGACGTCCTCCATGGCCTTTTTTTAAACGTTTTATCGCAGAAAACAAATCAAAGCGTACTCTGGAATGGAAGTTGGTTCAGTCATCCGTAGCTACTGGAACTCAAGGTATACATTCAAACAAAGCTTTTTCAGGCCTCAAGCAACGTAGAGCCTCTATAGAGACCAAGCCCTGAGGTTACGCAACAATTAGTTCAAAATGAATGTACCATCGGCAATGGTCCTCTCAGACAAACGATTGCTCATTACCTCTCTCCAGTAAATGGTTTGCTATTCGAAACAGCATTCTGGATATTCCAAACGTGCTCGGTGAAGGGAGATTCTATTTTTTAATGTCGACAAGTACTTACAATTGAATTCGATGAGTTATGGAATTCATTAGATTCATCGTCTTCAGGGGCATCCAGCCACCGCAATATTTTTCACGAATTCAAACAAAAGCTTAAACATAGCTGAAATGGTAGGGTATATAAGGGTAAATTCTTTCTTTCAGTTTGGTACACTCGAACTATAGAGAAGTACTACATCTGAATTCCTCCTCTCAAAAAGGTAAGCATTTATAATGCTTATGCTATTTAAAATTTAAATTGAAATGAATTTTCTTTTTAATAGATGAAGTGCTATTTGATGATTCTGATGTCTGCTTTCTTCGTCGCCTCTCAGCAGCAAAGGCATGGAGAACTGATGTGGCTGTCTCCTTACTCTCCATCGCAGCCCGTTCTTAATAACTATCAACGATCGCAGTTCTATGGCCCTGTTGAAACTGACGTCCCTTACTTCCGCTTTTCCAAACCTGTCCGACCTACCATCATTGACGCACAGGTATACTGCATTCAAAGTATTTCCGATAACCTGTTCTAAATGATGAAAATGATTATTAGAATGACGAGGGTGAATTTAGCAGACAATTTGCCAATCAGCATTTGTTTGCGGGCGTTCAGAACCCACTTGTGTATTTACCTGAGCAGTTGGATCAGCAAAGTGAAGAGTAAAAATCAGGACGATTCATCCCTGTGATGGCTCAGCAATCTACACCCAACCGAAATCGAATGGCCAACATCGTCCAGCCAAGATTTAAGAATTATGAATCTTATTATCAGGATTCCTCGTCAGGCGGACAAGCGCAGCACCGCTTTTATGTTAACTCTGACTCAATTTACAATCCGCTGTTGAGAACTGTCACGTTAAGAGTTACATCAACGTGCACTTCGCTGAGTCTCGTATCGTGCATTCCGGCCGCCAGTCTTCCTGCCGCCCCTATTCCAGCTTGTCGCCGTAAACGCAATAATGAGGTCGATCAATCAAGAGATGAAGAGGAGACACAGTTCCCGATAAACTCCACACAAGTGGAAAGGTAAATTTTTAATAGCTTTCATAAGATATGCTACATGTTAATGGAATATTTTTGCATGTACAGTGTAACACCGACTGTGCAGCCGTTGCCAGCTGTTCCTAACGATTCCATCCTGACTCCTTCCATTAAGATGATTTCATCGAAGGAAGAAGAGGTCATCAACGATCAGTTTGCTGCCCACCTGGAGAAACAGGAGAGAAAAGCAAAATTTCTTCACTGGAAAAATTACTTTACATCGACGACGACAACCAGCTTGATAGTGGTATCTAGCCCGCTCACGCAGACTTTGTTCCAGCAGTAGCATTGGCTTGCCTACCACCGGGTTTCCTTGTTTGCTAAAAATGGACCCCTCTCCAGCGAGCAATTATGTAATCAAGCAATCCTTTTTAATCTACATCGTATCCAGTATATTATTACGCAATGGCTGAAATAATTAATTATCTGTCTTGCTTTTCTCTTCCTAGACGTAGAGCGGTTATTCAGTCCGCCAATAAAACTGACGAAGCATTGAAGACAGCATTCGTATTTGAAAATTTAGAAATGCAGCAGTAGGAGCTACGGTTGGAGTTAGAATACCTGGTGTTCGTAAGCAAATAATGGGGTTCGTTTTCCATCTGAGACTCCAACGTTTTGGACACTTGAAGAAGCAATTGCAGTGTTAAAAAATAACGCCAATTCAGGTGGACAGGTGGATGTGGGTCCTATTGGATTTTTAGATACTGAAAAAAAAAGAAAAAAATTGCAGAGACAATTTCAGGTGGGAGTCACGAAAGGAGCCACCGGATATACCAGTCAAGAATCTTTGCCTAACAAGAATCCGGAGATGCACAAAACAGAACGGGCAAGGTAATGTTAGCGGAAACGGCCGAAGCTTGCATTAAACCTCCAATAAGTTGAAATTAAACCACCTTTTTTTTTTTTTAAAGGCAAACATACTTACTTCGGCGGATGGTGATAGCTCCTCTGAGATACAAGGCTTTCCTTTCCAATAGCGGACAAATAGTGTGGAATAGTGATAAAAACGTGTTCGGTAACGAACAGTGTTCAAAAACGATTGTTTCTGGTGCAAATGTATTGACTGGTTTTTCTTCTGCTATCCAGAAATGCGACCGTTCCGGCTTTTGGACGAGGAAATTGACAGTATTTCTCATGTTGAAGTGAAAAAAGAACCGCAGTAAGTACGTTTTTCACTGTAAATTATACCCGCGTTCATTCAACGTGCGTTTCCTCTTAGGACGAAAGTCTAGATAGCATTTGGGAATGGGGAACTTTGCGATGCCCTTTGATAATGTAAACAAATGGATGAAGAATTCCTATTTTAGACATATCTTAACTGCTAACGTTCTCCGCACGATTCGTGTGAAAAACCGATTAATTCCGGCTATTTGTGGGAATCGTTAGCCCGGAAGTGGTCTCTTACCTTGTCCGCTATCGCCATGTTAGACCTCCCTACGAAATATGTGCGAAATAAGACAAAAATAGAAAGGGGCCCAAGAATTATTTGATCCCGAGCTAAGGGAAAGTGGACGTTCCGGAAAATTCTGTTCGTTGATATACAGCGATATGCTAGTGATCTTGTTTGCTCGAGTGGACAGCTAAAGAGCTAAAATGACTATCGCTGAGCGCTTCGGTCTACCAGGTGCCCATCGCTATGCTCAATAGAACGAAGCCTCGCGCAAGCTCTTTTTTTCGTACAATTTCGCAGTTTAATAGCAAGTCATCATCTACTGTGTTAAGAAAACTCTGTATTGCGAACGCATCCTAACTCTCACATACTCCGGCAGATACGTCGTAATAAAGCTGTCAGTGACACTTCCAAGGGCATTTAATGCTATTCGACCACCATCGAATTTGAGCATTCAAATCGTAGGTATATAAGAAAACGATTCATTCTCTCGTTTTATCGCAGTAGGCAGTAATCGTTCGCGACACGACACCCTCCGCACACAAGCATTCTCTTGACGCTCATCCAATTAAGGTAATAAAATTTTTTTTAAATCATCATGTTTTATTACTTTTAATTTAACTCTGCATTTTCTTTTTCAAGTTTCAAAGATGAAAATCTTCTCAGGCACGATGGTTCTAATGTCGGCCATTATATCCATCTCTCCTCAATACTTCCATCAGCACTCGGTTGGCCAACATCAATGGTGGTTGCCTTATTACCAACAGCCACACGCAGCATTTCAATACGGTTATGAGTATCAACCAACGGCGTTACTGTATCCTGTTGCAACTGACCTCCCGTCCTTCCGATATTCGTACGCTGCGAATACACCTAGCACATTCTTCCGTGAAGTAAGTGATTAGTTTTGATTGTATTAAAAAGAACCTGTAAGTGATATGTAGGCAGCTTCTTATTGCTGGTTTTTTTCATTATTGCAATGTATTTTTACAACAGCATGAAGGACTGGGTCGAGGCAACCAAGGAAAGCAAGAAAATTGGGTACGACTGTTACCTACCGTTGGTTACCGCTATAAGAACAATCCCAATGAAGAGGTTGATGTCATGCCAAGGATTAAGAGCTCCTTTCTAGATTTCCCTGCCGGCAAGAAGCAAGGACAGGAAGGCCGTTTGTTTTATTTCAACTCAGATTCTTCTATCAATCCATTCTTGAAAACTGTTACGTTGAGAGTAACTTCGACTTGCACATCTCTAAGCATCATATCGTGCATTCCGGCCGCCAATCTTCCAGACGCACCTATTCCAGCTTGCCGTCGTAGGCGTGACATTGAAATGAGTCATCCAGGTGAAGACGGAACGCAGTTTTCTGTCAATCCATCTAAAGTCCAACCGTGAGTTATATATTTATTTTATGCAATTGTGTTCCATCACAGAAACTCGATATCTTGTAGCTTAGCTTAAATTCTAAATGTTAAGTAACAGCCTTTAACTTGTGTGTATAGCGTTACGCCTACCGCGGCGCCGTGGCCAGTTGTTCCCCGTGATTCCGCTCAAATTTCGTCAGTTGATGTGATTTCATCAAAAGAACTGGAGATCAACAACTCTAAATTGAGAGGATTTTCGAACCAATCTGAGAAGCCCGACAGGGAGGCTAGATTTATTTGGAAACATCAATTCACGTCAACTACGACAACCAGTTGGTCGGTCGTCTCCAGTACACTTACGCAAACGTTTGTTCCAGCGGCTGACTTGGCCTGCTTGCCACCCGGATACGTTGTCTGCTAATTTGTGCCGTTTTAAATTTGGTGTTTTGCAAATTATTTTATCCCAACAGATTTTCTGTTTAATTTCTGCTTGAGAATTGTGTTTAAACTAGGGCAATTGGTTCTGTTTCTGGTTATTTTCTTTAATTTCTTCACTTACCATAATGCATGTCATTGTGTGTAAATTGGAAAATTAATGAAACATAAACTGAAAGTATTAAGGAACTGGCTGGTGCGAAGATACGGCGTTCTTACCACACTAGATTGTTCCAGTTTTCTCACCTTTGCAGAGCTCAACTCCTCTGCACAGCAAGAGCGAAATCAGCATCACCAAACGTGGAATGGCTTGCCCAAATTTACGGCATTGAACACTATCGCAATCGATAAATCTTCAGGTTTTCCAACTTGTGTGGTTTATTCTTCTCTTTTCAAGGTAATAATCATAAATTACATTTCAAAAAATACTTCTTTAATTCGGGAATTTTGTTCGCAGTGTCTGAATGCGGGATTTCAGAGTTACAACAAAACCCGCACGACCGTGCAAATGTGAAGCGGAAGATACTTCGTTTAGCTTGTTCTCGGAGAAAACTACCGGTCGCTATCAAAGGGTACCAGACACAAACTTCGTCATGCGGACAGACGGCCACTGTGTGTATTTCCACTTGGACAGTCCACGTGCAGGGGAAATTAATCTTCATTTACATAC
The DNA here is from genome assembly GCF_022539665.2 of Daphnia carinata. Lineage (NCBI taxonomy): Eukaryota > Metazoa > Arthropoda > Branchiopoda > Diplostraca > Daphniidae > Daphnia > Daphnia carinata. The sequence goes on along the minus strand of NC_081336.1, from coordinate 2,694,709 downwards.
GCACTAAGTACGATAATTCAACGTTAGTTTCGTTTCCGGGTTCGGTCAACGAACTTCTTAATAAGCCCATGGTCGTTAGCAAATTTTCATTGCGATGCGATAGCTTGTGGCAGGTTAATTCAGCTATTGTTTATTTGTTTTTGGCTGATTTTTGCCGACCTTAAATTACAAATCGTTAACTCGCAATGGAAAAAAGAAAACAACCGCTAAAATAGGTTGTAGCATTCTTTAGGCACAACCCCCCATAGATTCGTACATTTGCTTTGCAATCGAATCTTTAAATAGCATCGTGAATTTGTCGTTTGTACACCTGGCGGTAGTTTTTGATAAACGTTCCGGAAGCCTGAGGTTCGTATTTCTTCTGGAGTTCACTATTCTTTACACCATGAACGTTAAGGTGACGCTACACCTGTTTCGCGTGAGGGCTGATTTATTTTCGTAATTTTCACGTCCCATTAGCCGAGAAGTACCCGGTCACCTTTCCCGCCATCCGCCGCAGTATGAATGGAAATGATACATCCGAAAAAAAGAAACAATGCGGGGGGGTGGGTTCACTCAAGCCCGGTAATTCAGTATTTTTTGAAATTTATGTAGGATGTACGCCGTCAGCAGCGTTTGGACTTATCTTTGGTCGTATTGAGGCTGCTGTGTGAAAAAAAGCCTATCGCAGAACGGACGACCTCCCGAAGAGACCGCTCTGAAGAACAATAAATAAGGTATTCAATGAAACAGAACAGAACCTTTTCAATGCTATAAATACTAATTTACAGTAACTGATGTACCTCACGCCGCAGATAGTGCAATTGTGCATTTTACACCTATACGGACATTATGGTAGTAAAGCTGTCAATGTCATTTCCAAGGACGGTTATACCTGGACGCATTACGCAGCATGACGTTAAGGTAGAATCGCAGCTATATAAGAAACTAAATCCAGACTTGATTTTATGTCAGTGCTTAACAGCAACTACTTGCGATACCATCGCCGGTTTTGCGTTCCTCTTCTGTTCCCTGCCATCTTGTATTTAAGGTAAGCAAAATAATATGTTTTAAGTGTTTGCAGATTACAATGGTAACCAGTTGCTTTTTGTGGGGGTTCAGAAGCAAAACAAAGATGAAATTCGTCTTGGGCTTAATCTTTATGGCGTCAGCCCTGGTAGCCATCTCGCCTCAACAATTTCATCAGCAAAGATCAGGACAACAATGGTTGTCCCAGTATCACCAACTACCAAGAACGTTCTTGTATAATCAACGCCAACCAGCAGCATCTCATTACTACGATCCTGTTGATGCGAACATCCCGTACTTCCGCTATTCAAGGCCTAACATTCAATCCGCTCTCATTTTCAATCCACAGGTAAAATTTTATTTGTTTAGTTTCAGAGTTAAGCTCTGCATTTCTTTCATCTTCGACGTCTGCTTTTAGAATGAAGAGGGAAGCTACGAAGGTGCATTCAGGGGAAGCCCTCAGTATTACATCGACAATAAGCAAACTGTTGAGCAGAAGAACCAGGACTCGATGCTTAAGCAGGTGGGCCAGGATAACGAAGAGAAAAAGGCGTTTACGGTCTTCCCTTACGTGAGACCTATCGCACCCTCCGCCGTTTATTCACAGGTAAAATATCGTGCTTTAAAAAGTATAAGATCATTCGACATGAATTGGGTTTTAGGCTGATGGAGACGAGTCGATCATAGAAATGTTTACCAACCAAAATTTATTCGTGGATGGTCCGAGTAAAGTTGGTTATTCGCACCCCAAATTGAGCTTTCAAAATGAAGATGATAAATTGGGAAAAATAATTCCTGTGGTGGCTCAGCAACAAATGACCAACCAAAATCAAATGGCTAACGTCAAACCAAGAATCAAGAATTTCGGGTTTTATCAAGGTTTGGCCGCTGGCAATCAACAACAAAATGCCCGTTTTTTTTACCTCGATGGCTCCAATTTGCTGTCGAAAACCCTGACCGTTAAAGTTACTTCAACATGCACAACCATCAGTATCGTGTCGTGCATTCAGATTACTAATCTTGATCCAAGCGACCCACCTGTACCTTGCCGTCGTAAGCGTAGCCCTGAAGTCGATCACGCCCTCGAAGAAGACGAGAGCCAATTTCCAATTAATCCTTCAAAGGTGGAAATGTAAGTTTAGAATTTTTCTTTTTTTTTATCTGTATTTATATTTTTATATATTTTGTTATCCATTAAACTGCTTAGTGTAACACCCACGGTGGAGCCTTCGTCGATCCTACCACATGATCCGATCCAGACTCCGCCAGTAGAAATGACCTCATCGAAAGAAGAGACAATCAACAACGATGAATCCAACAGCCTAGTGACATACATGGCAAAGCAGCAGAGGGAAGGAAAAGCTTTCAAGTTTAATATACAGAACTTCTTGACGTACACAACAGTGACCATCCTTGGGTCGATCGTCACGAGCACCCTCACACAAACGTTTGTTCCTGCAGCAGCACTTGCTTGTTTACCTGCTGGTTACGTTCTGTGTCCCTTGTCCTAGTGCAATCCTTCGATTACCGACAGCCAGTGGTGTTCGAGGGCATCTGTTCGAGACCATCACAAGCAGGAACTTGTGTGGCTTTTAAGCAAACCTTTTACTATAGATTTTATCTAAATGGCAATTGTATGCCATGAACGTAGATGTAGAGCAAACGATAATAGCCATCTGTATATTTCAAAGCTAGAAATAGAAATATACAACTCCAGCTGTGAATTTCTTGGTGTGTTTTAAAGTTCAAAAATGTTTTTCGTCCCATCATTCAAATGCAAACCTAGGTGTGCTACCCGTGAAGGTATGTATTCGTTGATAAAATGTGTTGGTTGAGTGAAATAAATTCACAGAATAAGCCTCGATACCGTTATAGTTATACTAATCCAGGTGCAGCATCATCATGTCAGCTTAGCGAGCAGTGTTTCCACTTTCCGCAAAGTGGTATCCTTAGAACGTTGCCAGACTGGGGACACAAATCCCTATTTAAAAAAAAAAAAAATTCCAAGAAAAATCCCTGTTACTTTCTGAAAAGTGCACCGTTCACCATTGTCCGCTTGGTGGCTCTTACTGAGGAACATTTTACTTTTGAAGTTTCATAGAAGCGCCAAAAGCAACAGCGGTTGGGCCAAAAATCTAAAAATCCCGAGATATCCCCAGAAAATTAAATAGGCCCTGGACAATCCCTGAAACCCTAGATTTCCAAAATTGCACCCTAGATTCCAAAAATTTTCCTTAAATCCCCCTAAATAGGGTAATATCCCTAGAAGTGGAATGGCTGTTAGCGAGTCTCAGGTCATCCACCAGGTGCTGCTAAAACCCATTTGTTTTGCAGCAAGTTCTGTTGTTTCTGAGCTATCACACATTGTTATTACCGGTCACATTTCTAGTTAATTCTCTACATACACTGACCGAAAAAAATTTTAAGCCGGACTAAATAAACCCGACTCTTCTCAGTCGGGCTTAAAATTTTGTTCGCTAAAAAGTGTCACTCATTGGAATTGGTCATGTGAACCTGGTGGTACCAGAGAAGCTGGATGGCCTTAACGAAAACTCGTCATATCCCATTTTGGAACAAACTAAAGAAAGGAGCAAGAAATTAAAGTGTGTTTCCCCAAGTATTACGCTTTTTTCCTTTTTTTTAAAGTTAAATCTTGATTTGGATGATTACTTTAAATTTATTTTAAAACATTTAATTTGTAACGGATAATGACCTTTGCGTCCACAAGAGGCGCCCTAAACCGTGGCTCATCGGGCAGTTTATTTTCAGCATGGCCTACTATAATCATATAATCATAATTATCTACTATAATCATAATTATAGTAGGCCATGATTTTCAGGCATATTTCTAGATTGGCTTGACGCGTGCAGTCTGCTCTCTGCACGCGCAAAAATTTGTTTCATTCTGATTTACTTTTTTTCTGTCCAGGGTCACAAGGTAAGTGTTTTTTTGTATTCCTAGTGTGATTACTTTAATATGGTTTTGTTTAACAGTGTCGAGAAGGACATTTTGCCAGAGAGTGTCCTCAAGCTGGTGGAGGCGGTGACAGTGGTCCGTTGACGTCACAAAGTAAGATGAAAATATCCAAAAAGATGTGCGAACTTAACTTCTTGGTGCTTTTTACAGTATGGGTAAGGGGACATTTCTCGAAGGATTGTCCATAAGGGGGCCGTGGCGGTGGTGGAAGTCATACCTGCCATGAGGTAAAAGAAAAACAACAAAAAAACATTTTAAGTTCTTTTAGTAGTAGTAGTTTTTAACAAAGAAGAGGGCCATGTAGCAAGGGATTTTCCACAAGGAGGAGGCATTGGTGGCAGCAAGTGTTACAACGTAAAACATCAATTGCATCTTCACACATACATTTTATGTTCCAGTGTTCATTGTTTTACCCCTAGTGTCATGAAGCTGACCCCACCTCAAAAGGCTGCCTGCATCTATTCAGTGAATTGATGGAGGATGGAAAGCCGCATGAACAATACATTCCGGAAGCTGTGACATGTGATGAAAAGGAACTGTTAAGGGCATCATCTGTGGGGAACGCTTTAGCAATTTTGATAAAGTTATCCTCCAGGTAAGCCATTTCTCAAAACTGTATTTTATGATTTAAAGATATCTATAGGGTTTGCTTGTAGTTACAGGAAAATATGGACCTCAATATGTAACATCATTTGAAGAAGCCGGCCTGCGCCTACCACTACTTCAAAACATTAAGTATTCTGGCTACATAAAACCAACACCTGTTCAGAAAGCTTCAGTTGCAGTTATTCTTGCCAAAAGAGATTTAATTGCTTGTGCTGTCACGGGCTCCGGCCAAATGGTAATCCAAGTAATGAACGCTGTGTAATTTTGAAACCTTGATGCCCTCGTACTAACTTGATTCGAATGAGTCGGTATGAACCGGGTAAGTTGAGGTAAAAATAATTTTGAGTGGGCACATCGGTGATTGCGACTGCTAAAAGGTCCACTGGCATCTAAGATACTCAACAAACCCTTTGTGACATTCGTTGATTAAGTCATCTAAAATTTCACATTTCTTCATATAGGCGGCGTACTTGGTACCGGTTATGAGCATATTGTTAGAACAAGGTGTTGCTGGTGCGTCCCCGCCATGGTTCAAAAGCCAGAAGTTGTAATTGTCGCACTCACTCGTGAATTTTCGATTCGAATTCACCGCGGGTCGTGTAAATTCTCCTGCAATTCGGTTTTAAAATCTGTCATTATATATGAAGGAACTGCCACGAGCCATCAGCGGTCAAATCTTCAAGCTGGGTGCAATACTCTTGTCGCGACCGCGGGGCGACTCAAGGATTTTCTCGACCGTGGAGTATTTTACTTCTCGACGGCCAGGTTTTTAATTTTGGACGAAGCTGATCGAATGCTTTATGGGTTTCGGTCCCGATATTGAAAAAATTGCCAACCATCCAACGATGCCGTATGTTCTCGATGGCTTTTGAGTATGAGATTTGACTGATGTAATGCTATTTGTTTCTCTGTAGGGAATCCGTCGTGTTTGTATGTTTACGGTTTCACTGGCGCCCAAGTCGAAAAATTGCCTTGTCTGGAAATTTCGCAAAGTGTGACGGCTTTTGGCAGAACTATGATTGAGAAAACAAGAGAGGATGTGGAGTCTAAATTTTGCGTCGAGAATGGCTATGCCCATGACGCCAAAGTAATATCCCTGGATTGTGAATAATTATTTGCAGAAGTACTAACTAATGGATTTTCTTTTAATTTAATATCACGTCAGGTAATCTATGGTAACACAGAATCCGTAATGGTGAAATTCGATGTACCCACGGTGGCCGAAGCCATGGAATTAGGCCGAGAAGCTGCCGCATTTGTGTCGGCAAAATTTGTCAAACCCATTAATTTGGAATTGGGAAAAGTCTATTACCCCTATTTATTGATCAACAAAAAGAGGTAATTACGGTTCTGATTTACAAAGACTTGTTAGATGAGATACGAGTTGTACTTACTGTTTCTGTCTTCACAGGTATGCAGGATTGTATTGGACCAAAGCTGAAAAGTTTGACAAAATGGATTGTAAGGGTATAGAAACCGTTCGTCGTGATAATTGTCAACTCGTTGCCAATCTTATCAATAGCTGTCTGCAGAAAATTTTGATGGAGCGGTAAACAAAAAGTCATCAATTTCAGTATTCGAAATTTGAGAGTTTGATATTTTCTCTTAGAGATCCTGATGGAGCCTTGGAATACGCAAAACAAACTATTTCTGACTTACTTTGCAACAAAATCGATATCTCACTTCTGGTGATTACCAAGGTAGAGCGTAACTATGTTTTGGAATACTGTGATTTCATCCGTTTGCCTTCTTTTATAAAAAAGGAACTGACTAAAACAGATAAAGACTACGCCAGCAAACAGGCACGTGTGGAACTAGCTCACAAGATGCGTAAGCGAGATGCTGATACAGCCCCAAAATTAGGGGATCGAGTTCCGTATATCATTATCACAGCTGCTAAAAATACACCAATCTACCTCAAGGTTCGTCTTTGGATTTCAAATTTCTCATGAACTATTAAGTTTTCATACGTCTTCTTTAGGCGGAAGACCCGATTTTTGTCCTGGAACACAGCGTACCTATTGATGCCTAATACTATTTGGAAAATCAGCTTTCAAAACCCCTTGTATGGATTTTTGAACCCATACTTGGATCTAAACCGGAATCTTTGTTGCTACGTAAACACGGACTAATCGCATTTATTTGCTTGACATAATTGAACCGTTTGTATTCCGTACTGTAGATGGTTACCATACCCGGGCCTTCAGTTGTTACTTCCACAATTGGTGGATTCGCTAGCTTTACCACACGCAAATCCAACTGTGTTGGATGCAAAACCGTCCTTCCAGACGATAGTGCTGTATGCAAGTAAGTCTAATTTCTGCCTAACTCGGCGATGTTTGTTAAAATTACTGTTCCAATTAAACAGATTTTGCAAGCCGAAAGAATCGGAGTTCTACCAGAGGGAAATTGGCCAACTTTATGCTCTCGAAGAGAAGTTTAATCGTTTATGGACAGAATTTCAACGGTGCCGGGGAAATCTCAACGAAGAGATTCTTTGTTCCAAGTAAATAGTTTGAGTGATATCATAATCATGTTACATACTTCATACTAATCATTCGTCACATTTAGCCGAGATTGCCCCATCTTTTATATGAGGACAAAAGTTAGAAAAGATCTCACGGAACAGGATAAACTTATGAAAAGATTCGGCCTATCCTGACAACCTACCGCTCTCGTCAATGAGTGTGCATACAGGTAATGGTTTGGTTTCTGTAAAATAGATTGAAAACAATAAATTACACGACTCATTGTTCAGTAAGTTCCCCATAACCAAAAGATTTTAATAAAAATTATGTATAGCATCGTAAGAGTCTCGGAGGGAGTAGGCGGTAAAATGCGTGATGTCATGTAATTCCGTATTTCGAAAAACGAATGTTGATGGCATTAGTAAGTAGATGTATAAGTTATTATTACAAACGTCACGTTGTTGCGAATGATCCAGTCGGCGAAACATCGTACAAACTAACGCACATTGAATTAATTAGATTAAGTTCTTAGTTTTTCTGTTTTGGTTTTTTTTTATGGTTTATTTCAATATCTAGATTTTTTTCTTCCCATCCCATTTTAAATTTTTTTCATTGGCAACAAATTTTACGTCCATTTATTTTATTTATTTTTTTTTTTTTTTTTACTGCCACCGGCGAAATATGTAGCAAATTTGCAATAGACTTCATTCATTAATTTCTTTTTTTAATTCAGTAATTAATTCATTTGTAATTTAATTTAACTTTTTAGGAAGTGCTAATTTATACAAACATTATTCTTAACGCCCAATTAAAGTCGAATTTGTCAAACAAAATATTTGCTTTAGTATCGTAGGGGCTAGTCGCTAGGTGGCCCAGGTGCTGTGCTGAGCTGAGCTGAGCTGCTGATGATGGCAACATTTAACATGGCGTCGTAGCGGCTGGTTATATCACGGCAGCCGAACGTGGCAGACCTTCCTTTTTGTAGGTGAAATTCAAGGGAGGAACTGCAAATGCTCGGCGCCATCTTGTACGAACGATGTGGTCTGGCGAACACCTTGCCAAGGTGACCATGCATTACCTTCGAGTGTATTTAAGGTATACCATTTACTTGCTTTGTAAAAGCTAGGTTTTTAACTTGTGCATCATAACGATTTTGAATTGGGTAAGTTGCAAGTCGGTAGATTTGCTCAGCAGTTCCCCGGATACCAGCATCCTGCTTCGCGAGAACTACTCTACGTTGTTCTGGGAGGGCTTAGACGAACATCTGAATCCGATTTTGAAGAAGTCTTGCATCGATGGACACTGACGAAATATAGGTGAAATAGCTAATTTGTTTTATTAGCAAGGTTCATTTGTGTTCCAACTCATTTTATTTTTCAGGAAGCTGCACATGAATGTTGGGTATTTTATCATAAGTAGAATACAGAAAGATTCTGTAGTAGAAGATCTCTTTAGTTGGGTATTGAAATTGGCTGTGGTGTGTCTGGGGTTCGATGGGGTCTCAGTTGCATTTGATCCTACTTGTTATTTATCCCTGCCAATGCCAGTCGAAAAGGAAGTACCAGTTGACCTGTATCTGGCTTACATGGATCTTTTAGCAGAAAATTTTCTGCTTTCAAGGGATTCGAAGAGTTTGCAAAATATTATGTCTCTAGGATTCCACAGTTTTACGTAATTCAATTGACAAGAAATTTATACTAATTCTTGTTTCTTTTTCTAAAGGCAGATTCGTAATTATAAAGAATTGGGAAAGAAATTTGACGGAGGCTCAGTGCCAAAAAAATTATGGTAGTTGGAATGATTACCGAAGCTCTTCGGATTCGTTTATTTCACGCGTTATGGTATTTAAAGAAAATAAACGTGTACCTGGACCCCTTTGTATCTGTGACCCGATTTCCTCTCCACTTGTGATAATTCTGCAGCGGGTCATGCAGATACTGTGATCAGCAGAGAAGGTTAAAAGTGCGCTGCCCGGAAAGCAAACTTGGGGTAAAAGAAAAAAACTTATTCCAACTAGTAAGCCATTTCCAAATTCAACCAACAAAAAGGTACACAGTGAGATTTGCTTGACAATTACTTCCACGCATCATGGTATTTATCTCAGTTGAATTGTATGGTTAATTTTCTGTTCGTGTAACCTCATTTCCTCTTGAATCACCTGCGCCTACGTTGACGATGATACCTGTACCGAAGTGCTGGAAACTAAAATTAATTTTTCTTACAATCTGGTTTCAGGCTATCTTCATAATTTTTTAATAGTTTTGCGTTTATTGATGAGCCCACAAGCTCTTAGCTGATTTCCTCCTTTAGATACCGCCTGTCGACGATTTGACAGCCTCACACAATTAAAGAACGTACGCCCAAAAGTAATAGATTCAATCTAATGTATGCAATGTATACTAATTACACCATTCAAAACAATATTCCAGGCCAAAGTGAGCTCCTCCGAGCAGAAAAGTGACGGCGTATCCATTTAATTGAAAATAGGCACAAGATAACGCACAATTGGCGTCCTTGTCTCAATGGAGAAATTTTGCCGTGGAACTTATAACCGAAATACCATTGCAGCTGTTCAAAAAAAGAAAAGTGTATTATCATACAGATGTTGACTAGCTAATAATCCAGAGATATGTCAACTTGCGAAATTTATAGATGTGTGTGAAGCGCAATCAGCATCTTTGTTGAACTGTGATCCCAAATCATGTATTTTTCTAGAAACATCTGGGTTTTTGGATAAATAAATAAAAGACAGTGAAAAAATCGGGCTCAAAATCTTGTTAAATCGCTATATTTAAAAAATGCCGTTCGTGGTTTTGGTCGCTGTATTCGTTATAATAAAATTGAAATGGTAGTAGCCAATATAGGGGTGGGTGGGCGTGTGTGATTCACGCTCCAAAAGTATGTTTAAAGAGTTCACATCAGTGCAGTTGACGTCTCAAAAAAGCAAGATTTTCAATTTTGATGAATTTTTCGGTTGTTAATTGGAAAACAAGATGACGCTGCTGTGCCACTATTTACTTGCTGACTATGTGGGAGCGGTGAAAGCTGTGTCCGAAAGTTTCTGTTAAATATGTCATATTCCAATGGAAAACTTAAGAAAATCTAATGGTGCTTCTGTACGTTTTCATCTCTGAGTGTGTTTTAGAAGTGAAGCCCACAGAATGCTTGGTGTTTATGGTACATGTCTTGTCATCACCTGTGTCAGCTGTCAAACCAGAAAACTATTAGCAGCCTACTATGTTGCATCCATCAAACTATACCAGTGCTCATTGAGAGGTATCAGACTAATGTTTTGTTATCAGAATCTCATTGACGGATTGTGCTTTTAAGGTTTAGCTCATGAAACTTCATTTGTAAAGAATACTTCCCGTTGAGGAATGTCACCAAAGATGCAAATCCTATGGGTAGGAATACCATAATATCGTTCTTCTACTCTTTAACCACTTGTGGTCTGCTGTCAATCGTGATCTGAGTGGTGCACCATATTCACCTTCGTTGCAGTGTCAACTGTAATGACAGTCATTTTGGCAGTTGTAATCTCTACTTAGCCTACCAACGGACACAGACATGTACCTCAACACAATTTCTATTGGCATTTAGAATTTTTCTTATGCCTCATATAGTTTGTTTTTTTATTTAAATTGAACATTCAACCATAGAATTGCCAACTCTTAGCCGTCTGCTGCCTATTTGCTGGTCCTACAGTCTTTCTAGCCATCAGACAGCAGAAGTAAGTCAAATTGCTTTCAACATTTGGTTACAACAACAATCTTATATTTCCCACTAACTAGTTCTTTTTCTTTACTTTTACGATTTAGAACAAAACCTTCTTCGTCTTCGCCGCGCCCGTCGTCACCTTGCCCGTCATCCCGTCTTCGCTTCGCCCGTCGTCCCGTCTTCGCTTCGCCCGTCGCCCCGACTTTGCATCGCCCGTCGTCCCGCCTTCGCCTCGCCAGTCGCCCGTCTTCGCCTTGCCCGTCGCCCCTTCTTTACCTCGTGGTCGCGTCGTCTTCACCTCGCCCGTTCTTCGCCTCGCCCGTCGTCCCGTCTTAGCCTCGCTCATCGCCCCGTCTTCGCCTCCCCTATCGCCCCTTCGTCACCTCGTGGTCGCCTCGTCTTCGTGGTATGGTTGTGTTTTGTTTTATGTTGTATTATGTCTTGCAAATTAACCCGTTGGCTGCCACTCACACACTTTGATCCCCTTTTTTTTGTAGCTTGACAGGGACGGGCCGCGCTGTTCTGCTCCATGGTCTATCTGCCATGGGGTGGAGCAGCGCCACTGCCCAAGATTGGCCGAACGGCCCCAAAGGCAATGCACCATAGGGAATCCCTTGATCGAGACGGCGATGTAGACCTGGGATGTGCATTTCCGTAAAGGTCTCATCGCCGTCTCAGCCCGGCCCACCCGGCCCCCTTGGTCGCTATCCCTTTGATAGCGACAGTAGCTATTGTAGATAGGTGGCGTGGCAGCCAACGGGTTAGTTTTAAGTGTATTTGTTTATGTATTGTATGTTGTGTATTGTATTTTGAAACGTATGTAAAAGTGGTGGATATGTGGGTGGAAGGAGGGACAATAAAAATGATTTTACACTATTTACTTTTGTATTTATTATTCAGCTATACATACTAGACATGTTATACCAGACTGGAATGTGAACCACAGATTTCTTACATCCAAGGATCGAACCCTGGTCGTTCGGCATACTGCGCCAATGCTCTACCAATGAGCCATGAATCATATGATAGTAATTTGGCTTTTTTCTAGTAACTTACGGACTTGCATTTACACTTGGAATAAAACTGAAAAGCAATAATGCATTATTCTTTTCTACATTTATTCTGCAGCATTTTTAGAGATTTACTGAGGCTTGAACCCTGGGTAACATATATCGCAGCTAAAGGCTCTACCACAGAGCCATGAACCTTATGAAAACAATAGACAGATAAACATATAGTTGTGAAAGACTGCATAAACATCCTAGACGATAACATTTGATATGCGATAATAAAAATTTTAGATATATCTCGTGGCTCAATGTTAGAGCATCGGCATTGCACGCTGAATGTCTGAGGATCGGTTCCACTACGAGTAAAATAAAATACCAATACAAAATTACTTCAGAATATATACAGCTAATACACGATGTTCCTTGAATCTAAGTTGAAGAATTCAAAGAGCGCAAAAAATAATAATTGAATACTTACAGATAAACAATGAAGGAAATAATGCGTACCTCACGGTGGCAAAAACAATAAAGGTGAATTGAGCAAGCTAAATAAAAAAAAAGTTGATAAACGTAATGTGTGAACACAGCGAAAACAGACAATGAAAGAAACAAATTTTGGAAAAAAAATTTTATAAAAAAAATTTTATTGATAATTCTCTGCACATTACAATTATTTTTGCAACTTTAAAAAGGCATAACAGCCCTTTCAAAAGTTGCCGTCAACCCAGGCAGGGGGAGACACTGCCTTGTTGACCCACCGGGGAGATTACCCGGTGATTGGCTAAGAGAAGCCGGAAGAAGAGCCGAAGATTTGGAACATTTTTACTGGAGCGATTAACCTTTAGTTCGGATTTGCGGGTAGCCACATCGCCCTCCGTGAACACATCATCGGACTAAGCGGACCCCCACGTCCCCTTTCCGGCCAGAGCCCTCCAAACCTCGGTATATGTTATTTTTATATATACCGTACAGTAGGGGCATGACCCCCTACGGGCTTATTATGAGTCAAGGGGAAACGGGGCTACGGAAAGGAAGGGAGCCCAGATATGCACTTCAATTTTTTAAATATAAAATACCGATCCGGGAATCCGAATGAAGTATAGAAATGTCATGTCATCCATCCAATCATTACAATTTATTCAGTGTCTTGCCCCAACCAAGAATCTTTTCAGATCCAATGTTACTATTAACCTATATTGAGAAAAGAAAAACAACACCATTAAGCATCTCAATTGTTGCTCATGTGACTTACATGACTCGTAGATTCAACTTCTGGCAGAAGCTTGGGAAAGGCCATACAAATTGCAGATGAAAATCATTGTATAAGGCTCTTGAATGATAAAATAGCACCCGTAGAATGTTGCATTGTTGATAGTTGTGTTCCCAGTATGCTGAAAATCCTTTCCTATTGGATAAATGTTTTTTTCTACATTAGACATGGTTGGCAAAAAGGAGGAGAAATGCTTCGTCATAAATTAAAAAATTTTTCAAGAAAATTCCGTTCATACCTAAAGAGTCCATGTATGATGTTCATCGCTGCAATGCCAGCGAAGTGTAACATCTTTAGGGCCATTTAAGTACCCAGCTTCACCAACACTCTGAACGTAAAGGACAAGTTGTTGTTTAGCAAGAGAAGCAGAATTATTTGAGGCTTCTAGCTGTGACAGAACTATTAAGGATTGCTGTTATACAAGATTCATTTACACAAGATGGTACTTCTCATTAGACAATGTGCATACTCTATTACTTTATCTCATACCTTAATGGTAATGCACTCTGTGTTTTTTCAACTGTAGGCTCACTCTTCCATCTTGTAACACTTCCAGACTTGACTTGATCCCCCGCTAAAATTCTGTGAATGCAAAATAATAGCATTAAAAATACTTTTGCGATAGACAAAAAACAGAGAAGTACCTAATCCATATTTGATGTTGAACTCATGCCATTTCTGGGTTTCCGTACCACATCCATTTTCGGCAGTCTTTATGGCAATACTAATCAAAGCCATACGTCCCATTTTGAAATGGATGTTGAAAAGCAAATAAAAACCTGTTGAGATGGATATAAGGAGAATCAGAATAGATCTCAATTAACTTCAGTTATTCCCTTCCCTATAGTACTTAGTGACATAGCATAATAGATATACTTGCCTCAATTCAGAACCATAGACCAACGGAAAAGAACACAGAAATGTAGCTGTGAAAGCAGATCAGTTTAAAACACAGGATCAGGTATAGATCACCTAAGAGTAGACCTAAAATGTAAAGGCAAAAATATTGGGCATGATTGCAGTTTACCAAGCATAGTAGCAAAATAAAATAATTATCAAAGAAAAACATATCCACACTTCGGTTGCCGAATGGGTAAGTCTGATGCAATCTATGGCAATCCGTTTTAACTCGCCCCCCCCCCCCCCCCCCCCCCCCCAAAAAAAAAAAAAAAAATATCGGCCTTTCTTTCTGTTTTACTGCTATCGACCGGTAGATGGCGATAGCAGGGGGGGGGTAAAACGGATTGCGATAAACTTACGTCAAAGTAAAATGGAAGCCTTCAGCCAAAACTGTGACACTTCAAAAACAGCAGGAACTTTCAAAACAATGGGTTTTAGCGGCACCCAGTGGACGTGGACTTGGACTGGTGGATGTTGACTTGCTAGTCTGACATGAAAGTCTAACTGTTTGTGCTTAAATCGGCGTAAATATGTATTCAATAAGAACTTTGTATCAAACTTCACGACCTTTGTTTTTTTTTTGTACCAAATGTTTTAGGCGACAACCTGCACACCACAACAATTTGAATTTTAAATCCTTTGAATGGAATGACACATTGGCGAGCTAGGATAAGCTGATGAAATTCCTTCAGGTCTCAGTCAAGTTTGCCCCAATGAAGTTATCAGTTTATAACATTATTACAGGCTATGGGTCATGGTTAATTTTTCACTATATCTAGTTGTCAGTTAAAGCAAATTTTATAAATATAGCTTTATATACACATATGTATATTGTCTTAAAAAGACAGTGAGAAAATCGTTATGCTTAAATCATCTATCACTCACAGCTTTGCAAATTAGTGAATGCCTGGGGAGCTGAAGATTTTGCGATAACGATTGGTTTAAGTAACAGTGTCATGTACCATGTTTTATTTCACATTATTTTCAATATTTTATTATTTGCCATATTTTGTGGAAATATACACGTACGTATGTACATCCATCACCCTTACCAGTTTCTCATAAAAAAAAAAAAAAAGAAAGCTAATGCTAATCTGGGAAAGTGTCCGCCCCATCAAGTTGGCTTTCAAAAAGAAAAACGTTTGACAATTAAAATTCTTAATGTGAAAGTTCTTCAGTAAAACACCTGCTTAAAGGTCAAGATTCTTGTACAGTACGCGTGGTTCGATGTTCATAGTTCGCGAAACGCTAGATTGCCCTTGTTTTTGACACAATATGGCGTTCTATATCCTATCAACTCCGAAAACTATTCACTACAACATAATAATCCTTTTTTCTTCGTTTCCAATTCAACAGTTCACGTACGACATATTACAATTAAAGCATAGAATTTTACCGTACAGCCAACAGTTCTGCATTCCGAGTCTGGCAACTATAAATGAATGGAAACAGCACCCGGAAGGACGAAAGACATCCTATCTCCTTCTCTTCGAGCATAAACCAACAGCCGATGGCACAGTCAATGACGTCTAAGTGGCGTCTCGTTAGTGAACCTTTTAATCGTGACGGCTGACTAATTGGATCGTCTCGATCACGTTTCCCCTGTGCATACGCACATGCAGGTTTTACTGCTGGACGTGATTAAACTCGTTTAAAAACATCCTCGCTCTACTAAACTTTATGCCTGCCCCAGTGGGACGGAGTAGAGCTTAATTGAACGTCTTGTATTAAAAGATCCAACCATGTTTGTTGGCAATCCAAAAACGTTCCCCCCCCGCCCCAATTTCTAGAACGCTCCCAACAACACACACACAAGTGGTTCTTTACTAATTATACCGCAATGCAGACTCGAAATTAGCGTATAGGGCAGTCTTAAAAACAAAACAAAATAAACTTTACCTTTTTTTTTTTTTTTTTTAAAGGAGGTGAAGGAGCAGGAGGCAGCAAAAAGCAATTCACCGACACTTCAGAGCTCGTGTATACGCCCCCCCAAACAGCACGGGCCATGAAACCCTCCCCTCGTAATTCATCGTCCGGACGAAAGGAAATTGATCCAACTGTTTGTTTGGCTGACGGGCATCATAATTGGTTACAGGGAACGGATGTGAATGACGGGACTTGTGCGAAAGTGGATCCCTCTTGAATAGATTAGCGGCCTCTTTGAATCGATTCGCCGCTTATTATTCCATTGCTGGGTGTGCTGGAACTAGCCGTGTCGGTGCAACTATTTACGTTAGTGGCAAAAGGTACAGGATGGATGGCGGATGTTTACGTCCGCCTTTGACGATCGCTTTCATGCACACACACACACAAGTACAGACTTTCCCGTCAAAACGGTCATCGAAATCGATGGAATGTTCGTCAGCAGTTTCGCAGAACGATGAGCGTCAAAAAGAAAGTTTCTATAGTTGGAATTTGCCTTAGACAAACGGACGGGACGGACGGCTATTGAACACAAAACAGAGCCCAATAATAAATTGTTTTGATCCACGGTCCAGTGCGAGGCGGATGCGTCAGGGACTGGCTCCTATTTGAAAGAGTGACGTAGAGCCATCAGTTGGTTGACGATGTACTCGGCAATCTCGAAGAAAGTGAGGACGGACGCGCCCAACAGCAAACACAGAATATTTCCAGCGTCGCAAAGTAGTTTGACCCAAGTGTAAAGAAAGACTTCGTTGACCGTCACCCATAGAGACGTATCATAAAATATCTGTTGTCAGAATAAAATACAAATAAATCCTTTTCCTTTTTTAAACAAACAAAAATTTCAGAGTTTTACTTTGATCCGGCCGTAGGCCGTGGGTACAGTATGCGATTCGCTTTCATACATGTAAACAACCTGGAATGAAAAAAAAAAAATAAATAAATGTCAAAATGTAAAAACAAAACTCTTCCTTCAAATTAGAACAATTTAAAATTAAACAAAAAATAAGAAAAAAAAAACCTTGGAACAAGCTTCAACGCAACCGCATTTTAATTGGCTGCGAGTCTCCGTAATGAGTTGGGCAACTAATTCCTCCGTCCGCCTCACGCTGGAACTCGTGTTGCAATAAGCAACACGACCGTCGGTCATATACGGAAGCCTTTCAAACAACAATAAAATATTTAACGTAAAAACACATAAAACAAGAAAACAGAAACACGTCAACGAAATAAAAACCTGCAGTTCGTGATGGAGGTGACGATCCGCTGGAAGCATTCAATCTCGCAATCGGCCCGGCTCCAGGCATCCGAGCTGCACGGCTGACGGGGATGATCGATGCGGTTAAATTCTTTAGGCGTCAATCGAATGTTCATGTGCTGGGACTTGACCGTGCCGCCGCCCACAGTGCCGTTCGCGAACGGCCGGTAGTGCGTCGTCATCTCGGCGTATTGCCTGGACGACGTCAGCCACGCAGAGACGCCCACTTGATGTACGGTGACCTTTTTCAACGCCGGTTATTTAAAAGCTTTTGATTTGCCGCATCCAGCGTCTCTTCTAACATTCAACATCATCATCCCCTTTTATCCCCTCTCCCCCACCTGCGTCCATGCAATTCTATTAGGTAAGGGAACTGTATTTGATATATACCTTCCAGCCGGATGATTTGATGAACTCGTTAAGTTCGTGGCCGATGCTTAGACGGGCGTAAAGGCCGTTGAAATGGCCGCTTAGCGTGCTCAGTTCACCTTTATGTTTTTTTTTTTTTGGGGGGGGGGGGGGATGAATTTAAACGTGAAAGTTAGCGGATGGTAATGAACAAAGACAAATTGAGGTCAATCAAATAAAGTTTTCAAAAAATAACAGAAAAAACGAGATCAAAAGGGAAGTGAAACACTCGGTTCCATGACTTCCGGCTGCAACTCTGAAAAAGGTAGGAGGGAGAAGGTCCTGCGTAATTAAATTGAACTTTTTTTTTTTTTTTTTTTTTTTTCCTCTCTGCAAATGACAAAAAGGAAAATCAAGTTTACTAGATGAAAAGCTAAGTTTAAACCAGAAAAAGAAGAAATCTTTTCATTAACCAACAGTGGCTTTACATATTTTAACGTTTCTCTTTTGTTCTCGTTTTTTTTTAAGTCAATTTTACTTGAATACGTGAAGCACGTTCCGGATGGAGTCCAGACAGCTTGAAAAGTGCCCTCACTTTGACAGTCTCTTCCTCGACCGAGGTAGCACTTGGTTGTCCACCCCCCGAAAATATAAAATACAAAAAAAAAAAGGAAAAAACGTGAACATTTGGCCAAGAGCAGAGACACAGAATGACCGACCGTGAACGAGAAATATAAGAGACTGGAAATGAAATTCACTCTAATTCGATTTCTAACCGCCCCCCCCTCCCTACTTCCAACCGCATAACTAACTAGATCCAATAACGACGACACGTCTCGCAAGTTGGCCGTCAATTTTCCCTGCGTCTCTCGTTAGTACCCCCCCCCCTAACCAGAAGAAACATAAACTAACTTGAGCACCGCCCCTTTCAATAAAATAAAATAAAAATGGGATATATGAAATCCACCAACGATAATCAGCAACCAAAATAAATAAAAATAGAGGAAATTAAATTACCACAGGGAAAAGAGTTTGAGCGTCGGTGTAGGCGATCTTGTTCCATAATTCTTGGACGGGCAACACGTCAGCCAGTTGGTAATATTGGTCAGCGGCATGCGGGGCCTCTGCGTGCGCGTCGTGGCCAATCGTGTGGCGCCACAGCCGTTCCAAACGGTTGACGTCGAATCGATCGAGCGGGCAGACAGTCACGGCCGGAAGCGCAATGCCCTGCCGATTGGCGACGTCAAGTTGGACGCGCGTCGGGTAGCTGCGATAGCGTTGCATGAGGCTCGCACCGTGAACGGCGGCCAAAACGAGACACGTCGTCAACGCAGTTAACCAAATTAATCGCCTGCGACCGCAAACAAAAACAAAAACAAACAAAACAAAACAGTTAAGCCTTAACAGTTAATTGCATTGCCATTGAAAATGATTTGTACAAGTCGACATGCTTTTCTTTTCTTTTCCTTCTTCTCCTATTCGAAACGAGGCATTCATTTCAAGTTGCACATTATTGGCTGGTTATTTACCGAACGATATGGTTGGCTGATCGCTGGATAACATCCAATCCCAATATCTTGGATTTATGGCCGCGACGGTCAGATGCTTGAATCGCGCTCGTCTTCGACATGTCGGGGTCATAAACAAATCGATGTCTTTCTCAGAGGATGAAATAAAATTTAAAAACGAAACTTGTATCCCACCAATAAACCTGAAACTCACACACACACACACACACACACACACGAAAAGAAGGTTAGTAACAATGAAATCACACGTTTTGGATGGGGGTACCAAATAGCTGAATGGATTATTAACATGAAAAAAAATAATAATAAAAATAAAGGAAGCGCGTCAATGTAATACCTCTTTTGTCCGCAAACGCCAGTACACGATTGCCACCAATGTCGAAGTGAGACATCATTAGTTTTTCCCTTTCTTTTTCTTTTTTTTTTTTTGTTGTTGTGGTTTTCGGCTGGGGGATTCTATACAACACAGACGGGCCTTTGTTGCATATACACACACGTGCATTGTTCCCATTAGGCTACTCAATCAGCCAAGTCTCTCTCCTTTCCCTCGGCCGCCTTTTTACACCGTCAGTTACACACCGGCAAACATGTCCAGTTGCGCGCACAACGCAAACACACGAGAGCTCCAAACGAAATAGCAAATAAATTGACATTTATTTTTCTTTCTTTTTCTTTCTTGTCTTTTTCTCCCCACTGCCGTCTTCTTTCTTGATAAGCAAAGGGGGCGGGGGGTAGTAGTATTACACTGGCATTCGTCATTTCTTTTGTTCGACAGGATACAAAGAGAATTGATGAATCACAAAGATAGAAAAGAAAAAAAAAAAAAAGATGATGCCCCAAATCAAATTACTTGCGCTTTAGGCATACAACAATGCAAACCTATTCATCACGTCCAACTCTTCTTTTTTTTTCGGCCATTCGCCACACGTTTAAATAGATTTTTTGTGTTTTATTTTTTTTTTGTTTTTTTCCGAGGTATACTTGTTATGTAAGTACGTATGGCATAAACGATTTAAATAATAATAATAATAATAAATAAAAATATCGAAAACAAAAGAAAAATACCACATCAAAAGCTCGTGTCAGGCAAGCGTTAAAACGAGGATTATCAAGATGCCAGATGTCGAGGAGAACAGGTGCAGCCTTGCGAGTGGTCCTTTCATCTTGTTGCCACTATTGACGGCGCTGCTTTTGTTATCGACCCGTCCTGTCAATAACCGCAGCACAAGAAAAAGGAAAAATAATAAAAAAAAAAAAAAAAAAAAATGAATGAAAAATGAGAAGATATGAAGGCGTGAGGAATGTGTGGCTATAAATAGAGATGCAATTGATCTGTGTGTGTGTGTGTGTGAATGTAGTCGATGACTTGGGGCGACGAGCTCGTTAAATCAATTAATGAAGAGGATTTCGGTTGGCCCGGACACAAACGACGACGCGCAAAACTGAACGGAATTTCAGCTATCTATTGGAAAAGTGAGATTGATGTCAACAACAAAAAAAAAAAAAAAAAAAAAAAAAAAAAAAAAAAGGGCACTAACCCGGCCCCCCCCCCCCCACACTCCAACTTCCAATTATTTCGTTCTCAATTTTTGGTATTCGCATTTGTCATTCGATAACATCAAAGCATTATCGAAAGCTTTTGTGCACATTTCCGTCCCGACTATCTGTTCAACAAACATTTGGAAATCATTGAAAACGACCGCCTTTCCATCTATTTGCCGCCCTCAATTTGAAAGTAGGCAATTTATATCTCCCACCCCAAAAATCGCGTGTTCCAGACCTCTACATCACCTCCTTATTTAAGAAAAGAAAAAATAAAATAAAATAAAATAAATACGCGACGTGTGGCGTACGAGCGACGATGCGATGTAATGCAAAGCTATTCCTACCCGATAAGAGAGGACGGAATGAAAAAAAAAAAAGATCCATGATATCGATACGAAGTGCATCTATAAACACGAGTTATAGTAAACAAAAAAAAAAAAAAAAAAAAAAAAATA
Organism: Daphnia carinata; assembly: GCF_022539665.2. Classification (NCBI taxonomy): domain Eukaryota; kingdom Metazoa; phylum Arthropoda; class Branchiopoda; order Diplostraca; family Daphniidae; genus Daphnia; species Daphnia carinata. The sequence goes on along the minus strand of NC_081336.1, from coordinate 2,673,695 downwards.
AATATAAGAAAAACGCAGATCTGTTAGACGCACCCTCCCCGCTTGGATTCCATTTCTTTTTCTTTTTTATTTTAAAGAAAACAAATTGGAGGAATACCTCCCACCGTCCTACGTATTATAATAAAAAAAAAAAAAAAAAAAAAGAAATGTAGGAAGGGAAGTGCATATCGATCGAGATGTGCGTTTTCATGCCTGTCAGACTATAGCGAGGGAGTGGGGGGGGGGCAACTTGACATCGGGGTAGGATATTCTCATTCTCAGATGCTTTAACAAACAGCGTACGGGGCTTAAAAAAAAACAAACATGATTTGCTTACGACGAGGAAGGGTGGGCATGAAATGAAGACATTTAGCCAGTCATGTAATCGCGATTAGCCTTTGAAATAATAATAGTTAAGGACTAAGGGATGGCAAAGGACATGTTCAAGCCAAGTTCTTCCAAATCATAAATCGCGTGGCGGGACTAGCCCATAAAATACTTGGAATCGAGAGGCAACTAAGCAGAGCCGGGGAGGAGGGGGGGAGAAGAAGTTAAAACATCCGGAGCACGTGAGAGAAATGAGCCAAACCAAAAATGTACATCCATCATTTTTTTTTTTTTTCCTGTGTTGTAGTGCAAATTGTATTCGAGTTATTCCAATGCCTCCCCGCTTATCCAATCTCTCCAAAAGCTAACCCAACCCCCTCTCCCAAAAACAGAGAATATCAGAATAAATAAATCTCGTCCCAAACACCAACAATAAAAATGAAAAAAAAAAAAAAAAAAAACATCGTTACAACGAGATTACCGAGAAACCATTTCATTACCAATTTCCCGTCCCCTCTATCGTTTTTTTTTTTTCATGAACCATCAAAATATCTCCCCCCCCCCACTTGTGCTTTCCTTCCATGTTCATCCATCAAGGCAGAAATAGAAAAATCATAAAAATTCCCTTTTCCACCATTACGAGCGCATAGACTCCATCTCTTACCGCCAATGCTCCAACGTCCTAGTTAACGCGCGTGCAAAAAAAAAAAACAAACAAAAAAATAAACAGAGAAATAATCATAAAAGAAACTAAAGGCAAAAGGACATTATTCCGCCTTAACGATTAACGACGAAGAAAATCAAAAATCCGGCAACTGCACACACACACACACACACACATCTCTCTCTCTCTCCCTACGGCAATCTATAAAACACGGAACGGATCCTTAACAATATTTATAGAACCGGGAATGTGTAACGAACGGCTTCCTATTCAACTAGTCATCAAAATTTCCCTCTTCTTATCCTGAAACTTGGAAAAAAAAAAAAAAAAAATCCACATGACAATTGCGTAATTTACGACAGCAAAAATGCTGTTCAATAATGAACGACACAATTGAGAAAAAAAAAAAAAAAAAAAAGGGGGGGAGGGGTATGTGGGGGGGGGGGGGGTGGTCGAAGACGCGCGTTAGACAATAAGCAATTTTTGCGAGCGCTTCGTAAATTAAAGTTTCATACCTGGATGCGATCCGACAACGGGTTGAGTGCGACGCGACGGATTCTCGGAATCGGATTGAGCATTGGCGTCGTCAGCTTCGAGCGAAACTATTTCATCCTCTTGATGTTGTTGCTTGTTGCCAAGTCGCATGTCATCATCATCTTCTTCTTTGACGCGTCCTCCACCGCCCACGTCGTCATCGTTTTCCGCCGGCCAATTATCGACAGTCGATCCGGCGACAGGAGCCGCTTGCAAGCGGATGCCCGTCGTGGCAGCGGCGGGACGTTGCACCAGCCACTTGGCGCGCCCTTCGATGAGGGCGTCACTGCTGCTGCTGCTGCCACCACCGCCGCCGCCCTTCCGCAAACCTACGCGACTGACGCACGTCACCTCAAAGCGATCGACGTGGGCGGCAGAGAGCAAGAGATGCGGCTCCATCTTGAAGCGCAGCCCCAGCTGGGCGCTGTAGTAGCGCACGGCAGACTCGCTTTTAATGAGCACAGGATCGTAAGGTTCAACCATCGACAATGGAACCTACACCGTGGGTTACAGGGAGAACATGAAATTAATGTTCATTATTTATTTTTAGTTTTTTTTTTTTTTTTTTTTCAATTTCAACAGTGAAACATCGACATTCCCCAAAAGGCGATTCATCAACTTAAAATTGAAATTCCCCATCTTGCAATTTTATTTGTATAGGGGGGGGATTTCAAACTGAAATTCAGCGGTAGAGGTTCTACGTTTAGTCACATGCACATCCAACCGCAAAAACTATCGAAATTAATGGCAGGGGATTAAAATCACAATGACAGCGAGATCATTCATTATACTCAACGTGAGCCCAGCGGCGCACCACACACACACACACACATATTCAAAACCGTCCCGAAATGGATGGCGACAAGGTACACGGCCATGTTTTCTCATTAAATATTATTCTTTTTTTTTTTTGTTTTGTTTTGTTTGTTTAAAGCATATGATAAAGTTTGGCTATTTAAAAATGAAATGAAAAAAAGAAAAAGAAAAGTCCCGCAAAATGCAACGAGCAAGAAGCGGAAATGATTCACGTGATTTAAGTGGAAACCTTACCGGTTGGCCGTTGAAGAGCCAAGAGAGTCGGCTGGCCGGCCGAGTGCCATTCATGGAACACTTGAAGTGAAAGACGTCGTCGTACTCCCAATCGGGACGGCCCTGCACCCAGCTGATAATCGGATTCTCGCTTGCCACCTCTTCATCACATCCGCATCGTTTCCAAAAACAAAAGAAAAAAAAAAAAACCAAAGGGAATTTGCGTAAGAAAAAAAAAAAAAAAAAAAAAAAAACCATAAGAAATTAAATAATCAATTCGTCTGCTTACGTTCATCCATTGCGCATTTTGCCTCATCTTTTCCTAAATCATTTTTTTTTTAAATTTCATTACATAACAAAAAAAAAAAACCGTCGGAACTACGGGTACAATATCGTATGCAAATCTTGGCCGACAACGATCTTCTTGTTTTATGTTTTTAGTTACTTTTTTTTTCTTCTTTGAAATGGAAGCGAGACGAATGAATTGTGCATTAGCAACTCACCAATGACGGAAAGATTAGCCTCCTCGTAGTCTGTGTCGAAATAAGGAGCTTCCGTCGATACTTCGCATTTGTAAACTCCTTCGGCCGACGCAGTGACGTTCCGCAACAAAACCCTTCCGGCCAATGGAGCAGCGAACAACCGGCTGCGCGTCTCTTCCTACATTTTTCACATCCCACGAAAATAAGAAAGAAAATAATAAATCAAAACGAACCATCTTGTTCAATCTCACATTAGCATTGCCATTTTTTTTCCAACAAGAACGCGAGAAATATCACACGCATATTGCTCTCCATATATTATTCAAGGAATCATAAAGCCCCCCCCCCCCGCCCTACTCTCCCACTCAAGTTGAACACGATCGATAAAAAAATGATGAGAAAGATGTAAAAAAAAAAAAATAAATAATAATAATAAACCAAACTTAATTTCATTTCATATTTTTCTCGCAGAATATGATGACACTGACAATTACATCAGCAGTGGCTCTCGAGTTGCTGAAACCCCCCTCCAAAGTCCATTGAAAAAATAAAAAATAAAAATTGTTCGTTTACACGCGACCCTCATCCCTCACCGAAATCTAAATGAAACACATTTCTGATTGCATTTCTTTTCTTTTTTTTTTGAAAAGAAAAAGTTTTGATGCCGTCAGGCGAATGCATCAAACGCTAACGAGAGTTTTCTGTACAGAAAATCAAAGCAAACCTCGTTTGGATTTCAATTCACCTCCACACACTGCGTTGCTAAACCCACACACGCACCAACGTATCCATTCAAACTCGATAAATACACCAACGCTATTGATAAAGAAAAAAAAAAAAAATATAAAAAAAAAAAAAAAAAAAAGGAGACTTACGTGGTGGATGGTGATGCTGGAACTCCAAGGGAATGTCTGGACGGGCGGCACTTCCTTCAAGATGAACCGATAGAACTCTGCCCCGGCGATAATCACAAACAGCCGTCGGTCGGCACCGCGTGTAAATCCCCCCAAAAAAACAAAAAAACATCGTTAAAATCAACGCGTTCATCATCTCCTTAAAGACAACTCGAAATCAAAATGGAACTTGTTTGTCGCCGGAGGGCGTGATTGATGCACAAACAAGAAGCAATTAAACATCTTTTTTTTTTTTCTTTAATAAATAAAAAAGAAAAGAGATAAACATTTTTACCGTGCGATCCCTTGTACCATTTGAGCGCGTACAAAGAGCTTCCTTCCAGATCGTAATGGCATTGGAGCAGAGCGTCCCGGCCGGCTATAACCTCCGACGGCACCACGACGCCAACAATCTTCAACGCTAACGAAGCTATTCGTTTTTAACAGACCAACATCAATAGAAAATATCATTCAAAACGACAATCGAGAGCCAATGAGCACGTCAATTGTTAAACGACGTCCTACACAGTTATAAACGCTTTGAAAATCGTTGCCAATAAAAAAAAAAACTAGCGCAGTGCTCGAAACTGCAAAATAAAATTTGAAAAAACAAAAACAAAAAAAAGGAACGGCTAACAGAAAATAACGTGCCCGTCAACACAACTTTTCAGTCCAATAAAAAGAAAAGAAGAAAAGAAAAGAAGGGAGCGTGTCTAATACATCACAGAATACTCGAGTAATATAAAGTATCGTTATTCTGTTGTTAGACCCGTCCGCCGCTCGTTTCTTGTTGTTGTTGTAACAATGACAAACTGCGAAACACAACAGAAACGACGGCCATCCAAAGTAGAACATCGTTCTACGTCCAATCTTTAAAAGCAAACTTAAAAATAAAGAATAAAAATAAATTAAATACCGTGAAAATGGAGCCAAAATGTTAGGTAGAAAATCATCATCCTTCCGGCCGGAAGGAAGTAGAAATAGAAAAAAAAAAAGAAAAAAAAAAAAACTTTCAGGACGTTTCAATTGTCGTGTCGAGTCGCTGCTGGCCTGACGGACAATTTTTCACCCACTGTGATGAAGTTATTGTCGAAATTCGTAGACGGACCATTGAAGCAGCAAACACACAAACAGATAAATGAAAGTCGGGCCGGACACTGCAACTGTCACACACACACAACACAAAAAGATTGAAAACGTTCACTTCTTCTTTTAAAGTTGTTGCCTGGAACGGAGATAGGAAAAAATAAAATAAAATAAAATAATATTTAAAAAAGAAAAAAGAACGAACGCAATTCAATAATACGATGGTCGAGTCAGCTGGTCCAGTTCACTCGCTATGTACATCCGATAGTGATGAAGTGGCACGTCAAGTAGCGGGGGATGTACACCAGCCCAGCGGTGTAGTAGTAACGTCAGGGAGCAAAGGTGCTGGTTTTTTTTGGAGAGTGTAGGACACGACGCACGCAGACACGAGGCCAACGGCCAAATGGAAATGACACTTTGCAAAGAGGAAAGTTATACGGCGCAAGAATACTAAAAAAAAAAAAAAAAACAATAAAAGAAGCAGCTGACGATGTACAGCCCCCGTTAGCTCGATGGATTTTCACAAAACAAAAGAAAAACGTTCAAAAATCCTACGGGGAGTGTTGTTCAAAAAATAATGGAATTCTTTTTAAGGAGAAGAGTTCACTGAATCCGGCAAATTATTCAGCCGTTCGGCATCATTCTCTGTCCGATCTAAGTGTCACATGCAAATGACATCCGGCCAAACAAATCCAACACAGCGCAAACAAGCCGCAACTGATGCTGCTGCTGCTGCTGCCACACGAAAAAGAAAAATATTTAAATGATGGCCATCAACTGACATAGTTCTCTCGCATCCCAGCGCATTAAACAACAGACACGACAGACAGACCCCAAAGGTTTTAACGGAACAATCCTATCGAGAGTTGAGCCGGACATGAACTGAGCCCGTTTACCGGCTTTGGCATATCCAGATTCTTATACTTCTCCCCCCCTTCTATACTTCCACATTATCCGTGTGCGCGTGTGTGCGTGTGTGTCATGGGCAATCGGTTTTCCCCCCATTTTCTTCTCTAGCCTATCGCTCCTTCGTCGGCATTGAGCGCTATAACAAACGGCATCAACCATCCCAAGAACTGCGCGCATGCGCTCCAGCAAAAGCAATTTTTCTATTCCAGCCGTCCCTGAAAAAAGAAAAAGAAAATAAAATAAAAAAAGAGGTGCACAGTTTAATACGCGTCTAAGAAACTCTTGCCCGTCTATTATGATTACATACAACTCGAAATGAAAGCCCGTCCTTCTCGGTAGTTTGTTGTAACCGTTTCAAAATCCCTCACGACGTCCGGGGCTAAAGGAGACAATTAATCAGCGGACATCATAAGCTCTGTGGAAAGAAAAAAAAAGAAACAATAAATAAAAGGCAGGGCGCAAAGTAGACGTAAGACGATCAAGGAATAGACTTAACACTTTCACGTTCCTACCGTCCTAATCGCAGACACATTCCTCTCTTTTGATGAACGTCGGGCCGAGAGTCTTTTTGTTTTTTTGTTTTTTTTAAAGGCAAATGCGAATCTTGCAGGACTGCTGACTTATCGCGCTAAAACCAAGGCAGAAGAAAAATAAAATGAGAACATTACTACGTTGAAAAACATCGTTTGTTGATAGTTACCGTTTAAATTGTACAATTTTTCATCCTCGCGAGGAAAGTAGAAATTCCTTTTTTTTTTTTTTCGTTTGCAACTATGAAGCGGGCAGAGGGACTTATTTGGATGCTCCCGAAATCTAGTCGAGCGTGAGATCAACTTTTCGCTGTATCAGTTGATCGGCACATCACAAAGCGTCAAAAGTTTGTCTTTTTTTTTCTGGAAGGCTCTAAACTTTTACTTTTTGCACAACAAATTTGAATCGATGTGGGGGGGGGGGGGAGGAGGAGGGTAAGACCAAAACTCTGAACCGAACTTGACCCGACGTTTAACTGAATAGGTCTGCATCAAACAAAAATCAATTCAAAAATAATTACACACAAATCCAGCGACATTCCATAATTTAAAAAAAAACATTCACATCTCAAACACATAAAAATTGCCATCACCCTCCCACTTTTCAAAACACAAGACCACCTCCACCTACACAGTAAAACTCAGCATTCAATCCCCTTTTTTTTTTTTGGCATCGTTCTGTCAGTAAAAGTCTGTTTCGTGACACAGATATTTGCCTTCTTTTTTTGTTCCATCCTGGAGTAACCCCAACACACACACACACACACACACACATATGGTATGTTAGCAATGTAGACGTATCGCTGGCACATCTACAAAACTTTTTTTCTGCATTCGCTCGTCTCTTCGTGCGCAGAACACAAATACGTTACGTGTGCGAGACTGCGAGTAATACATGCTGTACGTTCTGATTGATTTTATTGTGCTGTTGAACTCTCGCTGCGGTAAAAAATGCAGAAGAGTCAAATGCCCTTTCTACCAAATACACACGAAATAAACAGTTGAAAATGCTTACCCCCTTTGTGTTTTGTTTTTCAATGCTGAAATAAACTCGGCTCGGTTGCACAGCTCAAAATCGAATCGTGTTTATCGACGAGATGGACATTAGATCCTCCACGATCGAATCAACGGCTGCAGCATCACGGAAATGGATTGCTGGACGTCCACAATTCGCCAAACGTGTAGGAAAAAGGAGACGCCGTACAATAGCGAACTAGAAAAAGATAATCATAGAACATGTCAGAGGCTATCGAGACTGTCCATACAATAAAAAATTGATCAGAGTTCTTTTTTCTTATCTTCTTCATTTTTCTGTTGCGAGTACATATCATCTTCAATTGCTGGATGTAGTGCGTCTGTCTCGGCCTTATATCCCCGTCTCTTGTTACATCTATTACAAACGCACGGGCCATACACGGAAACATCCATCAGCTCCTCAGGGGGCAGATCTCTTTTTCCCAGACTATTATTACATACACCTTTTTTTGTTTTGTCTCACTTTTGTATGTCTTGTTGGTGGCCATTTCATTTTCTTTTGTAACTCCAAATACCCTTCTGTTCCAACTCCTCCAGCTCGGCTCACACTGGCAATGATACAGATTACTTGGGTTAGTAGAGGAAAACGTTTTTTTAAATTCTCTATTGGACGTTTCTTCAAAAATGCCCTTCGCGTTTCGTTGTGGCCCAAAGGGCATTTCATACTCGAATAGGAAATGTTACTACGCTGTCTTTAATACTTTCCCTACCTCGCTATTCTAAAACCCTTAGATGTTGTTCAATTTCTACCAGAAAACAAATTTTTTAGCAATTGAAAAAATTCAAAATTAAAATCGGTTTGTGAATGTTTTTAAGACTCAAATCCACAACAATTCAAACGAAATTAAAAAAAAAAAACAGCCAATCGATACCCATTAAGAAAAGAAACAGATGTTTACGGAAAGTTTTTACAAAGAATTCCTACTTTAAACGGTTACTACACTGATAGCCGAACGAACATCTTAAAAACCAAAAAAAAGGATTTTCAACACTACAAGTTGTCCCCCACCCCAAAAAAAAAATACATCAAATCCTGACTTACAATCTAATCCACCACTAATGACAAATGTCGGACAAAACGTTCATTCAACAACAAAAAAAGTACAGAGAAATGAAAGATAGTCGTTACCATTTGATTTCGCGTTCCCACGTATCCGAAGCAGCAAAAATGGCGGCGTTACAACGTGGTCGGTTATTGAATATTGAGTAAGAACACGTCCACCATGCTCGCCAAAATGATTGGAAGCGAAGTACAATGTCTCTTCTCAAGGGTATCGTTTCTATCAATATTTAAGCTTACGTTAATAAATTAATGCTGGAAGATAAAAGATCTTAAGCAGCACTAAACGCAACAGTGTAACTTGATCATCGTCACACAAAAGACTGTCGCTTACACGTACAGTACCCAACTTCTACACTTTCGTTTTTTCTTCGAAGGATACCTACCCCTTCCCGCCGTTTCTCTTTTGTTTTTGTTTTTTTATGGATACTCTACCCCATCCGCGTTTTTCTTTTGTTTTTGCTTTGCACCCTCTTCCTTCAACCCGAAACACGAGGTGTTTTCCAAAAATGTTCAACTCGATTGCCCAAGGTGATTAGTGTTTTCAAAAAGAGAAACTGTGCACGTGTAAGAATGGAAATAATTACGAAAACATTCTGTGGAGGAATTATACACACTGTGTCAATTAAGGTATGAATATGCAACATGATAATGTGTTTATAGCTGATTGAAATCCGTGTAGGTAGCCATTTTGATGACGGCAGTGCAAATTGATATTGTTATTCCACCCAAAAGGTATGTTCCCGCCATTCGATACATGTATCTTCATATTCATTTGTCTGAAACAAAAACTAATGAAAGAATGTCATACCAGATTTCATGCAGCTGAAATCAAAATGGAAAATGATGGACACTTACGGTCCTCCTTGGCAAAGTCTTCATTATTTTCAAGAACAATAACAGTATAGAGACATTGTATGCATCTGGGTAAAGTACAGCTCTTCTTGACCCTCAGGCTTATGGACGTTACGCAAATGAGCCAACAGTCACGTCAGTTTCACGATTTTTTTGTTTCTAGGACATTTTACTTTGTTCCAGAGCTACGCCTCTTTCCCTGACCATTTTCTTTGGTCTTTTTGCAAAAAAAAGGAATTTTCGCCAACGGAGGGGTTGGTGAAATTAATTCCTTTTTTTTTGTGTGTCTCGTTCGTGTCAATGTTGAAACGAACTCACGGCATTTGTTGTAATCCACGGTACGTAGACGTCCGATTGTGCGTGCCAGCAGTTCTATCGATTGTTTCTGGTTTGCTTTCCTTGCGGATGGCTTCCATTCCACGCGGATTGTTTTCGCTCGTAGCTGGAGGAGAAAAAAATAATGCTAAAGCCAAGCTTTTCCTTCAATCATCTGCTCGATTAGATTGAACAGGTCTCTAAAGCACGACTCTATAAAGCATCCCGCACGATTCCTTTTCGCATCATTTCTTCCCACTTAGGAAAAAAAAAAAAAAAAAGGAAGAAGTTTTCCCTACAGCTTCGGCAGATTCTTCCAGCGATTACCAGACGTGAGGGGAGGCAGAGCAAAACCAGAGCTAAGTCGTTTGGAATATCTGAAAACGAGCCAAACCAGGACAGAGAGGGGGTAAGTTGTTCTTATCTTCTATATACTTGTGTATATTGCACTTGAAAGTAGAATACAGTGGAGCAGTACTAGACCGAAGGTTGAAGAGAACCCTAAGGATCTGCACTTTGAATGGCAAAGTTGCGCAGCATCATTACCAAATCGCGGGACCTGACGAAGGAAAGGGAAAAAAAAAAGAAAAAGACATAAACAAAGAGCACACAAGAGATTTACAGAAAACTGCTTCGCTTTTGTCATATGGAACGTCAATAATAGTTTTCATTCAAGTTGTCCTAAATTTCGCTAAACTTCTCCGGTGGGAGGAGCTGTTTGATTACATCTCGTCTGCCTTCGTCAGCGCAAAAATATTGATAGAGAGGTAATAACGTAAAATGTGCACTCTTCACTTTGCCAGCAATGTATAAATATCGATTTTTCCTTTTTTTTTTTTTTTCAGATAGCACTGCAGTAACGACGAAAATAGTCGCTCAAGTGAATTAAAAACGACCATAACACGGGTAATATACATAGGCGGTAAATTCAATTTCTTCTGGTGTTATAAAACTTTTTTTTTTGTGTTTAACCCAGACCGAAAGTTTCTGCTTCTCTCGCAATTGAGGTTTTGGCTCCTAGTGGGTGTACCTCGGAAAAAAAAAAAAGAAAAAGTGAGGAAAGCCAATATTCGACGAGCTTACAGAGTGATAAGCCCTGGCCAAGTCAGTACAGAAACAGCAAACTGAAGGGAGAATGTGTGTAATGAAAATGGAGAGAGAGATCTATACATTTCGTTCGTGTGTATAGCCAGAGAAAGGGACATTGGTCCATCCCTTTCCGGTCACAGCCAGACATTTTTTTTTTCTTTTTTTTTTTCCGGCTATTTTTTTTTTTTTTTATTGCAAGTCTATAAGCCAAGAGAGTGACCCAGCTTGTTCGATCCGGCTAGTTGGGTTTCTCTTCTCTCTCTCTCTCTCTCCTTTCAGTAGAACATGAAAGATTCGTTCGTGTGTCATTTCCTTCTTTTTCTTTTTTTTTTTTTTTTTAAGATTTCTTTTTAGGCAGACAAAACAACACAGAAAAAAAAAAAATGAGCCAATTCATTCCAAAGTCTTCTCACTCAATCTTATTGGCCCGGCTTTGTCGATTTCAAAAGGTCAATTTAGTTCCACTCTGTTTGGCTTCCTCACATCGTTTCCCCTTAACATTCTTTTTCGAATCCAACGTCAGGAACTTTTGGTTTTGGCCACACCCACGTTGTGTCTTGACATACGGACGTGATTGGAACTGAAGTCACCTTACCATTAAAAAACGAAAATGAGAACAGCCCAAATTCCAGCCCATTTTTCTTTTAAAGTAATTCAGTTGAAGAAATTATAATTTTTTTTTTTTTTTTTTAGAAAAGCTTATTTTAATTATATTTGTTAGTGTGTGTGGCAGCTGCAAGAGTCCATTATAACCGGGAACGATCGTCAAAACATGGAGGGGAAAGACACTGACGTGGATCATCATCAGACGATGCACGAGTGAACGATCACAAGGTACAGTTTCTAACTTTGCTTTAAGGATTTTCAGTTCAAAAATGAATTAAAAGACTCAATAATATAACGGGAGGGACGGTTTTTGTGTGTTTAAGTAGCTTCTAAAGTCCCGTCTTTCCTTTGGTTCTTTACGTACATAATTTATGGACACGTCTTCTTTCCAATCAGCAAAGTGCGCGTTCAAACACAGACGCAAAACCCACACGGTGCGCAGACACGCACTGAACGCAACCCCCCCCCCCCTCTCCAAAAATAACAAACTTTCTTTTTAAATCCCCCCCCCTTTTCCATTCCTAGTTGTGCAGGGAACGTACACACGCGTATGTTGAATAACACAGCGTGTGAGCAGAATATTTTAAATCATATTTTGAATATTCCTCTCATTACCAAACAAAAGGAAATCCCTGTCTACTCATTTCCTAAATAGACAAATCAAATTAAGCGCAAACAAATTCCACCCCCCCCCCCCTGTGCTTGCATTCGTTTTGACACACTTCTCCTGTACAAACAACCCAAACTGCAAAACCAACTTTAAAAATATACATTTTTCAAATGTTCCCAAACAACCCTGTTACCGTAGTGCGTCATGTCTTGCATGCGTAATGATTCTCACGGGAGCTGCTTAAATTCGTCGTAGAAAGTGGGAAAAAAAAAGGATCTAAAAAAAAAAAGGAGGTGGGGGAGGATGGATTTTGGTTAGCGGTGGATGCCACCACCACGTCGGAATCAGAACATTCCGTCGTGGATGGCAATAGGAACGAGAGCCAGGAAAAATAGAATGACATTGCGCAGCGTTTTCTTCCAGTCGGCCGGCACGGCCAGCGGCACGAGCTGGCCCGTGATGACGTGCACTTCGTGCGCGACGCAGACCAAGATGTATGTTGTTACAATCACGTTGAGAACCGGGTAGTTGGGAATGAGAACCAAGACGCCGTGCGTGTCGGCCGCCAGCCAGATGTGATATTGACCTGTTGGTTGGGCGGAGAGCAAGCGACACCATTCCCATAAAGCGAATCATTGCCAGTTATTCTCGATCCATCATCACACGAAAAGAAAATATTTGATTTAAAAAAGAATGTGGACATTAGGGACGTACCGATAAATAATTCGAGCGAAATTTTTCCAAACCAGGCAAAGAACGACGAATAGCGAACACGCAAAGGTCCGAAAACGTTGCGTAGCATAATAAAGCTGACGATCTGTAAAAAAAAAAAAAAAAAAAAATAATAATTAATTTTTAATTATCAATGCCACATAAAAGAATGAATTGAAAATTTGCATACTGGTAAAAAGGCTAAGTAGGAATGGACTTCATTGCATTTTGGTTTGCTGTGACAGGTGATTGTGAATGCCGTGTAGCCGCCCAATCCCAACAAAGCGGCAACAACAACAAAGAAGCGGATCTTTGTCCGGCTCAACAGGTGATGACGTGCACTGTCGTCGATGAGCCCAAACTTTTGCGCGTTGAGGTACAACAGTCCGAAGATCATGCCGTAACAAATACTAAAACGCAAGAGACGGGAATATGTGAACATCGTTCAAGAAATAGACGACAGCTAATCGATATGCAACCAGAAACCTGTATCGATCCAGCGACCAGCGGAACCACCATTCGTGAATCTCGTCATCGCTTGTGACAAACAACGCCTTCCACGGTCGCACAAGAAAAATGGCTTGAAAGAAAACCTGGAACAAAATAGAAAAAAAAAAAAAAATGAAACGCCTCAGACAATAACAAAAGAAACTTTTGCAAAAAAGAAAATGATGAATAACCTCCGACATGTAGAGAATGGTGATGGCGGCCAACAAAGAACACAATTTGATAATGATGTAGAGGTACGCAACGGGGTTGGCCTCGCAAATGGCCGCACTGACTTTCGGTGGAATGGCTAGAACGATGTAAACAACCAGGTACCAGAATGAGACCAGGGGGACGAAATAGTACGACTGGTACGGCCGATTCATGCACAGACATATCACAACCGTCATCAAATTCATGCGGAATAGAACCTTCAAAAAAAAAAAAAAAAAAAGAAAATATATCAAGGACGTGCAAATTGTGAGATGTGAGGAAAAGATTGATCAACTTCTGATTGATTTTTATTTACTTGAAAGAGACGAGAGAAGCTGGCGCTGCCGCCGTTCCAGAAGAACGACAAGTGGCCATAACCGGTGAGAAAGAGATAACTGGAAACCAAAATGCGCATTTGCATATAGAGGGGGATAACCTGACTGGCTCCCGTCATGTGGTAGATCAATATCACCAACTGCATCCAACCTGTCAAGAGATTTTTTTTTTTTTTTCATTTTAAATTCCTGTTTTTCAAACAAAAAAAAAAAAACATTGAATCTATTAGCCTCAGTCTGTTAACCTTTCCATTCGTCCGTTTGATCTCGATGGAGGACTTTAGTGGAACGACTCTCCTCGTTGAAGAAGAAGCCTAAAGCAAAGACGTAGCCGACGGGTACCCAGAAATTCAAATGCGAATAATATTTGTTCTCTTTCATGAAGAAAGTGGTTCTGCAATGGACACAAAAAAAAAAGAAAAACACGGAGAAATTGAATCAATCATATTCACGCCACATGGGAAAGTTTCAACCGTAATCGCTTATTAATTGACCCTTGCACTGTTTTATATAAAAAAAAAGGACTTTTGATCGATCAAGCAGCGTTTAAAAAAAAAAAAAAAAATTCCACCTACCTATCGCACAGGTAGAAGTAAGCCATGATAAGACCAAGTTTTCCCAAGGCGGTGACAGCTATGCGGCTACTAGATTCGACGTCCTTGACGGCCGCTTTGCGAGTTGAAGTTTTGTCGTCCAATCCGAGCGAATCCGCTTGAACGGAATGGCCGTTGGCCATGGCGTCTTTAACTATTTCCTGAGTCTCGACGGCTTCGATTAAGTTTTCAATCGATCTGTACGATTGTCTGCGCTGCTTCAGACGCAAATCAAAACTTCGATAGGCCATCCATGTTGAAGAGATAGTCAAACTGTTATTGAAATTTGAAAGAAAAAAAAGGAAACATTGTTTATCTTTCACACGAAATGTTTGGCTGGCAATTGAAAGAGTCACGCAATAGGTCGATTACCACACAAGTAAGATGGTGAAAGTGACGACCTGAAGAGTGGTAGCAGATTCAGCCGAGCGGCAGCACGTGCCATCGTCGAAACCCATTCGTTCGTTGCAGTACATGTTCATTAGCATCTTGGCAAGGATAAAAGAAGATTAGATACAGTAATTCCCAATTCCACACGATCAGTAAATTATTTAAAATAGTTTTTTTCTTTCACAACCTGGACGTGATGTTTGAGGGGAACGGCATTCAAATGCAGCCCGTCATCAGCCGTGACCATGCCATCCGTGACCAGTCGGGCACTTTTCCATATTCGGAACCGCGAACGTTGTAAAACCTTTTTTTTTTTAGGGTAAATCGAAAGCTCATCATTCATTACGACGACCACACACACACGCCCAATTGTTTTCTGATCAGGGGCTCTGCTGATGCATTGAATATTAAAATGTATATACCCGAAGAGCGATATCGTTGTATTCATCGATCAGGTCATTGGTGATTACTTGGCGCTGTTCCGACAACTTGCTGCTGTCGACAGGGTCCTGTAGCTTCCAAAGCAATTTGGATATTCTGCTGGGCCAGTTGTTGGCTGCCTAAGTCAAGGACAGATCGAGGAAAAAGAAAATATATGTTAGAAATAGTTTTGGGAAGTGAAACCAATTTTCTCACTTTTGCAACTTGCTCGAGATTGCTTGCATAAACGTCGAGAACAGCGTCGGATCCGTTGGAAAGTTTGATATCCCAAGCGCCACTGCCTGCAATGACTAGGTTGGGAACTGATTTGCTGAGACCTAATTGATGAATCAAGTCGACGGCGCTTTGATTGAAGACGGGTCGCCAGTAGAAAGTCATTCGAAACGAAAGATCCGTATTGTTGTAAGTGAGACTGCTGTGTGCTTTTTCTATAGGCCTGGAATACGCGTTCGTTTGTTCAGTAGCAATGGCTGAGACTCGGAATGGCACATCAATCAGTAGTTGATCCAAGTTATTCCCATAAATGTCCTTAACAATAATAGAAGGCTCAGCCTCTGGGTCCACTAGCTTCAAGATCTCAAAATACAGCTGTCGAATTCTAGAATCACCAATAAATGCCCAATGGGTGTCCTCTCCGGTCTGGAAACGGGTTTTCCTGAGACAAGTATTTGCATCTCTGCAGCAAAAAATTTGAAAACAGGTTTCAATTTTGGATTGAAAAATGAGATTTAAAAAGACTTTTAAGTTACATGCGAGATAGAGAGTGAATCATGCAGCCATACGGTTGCCAGAGGTTGTCTCCCTGGTACCTTCCTTTTGTCAACAACCCCTGGCATGTATCTGAACCTGAAAGCGTCATGCCAAGCAGATAGAAAAAGTGATTTGGTAAGTGAAGAAACATGTTGGCAGCTGGAAAAAAAACAATCAATCAATTACCATCTATAAGTCGCAGAATTCCGTGGTAGCCAATTAGACAGCCCACGAGAACAACAGCCAGTATTTTCGCATTGAAGGAATTGAACTGTTTGATGATTTCTGGATAAGATCTGCCACGTTTCGCGTCTGGAGCTTCGGTCTCCGTCATGTCGACTACTCGAATTCACTTTGTTCGTCTCTGATGAACAATTGTTTACGTGTGCACTGGAGAGAGACCTGACGAAGCATTTCTTGTCGATGCCTCGTCAAGAGCATGCCACGTACACAAGGAATTCAACCAAGACCTTCTTGGTTTTATGATTGAAGAACCAGTTTATAACCCTGCAGCCACGACATTTAATGGTACTAGCTGGGAGCGAGGATTAAGTGCAAATGCTAGTTTCCTTAACGTTATTAAATACAACGTCAGGCCACAGAAAGCGAACACACTCGACTTGACACTAAGCAACACACGTGTTTGTTTTGACAAGGTATTATTTGTTGGCGGCTGCTTGAGTACCCAAAGCAACACGCCAAAGAGGGCGTTCTTCTGACGTAAGTTTTTGGAAACGCACTCTCTCTCTTAAAACAGAAACACCGGCATGTCTGGCTGATCTTGAACGTTTAAAAGTTTCAGGGTTTTCCTTTTTGCACTCACTGCTTTGTTTCAACAAAGGTGGCTTGCAGCTGTGTCTGTCTGAGAATCGCGCCCCGTCGTTTGTTATCTCGACAGCGAGCCGAGGCAATTAACAAAACTAAAAGTGGAATGAGATAAAAAAAAACGTGCCCACTCTTGCAACAAATAACTAGCACTCGTTGATCACGTTTCCTAGAGAAAAGGTCAATGTTTTTCAGTCATATAGTTATGACTACCGTATGGTTGCAATACGACTAACATCATATGCGATTTACGACAGTAACAACTGTGGCGGTTCCAGCCCACAAATTATGCAAAATGTGTCATCAATATGACACATTGGTAAGCCTACACCAAGACTAGAGAAGATTACATACAAGCTAAGGAATATAATGTTAGCTGACATTGTCTAATTTCAGGTATTTCATGGCTACACAGTTCGAGGAATCGTGAACATGCACGTAATCACGATTTTTACAAACTACGACTAGGTTTGAAACGGTTCTCGTCGTCTAGTACAACTAGAACAATCAGAAATAATCGTTGCCAATATCTCGACACTTGAGTCACGATTTTAACGATGATGGAATGAAAATCGACTGTGGTATCTCAACTCTGCTTGGATAAAAATCAAAGTTCTTTTGACCATTTATTATTATTTTTAACTCTAGGCTAATCTTATCTGCTGAAGTTGATGTATTTCGTAAGCTCGTACGAATTGGCCTCCCCATTGATTTGCTATCGCCGATCCCCTCGGTCGTTACGTCCATGAATACATCATCAAGATACAAAACTACGCGTTTTGAATGCAAAAAGATGACAAAAATCAGATTACTGAAAACAGTTGGACATCACATTCATCACACAATTTCCCGATGCTTGTTTCTTTTTTTTTTTTCACAAACAAGAATTATTACTATGGAAAGGAGTTGTTTGTAACACACGCACACAAGGCATTCACGTTAAAGTTGTGGAGGGTAAGGCAGCCCGAGGCTCACCCACCTGGGTTCGTAGGCATTACTTACCACTTTGAATAATAACAACAACATTCACAACTCCCCACCAAAAAAAGGTATATCTACTGTTGAAAAAAAGCAATACGTTAAAGAGAGAAGGAGTTCTTCGGGCAGATAGCCCTCTGGCAATACCTTGGCAGTCCCTCGACTCCGCCCTCCTCCCCTTTAAAAGGAAATGGATGCACACCTTTTGTTGGGGAGGCTTCGTCTTGTGTGTATACAGCATGAACACGCTTGACTAGAGAGAGAGAGAGCCAACAGGTGATAGACTCTGGAGAAGAAGAAACAAGCCAAGGCTGTGGAATAAGACTCAAGGCAGTCACCAGTCAAATTTCACCAGTGTCGAACCGACAGCCGACTGGCTTGGACTAACAAACAATTTTAGCATTTTCGACAGTTTGTTTTTTAAAATTCTAGTGAGAAAAAGAAAAAAGAGGCTTGTCATCCGAATATTTTTCGTCGTTCCCTTCTTTAACTTGGGAGCTGATTTCATTCTTTGTTCGGTCCATCGTCCAGTGCTATTGTGTGTTATTGCGTGTGTGGGTTTTTCGTGTTGTTTTTCATCTAAAGTGACTCAGCGGCGCCACCTTTGTCATTTCTTTGTTTTTCCTGAACGGAAAAAAGAAAAGAAACGGAAAGAGGCTAGAAAAATATAAAACCTTGAACACTCCCGTCACGCTCTTTTAAAGGTAAGAAACGAAAGAAAAAGGGCGAAGGATTTGTATTTTTTTAGTATAAAAATATGTTACGTGTTAGCTCATTTTTTTAATGCTATTCATCAAGTCTAGACGGGGGGAATAGTCACAAATGTTAAGAAAAGCCGCAATCTTTCGCAAGCTAATGCGTATTCAAATTTATCTTGTTTCTTCCCCCGGTTACTTTGAGCAATGGGGATCGTCTGATGCAATAGCATTGAAATCAATCAATTGACCAATCCCTTTTTCAGGTGAATTCGCTCTCCACCCTCCCCCCCAACAACACAAAATTCAGTCATTTGTCCTTGGTTAGGAAATCTTACACGATACATGGCTTTGAAGATGAAGGTTCTTTTTCTTCTTCCTTTTTGTTTCCCATTTTAAACTATGTTTTTTTTTTATTCATTTCCATAAAAAGGAAAAGCCCTAAAAGGCTAGTGGGGGAAGCTGCACAGTTTGAGAAAAGACCTTAACTTTCACTCGATTTCTATCCGACTTGTTGTGTGCACTAAAGCGCGTCTATGGCAAGAGGAGGATTATTGACTTGCGTCTTATTCGGAGATTAAACATCGAAACCAAAGACATTCCTCCCATTTTCTCTCGATCGTGTTGGTTTGAAGTTCCATTTCGAGTTACCTAAGAAAAAAAAAAAAGGGGCAGACCTTTTTTCCAGTTTTTTTTTTCTTCTTCTTCTTCTTCTTCTCCTTTTGGGTTTGTAGTAAAATGCCACTTTCACTATTCCCTTTTTGTTTCCTTTCTCCTTCTTCCACGGCATTTGATAGTTTCTCTTCTGGCGATTTCCCGCTCTGACGCGCGTTTTCTTGTTTGAATTCGTTATTTATTCGCTATAACAAACCGAGAGGACCTTCCAAAGGAATTGAGGCCACCAAAACAAAAAAAAAATCCCTTCGTTCTTCTGTTTGTGCTTGTGCATTTCTGTCAAAGAGAAAGTGGTCAGGTTAAACAACACACAAGTGCGCATGATTAAGCGAACGTGTTCCTTTTTTTTTTTTTTTTTTTTTTTTTAACCTTCCGGCAGAATGATTTCATTCAAGTTAATTTCTTGAATTAAAAAAAAAAAAAAAAGAAAGAAATGTACAGCTATTCATTAGAATTTGTTTCGCTACAGGGCAGACAGCAAAAGATTAAGAAATGAACCGTTACGAGTCAGCGTATCGAGATTACACCATTCAGCGAGGCTCTGGCGGAGGAGGAGGTTCGGCGGACGAGTCGACCCTCTATCCCCAGAGGCCGGAGCGGAGCAAGAGCGGTCGAGCCGGAAGGGTTGTCCGGCCCGGTGTCAAAGACACGGCCACCACAAGCGACAGCAGCGCTGAAAGTCATCTCGGATTCGACGGGACGACTCGCATGATGATAGCGCAGACCAATCCGGGATTCTCCAGCACCGACGAGGAGTCTTTCATCCATCAGCCGCATCTCCACCGGCACCACCAGATCTCGTCCCGCGAACTCTCCGATCGCAGCGGCGGCGAACGAAGCAATCCAGACTTCTTGGTGGCCAACGACGCCATCCAAACTTATCAGAGGTACTACAACATTCATTACTTCCATCCCCCTACATGAAAGCTGGCTTTTCTTCCTTCAATTAAGGTCAAATTTACAAAACCAAAAAAAAACAAAAAACAAATCAAACAAACCGAAATTAAGGTCGGCTAAATGATGCAGGTCTTCTTCTTATTCAAATCCAAATGCACTGGGAAAAAATAGTTCAGAACTGGGCAAAAAGAAACCGTTATGATGTCAAACACACACGGGGACGAGTTATGTACACACAGGAGGGAAGGGCCGGGGTCACACATAATACAAATTCTTACCTCTTCAGGGTAACGACAAAACAGAGGTTTAGAAATGTCGTTTGTGAAACTGCGGCGACATCAATTTTTTTTTTTTTTTTTTTTTGCGTAATGCCGGCCCCCCCGGCATAATTTACCTTTCTCTTTTATACGTGCATAACTGAAAAGAAAAAGACAAATGAATATGAGAGGACAAGAGAATTGTTTTTTGACGCTCTTTTTTGGGGGGCTACTAGATTCTCATTACCACACACACAACAGCCGCTGGAACACAAAGCGTTGAACCCGGAGATGAGCTTGTTTCGTGTTTCTGTTTTTTTTTTTGTTAGACCAGAACTAACACCCCCCCCCCCCCCAAAAAAAAAAGGCGGATGGGACTGAGAGGGGAAATTTGTTGTTTGTCCATCGGATACAGGAAACTCACATGTTTGGGGAAGCACAGAAATTTACGACTGGTTCAACGTATTCTTCAATTAATAGATGGGAATCTAGGGAGTTGTGTGTGTGGTCAACTGTTTCGCACGCCACTTGTCAAGAAAAAAAAAAAAAGAAATTTTAATAGTTAAAAAAAAACACGTACTGGAACAGACGGGTCTAGCGGACAGTGGGAAACTTGCGGTCGCCGACTCTTAGTGTCCAGTGGTCTATGCCTCAGGGTAGTCCATCTTTTATTCCCCTATGAAAAAAAAAAAAGATAACACTTTTTTTTTCTTTGTTCCATGAAGGGCTATTGAACTCTTGTATCAACAAAGAAAAACAAGAAGAGAAAGAAAAACGTGTTATTAAAAAACATCAACGATCTTCTTTTTCTTTTGGCAGATCGCCCAGTTTGGGAAGTGGTTCCCTGTCGATGGACGAAGAGCGTCGGGAAGAGCGCTATCGTTACGGCCAGCACGAAGAGAATAATAGGTCGACGTCGGTCGATCACGAGGTGCCCGAGATCTACATCCCGCAACCGGAATTCCTCACCCGAATGCCTACGTCGGAACTCAGGTAGGAACACACATCGCCATCCTGATTTTTACCCCAACATTCATGTCACGTATTTAAAATGACCTTAAAAAAAAAAAAAAATAGTCAGGGATCGTATAGGACGTACAGGACAGTACCGCCCTACACAGAGGATGCTACTCTACGTTCCAAGACGTCCAAAAGGGGTGGCATCGTGATCGAGTCGTCTAGGGCGCCACACCCAATGTGCCCCAATACTCGCAGTTGTTGCTGCCTTATGTTACTGTTCAACCTCGGCCTTTTGCTCATCTGTCTCGGCTTCGTTATCGTTCTACAGCTGAACGATCCGCCCTTCGTTTGGTATTTATCGCAATCATTTTTTTGTTTTTTACGCGACCTTCGTCAACATGTCGCAGCCCCAAAAAATTGGGGAACTTTAAAGACAAAACATTTACTTTTAATGGCCATTTCGTGGTTCTTTCCAATCACGTTGGAAAGGTGTGTTTTAAACAAAGAAAAAATAAGACAGAGATTGTAAAATACCCGATGAGTAATCAAGCAGTTTTTTTTACGAGTTTTGTGTGTGAAGGGAACCATTAAAAAAAAAAAAAGCTCAGAATTTCTTTGACCTGTAAACATTAAAAAACTGCGCCTTGACTCTGCCCTGAACGATTATTGGTGTGGAGTCATTATCGAAATTTTTTTTTTTTTTTGGCTTCATCGCTTTTATTTTCTACATTACAGGTATTTGGGAGTGTTTATGTTGGTGTTTGGCTTCGTCAGTCTCATCATCGGCCTTGTCTTTTGCGCTTGGATGTGCCGCGAAGGATCACCTGACGCTCCCCTACCGCCCAACAGCGAACTCTATTGGACGCACCACTGGTAGAAAAACCATGTCCCCCCCCCCACCCAAAAAAAAAGAAAGAAAAAGAAGATCGCCTAATGTGCTTAATTTATTTAATTTCTAGGCGCAAGACAATTTACCTGCCCGAATCTCACGGCCGTGTTCACGAAACGACCGTCAAAACTCCCATACCCGAAGAGGAACAGTATCCCTATGCTGATGAGAGCGATTCTTATAGCGGTGGCGACGGTCAACCGCACCAACAGCGCTACCATCATCACAGCAACAATACCAACCACGGACGTTACTAAAAAAAACAAAAAAAAAACAAGAAAAAACATTTTTTTTTTTTTGTACAAAAGAATTTGTTCCCCCCCCCCCCCCGTGGGTCCGTTTGACTTCCTCCTTCCGAAATAACAAACATTTTCTTTGTCGAGTCTTTCTTTGAGTACTAAAATGAGAAAAACGCTAGGATCAAACACACAAACAGTTGCGGTAATTTTTTAATTGGGAAATAAATAAGGGCCCGTAAACGATGTCGATCAAGTTGCCAAAATAATCGTTAAAAAAAAAATTGACCAACAACATTTTGATTAGGGCTGTCTTTTCACCCCCCCCCTTAGTAGGGCCCTATGCAAAAATAATATAGTCGAAATACTGTGTTGTGTGTTTTGACTTTAACATATCCTAATCACAGCAATCAACGAAATCAAGACTTGTAAATATTATTCCCCTCCTTTTCTCTCTTTCTCTGTCTCGTAAATAGTCACGGTTTTATAATCTCGCGGTACGCGCATCCGGCGGAAGAGCTTTTGTCGAGTCTTCCTCTTTTTGCGACTTTCCCCCAATTCTTAGCGATTATAATAATAGGTGAAAAAAAAAAAAAAACTAAACAAAAAAAAACAAACCATCGTACTTTAATAAAATTATTAACCTTCATTGTACGAAAAACAAAATTATTAATATTTGTGTACGCTTAATAACTAAATGTCTAGGATTAGATGATTTTCGTTTCCCCCCTCCGTGTGTATACGCGCACGTATGACCCATCTGGCATTTATTTTGATCACATACTCGGGGTATAATGTTCCCCACCTCGAAACAACAACAACACACAAAAAAAAAATTTAAAAAAATACAATCTATTTGGTTACGATCTATTTATTTCTTAATTTTTTTCCCTTTAATTAAGAATTTTAACGGGAAAAATTATTTTTTTTTAAAAATAAACGAACGTTCGTGACCTTATTTAAGGCAAAAAAAAAAGTTTGAAAAGAAGAAAAAAGCCTTCCTTACATTTAACGCAGTTCGTTTTGGTTATTCCGTTCGGAATCGTCAGTTGTTGTACGAGACCCCCCTTTGAGTTTTTCATATTACAGCAAGTTCATTAACGAGAAAAAAAGTTGGAATTAGAGCCGGTCCAAGTAGTTCCGCGCTAAATCCCAGCTCGTAATTATTTCAAGGGCAAAAAAAAAAAAATGTGTGTGGCTTTATAATATAGTAATAAAAAGAAAAAAACAAGTACGTAATAAGGTCGGCGACAACACGAAATCTACTGGCCTTATAATATCCGCAATTCCCTCCGCTGGATACATTTTGGACTGAATCAATTGGCTTCGGGCTATTTTGTTTGCTAGTTTTCAAGCGAGTGGTAAGCTGTTCTTATTATTTAACAACTACTATACATCGCTACTAGCCGTGGGAATTTTTGGTTAGAGTCATTTAATTTAAAAAAAAATAGAGGAAGAATTTATGGTTAGCCAAAAAAAAAAAAATTGCTTTTCTTCTTCTTCGAAACTCTTTCAATATCGCTAGGACGTGTATAAATGTGTATGCAAAAAGAGGTCCGCGTACGCACACATGGCTCGAGGGTTTCACGATGGCCGACAAAGGATCTTAGTCTTACGTAGATGTATGGCTAAAGAACGACGATATAAGACATTGCAACCTTGATCATCATCATTTTTTTTGAGAGGCTATTTAAAGAAAATATACGAGACTCGCATTATTCTCTCGCTTTGATGATATCAACTCAATCCTTACATTTCATGTGTTTTTCTTTTTAAAGTTTACGTGTACCAGCGGTAGTGTCTATAAATGGAGGCTTTTATTCCGTCCTTTCGCCATTTAATCCGCGGATCATATTTTACGTTTGTCAGCAGACAAGACCAGACGACTCATCACGGAGCCAATTTCAATCGAATTTGCATACGCAGAACGAGTTTTTTTCTACGGAACGGGATAGCCAACGATCAAAAAATGTGTTTAACCGGAAAAGCCCAAAACTATATCCACCTTCCCCAAATAGGGTTGATTTGCCTTATTGAGACATTGCCATACAATCCTGACAGGTTTTCCCTTCCAGACTTCCTTAGAATTTTTCTGTTTTTCTCAATCAACAAAACGCACTTTCTCTCTTCTTACTCATCCTTTTTCCCTGGAACACTGTGCTAAATATGCACATGTGCGTTCAGGTGGATTCATATTGTCGGAGCAATCACGCTTCGGCAAACAGCCAAATGGATTTTTGCACGCAATTTAAATGCGGTAAATCATTTGGCTGTGTTTTCGGCTTCTTTTCTCGTTATGTGCGTATGAATTGTAATAGGGTATTAAACGCTCTCGTATTCTCCCGCCGAATGAGGTGTCACGTTTCACCTTAAAAGAGCAAAAAAAAAATACACATACAAAGCGAATCACTTGGGCATAAATGCCACTTTCTAAAAAAAAAAACAACAAAAAACATTTAGTTTAGGAACGCTGCATAATGAGTCCTACATTCGCAAACGCAGATTGTATAGATACGGGCCGTTTAACATACATATGGGTTTTGTTGAAAATTGAAAGGTTAACTGCAATCTATTGATTGCTTTTACAGTACGCAGTAGAAACGGTGTCCTTGTAAGAGAATGTTTGTGAAATGCCTGACATCCTATCATTACGCATTTTATTTGAATGGAAATCGAGGTTGAAGTTGCTTTCTAACGGACAGTACAACAGCTTTGTGGTGCTTTAAAAGCTATCGTTTTGAAGAGTCATTCTGTTCAATTTAAAAAGTAAAAATAGATAACTGAATCACGGCGCAAAATCTTTGACATGTTCCCTTCGTTATCGCCTTTTATCTCTTGGTATTGAATAGTGTTTGGCAATGGATCTTGTTTATGAATGGTCATCTGGACTGATGACGAGTAAACAAGTTTTCGAATAAGGCACAACTAAACCATGACAAAGAAACCTGATATTATTCAAATACAAATATTATGAGATAACATGAAATCTCAAAATTTCCCCGTGAAACTTTTGAGGTTGATTTCACATTTAAATTAAACGCAAACTTGTTTGTCGACAAAAGGAAAATTGACAACCAAATCACATTAACAAGAAGTGTCAGGGAAACTGAATTTGGACTTACCTACAAGTAGAGGTTCACATGTCGTTGATTCAGTAGATGTGACTTTTTCGATACACACTCAAAGTGACATTCAATTTAATTCGTTTAAAGTAAAGTTTAACTAACGTTACACTGTTGATCAGTCGGCATTTTTTAAAGTTGAATGCTCGACTCGCTCTACATTGTTGTAGTCAGTGTACGCCACCTAACGGTGTACATAACCACTGTTGCCAATTTCAAGGACAGCCCTAATTCACCTGAGTTGATACATGCGTACAGATTGTGATTACTTATAAGACAAAACTATCAAATAAACGTTATTCTGTTTAACATTCCTACTTCCGTTTAATGAACAATACTTGCCATTTGAAAAACTTACAAAATGTTTCATGAAAACTGTAAATAAAACAATGTAAAGAGTGGTATCATTGTTTTTCCACTGGTGAAAACGCCATCGTTAATTTGAATTTTAAAAAGAATAAATACGGGTTTGAAACGGATGAGAAATCAAGATCATACTTCACAGGATCATTTCTGTAGTTTATCTTGACTAGTTTCCCACCAGAAACAAGTCCCCTATATACCCACGATGACGAGTGACGGCGCTGGCTTCTGAGCGTGAAGCAGGCCGTGAGTGTAGCTACTTCGGTGGGATCTACTCACGGCTATTGAGGACCGTTTCTGATACTTCCTTGTGAAGAATCGAGAGGAAGTCGGCGTGTTCAGAGTGGTTGAAACCCTATTAATATTAATCAAATACAACATCAGGAACGAATCAAGTGAAAGCAAATCTTGTTTTAAAACTGAGTCTATTTTGTTTATTTAGGAAGTTCTGACGCCCGGGTTTCATAACATTTTCTATAAAACATATTTTAAGTACAATTCTATAAATGTACTATAACAAATCATTCATGAGGGTAAAGCAGTGAATGCTGAAAAGTTTTGCCAAATCGGTTCAATCGTCACACGAGGAGACGAACACTAGGTTTTATAAGTGTAACAAGTGTTCTTCCCGTCGATTCCTAAGAGTTTTTTCGTTACATAAAGCAATCCTTAAAATTAAAATAACGAATATTTAAGCAGCCTTTCGCGTTCTTCAGAATGCAGACGTGTCTCGTTGAGGAAACGACACTTAAGAGGGCAAGGCATAAGTTACTTACTTCAATCGTGTATTGCGCGTCGCATTAAAAATTCGTTGATTTACTCATGACATGGCAATTTTGCTACTCCGTTTCCACGTTTGCTTCTTTTAGTGAGATATTCGGCTTGCACATCTTCTCTGGCACGTCCTTTAATTTCACTGGTGTTAAAGAACTTGTGGCGGAAAGTGTATTGCAGATCATGGATTATTGCAGAATCTGCTGCTTCCTGTTTTCCGTAAAATGTAAATTAATTTGCACTCGTCAACATCTGGAACATTTAAATATATTTACTTTGGGTTCCATTGTTTTTTGCATAGTGATTAACCGTCGGCTGGAATGCAAATTAAGGATTTGCTCGCTGTTGGATACCCTTTCAAGACAGGGATGTTCAGGTAGGAGGTCAGGATCGTATTCCATTCTAAGCGAAAAATTAAATTAATACATAAATTAACAGAAGTAAGTTGATCGAACCACCACCTTATAATCGGAATCCAAAATACCACTCTTCCATTTAGTTTGAGGTTATTGGCGGCAAAATTAAGAAGATCTTTATACATATCGCCTAAACCGTACTGGGTTTTTGAAGGGAAATGTGGTGAAGCTAGCTCTTCCGGAACAGGAGCTACTTTCTTGCTACCCACTTTCTCTGTCGATTCACGGATGCCGTAGGGGGCTGCGTACAACAAATTATTAATCATATAAATCCGGATTCATTGACTATGCTTTCTTACGATCGGTTATTATGGAATCGAAACGGAATTCCGGCCTCCAAACGGGCCTAGATGCGTCACCCACAAATACGTCCAAATAGCGCGAAAAAAGATTGTATGCCTTAAGGTTCCCTTTGATATCTTCATCTGGTTGACGTTTCTTTTGATGAGCTCTACTAGGTTTCATCTTCCCGTGAAGTGTGAGATAATCAATATCCGTGCCGCAAACATAACCACCGAAATGGGCTGCGGCTACTAGAAGAGATCCTGAGAAGTTGTTGGATTATTAACTGACCCTATGAGGTAGTAACCATAGTGATAAGAAACCTGTTCCAACGAAAGGATCAACAACTATATGGCCAGCGTCAATCTGGGCAAGGTTAGCCATAATCATCGACAATTTAGGATCCATGCTCGTGTTGCCAATGAAATGCCTAGTCTTTAGGGAGTATTTTTCTACAGCCGATCTTTCGCTATTGGAAACCTAGATGAATTAAAAGAAAAATTATACCCTTAAATTTTAAAATACAGAGCGGTTTCTATTACCCATCTGCCAAAAAAGTAATCAAACGGCTTCTCCGGAATACGTCCTGCATCAAGTCCAAAAAATTCATAATAATGATAGGTCACACTTGGATTTTTCAAATTGGCAGTTCCAAGAATAGGCAGAAAACTAAAAGACTAGAAATAATGACACTTGTCATATACATCAAAAAGAAAACCAATAGCTTTAAAAGTCCCACCTCAATTTTTTTAATTTTATCCTCTTGGCTCGTTACTTTATTAAATGTATCCACCACAACTTTGAATGTGTTTTCCTTTTCGAAATAAGATGTAAGTTCAGTAGGTAGAGTTTTTAGTTGGTCATCAAGGTGTTCTTTTGTTGTCGCTCTTGCCCATAACTCGATTATGGACCGAACTGTGACAGATCTCTTCATCAGCTTTACTGCACAGTCCTCACTGGGCATGGAAATGAGCATCCAAGGCTATTTTAAAATCTTAAATAGAATTGCTTTGCAAAAATAGTTAAAAACGATTTTACACATACATTTTCTGCTGGTTTTTCTATCCATGTATGTGGAATTTTGTACATTGCTAAAATAGCTTCAACTTCCTACATAGCAAATATAAACCATGTTAACATTAGAATGAACTTTTAAAATATATAGTTAATACAGGAATTCTGAAGGACACATGTTCATTTGCACACCAAAGTAAATAAGATTTCCACGTGTGTCGCGCTGCCATTTGACTGACGAAAATTTTTTATTCAAATAATGGTCGTCTGCTACGCACCAATGCCACGGAAACAACAGCTGCAGTTGTCTACGAGCACGAAGTCCGTACTCAGTACGCAGGGCAAAGATGAGATGTAAAAATAAAACTAGAAATTCAACCCTCTCGATATCAGTCGTTTATTTGTATGGAAAAACAAGACACCAGACCACACTCTATATAATGATTGATTTTTTCTTTGTTTTTCTTATGAAAATGGAAAACACCTGGTTGGAGCTGCAGATAAAAATATTTGTATAAAAAATGATATTGGTCATGTGCATAGTATTTAAAGGGTTTATTCTCATGCCATTGTTGGAATGGCCAACAAGAGGTAAAGAATGGCAGCTCCTCCCATACCCCAATTACTTGTGAAATTATGGATATAAAGATGATGAGAGACGGTGATTTCTGGCCCCGTCTTGCAATTTGCCATGATGAAGTTAGGCAGCTACATCCTGTAGGTCAGCAGGCAATGGGTTTTTGGGGTGTTTGTTCTCAAAATGCTGTTTGTAGGTTTTGGGATCTGGCATTTGGGACTAGAAAAAAAATTAATTAAAAAACAATGAATAAGAATCTCTATTACTTAGTTTGAAATATATTTACCTTGCAGACAGCACAAACATGTACTAAAGCAGCCATCGCAGCTTTTTTTTGCTCACTTGCACTGTGACCCTGTTGCTTCTTAGCTTTGGCAGCCTTCTCATTGGCTTTCTGCTGAGACTGAATCTTTTGTTGTCCACGAGCCATGACTGTCAATGGATAAAACGCAATCATAGATTACCGTTAGTCAACACTTCACCACATTTAAACTAGTCCATTGACTATCTACAGTTCTTAAATTTTATGTCTTTAGCAGCAAAAAATAAAACTTAAGCATACCAATATATTTATGACTGATCTAATGACTACTTATTTCCGTGAGAAGAATCTTTACCTTATCAAGGTTGGGAAAATACTGCAAGCACGATTAACTAGGTCCGAATAGATCGGCTGTCAGGCGACACTACACTACACAACTGCATGGAGAAAGGAGCTGCTCTATTGTAAGAAAATTATATCGGCAACGTGCTTTAAAATCGATTGTTCGATTCGAGCAATCGATTAATCCCTTCCCCTTTACATTTGCCTTTTAACGATAAGAAACCAAATCGATGTAAGTGTTCAACGTTATAACGTAATATTTTAGCAATTTTCCTAATGAATTCTTGATTTTTATTCTAGAGGTACAGGAAAAGATGACTTTGTGAGCTAATGATTTTATGTTTCACTTCATTTATGTATATATCGCTTAATTGATTCAATCGTAAATAAAGAAAAAAACAATTCAGAAATGGATTTCGCAAAACGGTGTATTTTGCAACAGAACGAGGTACACACAATGCTCATGCCTTCTTGGTGGGGAGGATGATACCGTCGTACTGCAAAAGAGAAAAGATATTAAACACTGACTGGTTTCCGTGATAATAGTGTACGAGTATGCTTGAAATCCAGTGCTATATATCAAGCGACTTATTTCGATTTTAACACAAACATTATCTAGCAACAATAACAGTGAAGCTATCCTCATAAATCAGACAGTCCAAGCAATATATGGTGCATCTAATTAAAAACTTAATAAGGGTTATTGTCTTATACCTTCTGTTGGAACCACTTCATGGCATCTTCCTTCTTCAATCTGTGCTGGAATCCAACTTTGCCAGTCTTGCGGCGACGCTCGGCTACACTGAAACCTATACTTAGTAAGGAATGACGTGATGAAATAAATGTCTTCAATATAGCACAATTGTCTCTACCATTTAGTAACTAGCCCAGTAATTCAAGTGGGCCAGAGTTGCAATAGATAGAATTGATATAGCACAGTTTTGTTGAATTTTCCCAAGAAAAATTATTGACATCAGTCAAGGGACGATGCTTGTGCAGAAAAATTATGGATGTACAAGTACCTGGGCGACCGAGGACAACATAAAAGTCAAGGCCGTAGATACCAATGGAGGGATCATACTTGATGCCAAGATCAATGTGTTCTTGAATACCAAATCCAAAGTTTCCAGTGTCACTGAAGTTGTCTTTCCTCAACTCGTATTCCCTAACTTTCAATCCTCTTTCAAGGATCTCTTCAGCCTTGGCTCCACGGACTGTGCAGTGGACAGCAATCTTTTCGTTACGACGGATACCGAAAGATCTCACGGTGTAGCGAGCTTTGGAGAAGACGGGCTGTTGGCCCGTGAGCTGTTCCAACACCTAAAGAAAAATCACAGCATATTAACATACATTCACCATCATTCTCAGAAAAGTTATCTCCATCATTTAGTAACTAGCCCAGTAATTAAAGTAGGCCAGAGTTGCAACAAATGGAAGTACTTTATCACATAATATGTTATTTCCCACGACATAATACTAACATAGATCAAGGGACGATGCATGTGAATATAAAGAATATAACACATACTATACTAGTCAACATACCTTGGCGGCCCTGGTCAATCTGTCACCAGATTCACCGACGCAGATGTTAAGGCAGAGTTTGCGAATGCGCAATTCGCGCATCACATTCTTGGACTTGTCCTTCTTCACCTGCTCCTGGAATATTCCAAACACAAAAATACATTAATCAACTTTAAATCACCCATGGCCCATGAAGAACAGAGGCTGACGAGCACCGGTGGCCACAAAATCTCTTGCTTTAAGTTTGGATTCTCAAACAAGCGAATTTGAAAAACCAATATTTTCCGCAAATTAAGTTGCCAGTAAAATGAATGGAAATTCAAATGAAAGGCCGATGAAAACCGATAACAATTCACGAGAACTCACCGTGGTAGCCGTCATTTTGGAGCTTCTAAAAAACAAGAGAAGTTCGGCTAGTTGTACCACCCAGGCAACGCAGCCTTTCTAAAGAAGAGAGAAATGATGAAACATGGTTGCCAAGTCGACAGGCAATGGCTAACACTGCAGTTTCATATTTCTTAAACTGTTGATTTAAATCGCAAAGAAAAATATTTGAATTAAATTAACACTTTTTGCAATAAGAAAACTATTTTTCCTATGGATTATAATCTACTATGATTTCATTTATAAAGAAAAATTACTTTGATCGACACATCTTCAGTATCGATTATTTACTTTAGTGTCCCAAATTTCATACAAATATAATATTGTATCTCCATAGAGATCACTGGTACATTATGCTGATTAACTCTTATTGTTTAAAAGATTTTATTGGTTATATAATATATATACTATCAAAGAACATATGAAATATAAAAACGAAATATTAGACCCGTCATAAAGTTTCATTATCTATTCCAAATTCCAGCATACGAGCCATTATTTCACGTTGGATCCGAACTCAGAAACTATCCATGTTAGAACTTTACGTAAAATCTCTTTGCTTTTAAAACCACGAATGTAATCGGGAAAAAAAACACTAAAAATGTAAACAGTGAGCACCATTACTTGTCCGGTTGTTGATTCGATCGCCACATGGTGACGAATGGTAACAAAACATGGAAACGACGTCTCTTCAAAAACCGACTGCTCAAAGGACAAGGAAAGAAGTGATACAAATGGAGGATCCAAGTATAAGGTATTTGAATCATTAGGAATATATTTTGATCAGTTATTTTTGAAGTCGAAAGTCAGGTTAGATGGCATCGTAAAACAATGCGTGCAATCAACTGATCATGTTAAACTGGTGGGGGAGAAAGGCGAGGCGGCCTTGGTAGCCAGTTTCAATGTCTTGAAACGCCTAAAGCACGATGGCTGCGACTTGGTAATCCATCACTAAATCACAGTTCGTCGTTGTTAACTTAATTTGAATTCTTCGTTTATTCAAGATCGGAAGTGTTGAATCGAGTTCGGCGGTTCGAATCGGACGTCGATTGAGCCAGCGACGAGCCACTGAGACCGAAAGTACAGCATTGTCGGAGGCCTGTTCAAGTCATGTGGATAACATCAACGTCAAATTGCAGGCCACTTGGACTGAAGCTTTCAAAAACACGGCTCCTCATCAACTGACAGCCGATATCAACGAAATTCAAGGTTTTAGTTTTCCAGAATCATCTCGATAATTTTCTCAAGAACGTAACATTACACAGGAATGAGTGATGACGTACTACAAACCCAGCAAGTACTGATTGACCGTCTACGCGAAGAAGTGAATCATGCCGATAAGACTATCCAGCTGGAGATTGAACGTCAGACGGAAGATCTCAGTGTCATGCGGAAAAGGATGAAGGACCATTTAGATGCAACTCGGGCCACCCAGCGCTGCCAACTAGGAGAAATTGATGCGAGTTATTCCAATTGGTGACACTAACGTGCAAATTCACATCTACTTCTTGTTTATCGTCGCAGTTGGCGTTCGGGAAGGATTTCAATTATTTGCTGGAAGACCACACAAAGCTTATGGACGAAATGCTGGCTGATTGGTCTAACTCGGAGAATCAAATCATTCGAGAACTAAACGAACTTGGGAGCCAGTGGATGGACGATTTGTATCAAACAGACGTTTACTACTACAACGAATGTAGCCAGATCCGCAATTCACTCACGTCCGACATTCAACTGATTGAGCAAGAACTGGAAAAACTCAAAGTCGATTTCGCTCTCAACAACGAAGTGTTGGACTACAACTGCCGTGTGCTCAAGCTGAGGGAAGAAGAACGTGCAGGAGTTATCGTTCACCACAAACGCAAAATCAACCGATTG
This sequence comes from Daphnia carinata, assembly GCF_022539665.2. Taxonomy (NCBI): domain Eukaryota; kingdom Metazoa; phylum Arthropoda; class Branchiopoda; order Diplostraca; family Daphniidae; genus Daphnia; species Daphnia carinata. Next base: position 2,640,423 of record NC_081336.1, on the reverse strand, counting down.
ACCGATCGTTATCGGCAATTGAAGGAGGAGAGCAACAAGGCCGGCCAGATACGCAGAGAAGAGGAACTCAAATTGATCAAAGAAATTGAGCATTTACGTAAAGATTGCGAATCGATGGAGTGCAAGTTTTCCACCATTAAAGGCGCCAATGATCGTCAACTCGAATCTGTTTGTGAAATGGCCGAAGATAGAATCAGCGAACTTCTCAAAAAGGTTTTTTTTTTTCTAAATTATACCTTTGCAATACTGTTTCCTGATTGGATTGATTCCATTTCCAGCTGGCCAGCATAGACGAACGTATTTTTGTCGAGATTCTGGAACAACCTTGGGACAATCTTGTGGGCGTGTCACGTCATATTCAACCAAAAGCATCCACGCTGGGTAATTGGAAGTTTACTTACCATTTCAGATTTCCATAAATTCCAGAATTTTTTGTGAAAAAGATCCCAAACAACTGGAACAAGTGGTGATCCGTCTCGATAAGAATCTCCAGTTCTTGACGATTACAATTCCGGAAGCGAACAGTCCCAAAGAGCGGCTAATGAAAGCGTTAGACATTCCGGACGAACACGAATTCCATGTCCTGTTGACTGTCATGCATGCAGTGCCTGATTCTGATATCTTAAAAGAATTGGCTTGCTACATCCAACAGCAACGATCACGGCCAGCTGATCAACCAATAACAACAAGGCGTTACTTGGCTGACGCTGCAACTATCCGCAATCATTTCGAACTGTTCAAAGAGACGGCCGTCCCTAAAAAGCGTCTCGACATGTGGAAAATGTTGGCCCGCGCTCTCGTCCAGTACGAACGCATCCTTCGCGGTAAGCATAACGAAATTAAGATAGTTTGAAATTCTTTTAACGTTTTATTCAATTTGTTCCCCTTTTTTTATTTATTGTGGGTTGTGCATGTAATTATATAACAGATCGATTGACGCTGGCGGCCGATGTCCTAGCAATGAGCACACAATCTACTGCACTTGATTAGCAAAAATTGATATGAATATTAAAAAAGCGCAAAAATACGAAATGTTTGGATACAATGGTTGCATTCAATAAAACCAAATGCACGAGAATTCGGAACCATTCAAAAGAAAAATACACTCACACGATACGTACAGACATTTAAAAAGAAAGTTATAATTGTTCACAAAAGAAAACAAAAACAAAGGGAAGACAAGATATGTTTACAGACCTTGGCTCTTCTCTAGTCACGCCGAACGGTAGACATCGTTCGCCTGCTAAATAAAACTAGACACAACACGTCACGAAACATGAAATAAGAAAATACCTCCATAGCAAATGAACGGAGAAATGAATTATGAAGACTTGGTTATGTACAAATGGCGGGAAGACGATACATTTTCGACCATTAAGGATGAAAGAAATTTTTTTTTTTTTTAAACCGTTATTACCTTTTCTCAATATTGCACCGGTGAGTGAAATGATCCGGGCGAATGTTGCTGTTGGCCATTGGGCGATATCAGATCAGCTCGGAATTTCTGAGCGTACTGATGTCGGTGTCCAGCTTGTTGTTGTTGCATCTGGTAAGGTCCTTGATTAGGCGGGTTTGGGAGGTGAGGACTGAAAGCGGATGCATGATGCAGATGTGGCACGTGTTGTTGTTGTTGCTGCTGCTGCTGTTGGTTATAATTGCTTTGATTATTCTCTTGAGCCGGCCATTCGGATGGACTCTGTGTCGTATTGCCATGAACCGATCCATAAGCCGAATCCTTGGACGTGTCACTGGGCGAAATAGGGGCTCCAGTGCTGGTCCCGGATGTCTCCATCTGCTCCTGATTAGGTCGACGGTTATACGCAGCCACAGTCGCTTCCGGCCGGTAAGTAGGGACTTTACGATCGTAAAGGCTTTCACCGCGCTGGGCGGGCTCGACAGTAGCCACCGAAGGCACAACTTCACGTCTCGTCTGATAAATAGGCTCCAACTGGTACGATTCCGGTTTGGAACGATCGTGACTCGAACTTTGAGTTCGTGTGGCGTAGACAGGTTCCCTCGCGATGGACGACGTCAGCAGAGAATTATCTCGTACAGGTCGATCCACATCCGTCATGTCGGCCATGTGACGCGGATGGCGGCTGCCGTAAACGCTTTCGGCTCTGCTGCTATTGCCGGACGCCGGAGGAGGTTGTTGCGGAGGTGGACGAGTGGCATAAATGCTTTCGGTGCGAATGAGGTCGACATTACGAGCCAGATAAGTGCTCTGTGCCGACTGCATTTGAGCTCCGCGCGAGGCGTAAACATTGGGCGGCTGGACAGCCGGTCCGGCAGGGGGTTTTGCGTACACCGACTGAGAACGGTTGAGATTGCTTGACCTACTGGGCGGGCCAGGTGACTTGGTGCAATGATAAAGCGACTTGGTACCGCCGTAAACCGATTCGGCTCGTTCCATGCGTTGTTGGTTCCTCCAGTTGTTACCGACAGGGCCGCCGTCGCCACCTGTTGAGTTAAAAACACATCACCACAATTAGCTTTTTTTTTTTATTGTCGTAAACAATAAACAAACGCTTTCACAAGATCCTTGGTTGTTGCAAAGTCAGATAGCAAACTCACCACCACTAGGCGAGATTGGATTGGACGGACCACCTGGACTAATAGCCGGACGGTACTGATCGTAATGCTGGGAGCGGGCGCTCTGGTAATTAGCCACAGTCGATTTGACGTCGTCGTAGTTGTCCTCGTCGCTGTGAATGCTCGACGCATCTGAACGTCACAAGAAAAAAACAAAAAGGAAACAAGATTGTTTTTTTGTTCGTCAAGTGACTCTAATAACAAGTAAGACAGGAGAGAAGGAGGGTGGGGGTGCAGCTGCTTACCACCATCGGGGATGGATCCCTTGCGGCGCTGCGAGTTGCGATACGGGTTGAATATAAACTCGTACAGGATGCCGGCCAGACAACCGCCCACGATGGGTCCAAGCCAATAAACCTGTAAAAAAGAAATAAAATCCACTTAATGAACAAAATTGGATTTCATATGAATATTTTAGTTTTCTTGTTACCCAATGAGCGTCCCATTTATTCATCACAAAAGCCGGACCAAGCGATCTCATAGGGTTGAACGAGGCTCCAGTCGATGGCAGCTATTTGTGTTCAATTCACATAAAAATCAGAGAAAAAACGAACATTAAATGACTAATAAATAACAAATTCAATTGTACAAAAAACTATTTCGACTTTCTCTTTTTTTTTCCAACCCTCTTTGACAATCAAAAAAACGCCCAACAGGGGATAAAAAAGGATGGCTGGACCCTGGACCCCCGAAAAAAAAGTCTTACACACAGTCGGGGAGAAGTTACTGCGGTAGAATGGCCGAGATATGCTATATACCATAATCTACGGGTGATAACAATAAAGAGGTTCTCTGGACGTTTCGCACCTGCCGTTTCCCCCTCTCCCCTTCACTTTGAAAAGTAAAAACCTTTTTCTTCAAACATGTGACCAAAGGAGGAAGGGAAAAAAAAATACTTTGTTAGTCTTTTGTTGAATTTTCTTTTTTTTTTCCTCTTCCAAACATGGCCTCAGGTATGTGTGTACAGTGGTCTACCAGGTGGAAAGAAATAAAGAAAAAAAAATAGAGGGGGGGGGGGGGGGATATATAAAAAAAAATCGGCTCCTTTTAAGGCACGGTGTTCCATGTCTGTCGCTCGACTGCACCACTTCCCCTCACACACTTGTACGATCATGGCCATAATAAGAATTCGACCGAAGCGTGGCTAATTCAACTTGATTGGCAGTTCCAAACACACATTCTTTTCTTCCGCTTTTTGTCAACATTTCTAGCCTAAAAGACTCTCCGGATATCCTATTCGAAGGAAAATAAATTATGGAAATTGAATTGGAGGATAACTCACAGCGACAAACGAGCAGGCCGTGTAAGTGAGGCCGAGCGTGAGTGGGCCGGGTCCAATGGAAGCCGATAAACCACGACGATGATCATCCATCGTTGTCTGTGAAACACACGAATTTCGTTAGTTTAGAAGATTTGCTTTTCTTTGTAAGACTTCGAAATCGTGTTAGTTTGTTAACGTTGGTTATCTTGTTAGAGAAATCAAATGGCTTCGTTTTTTTGTTACCAAATAAACAAGAGTAATGACAAATGTCAGACACAGTTCGATGCCCAAGGCTTGCCAATCGGAAAGGCCGTTGGAGACGATCGTAGCTCCGAGGTATCCTTGATGTCCAGGACTGGTCACTCTGAAAAGAAAATAGAAGAAATTTTATTTCGGTTGTGTAGGCAAACGTTTTTGAAATGCATTTCAATAGAATTTGGAAAGAAAAAGCAAGTGAATAGCGTTTATCCATTCGTCACTGATTTATTTTTCGCTGTCGTGTTCCAGTGACTCTTTATGCGTGCGCTGAATGGAGGGAAACAGGTCGCGCAATAAATTTCACTACCGTTTTATTTTTATTGGAATTTCTATGGCCTTTTTTTCTTGTGACCGTTTTCAGCGCGACAGCAAAAAAAAAAAAAAAAATAAGAAGTTCACGCGGTGGAAACTTGGAATGTTGCGAGGGTGGCAGACAACTGGAACAGCTGCATGTCGCCTCCTCCAAGATGCGGATCTCCCCTCTCGACACAAACTCTGCCATCTCCAACCCCAGACAACTGCTCGAGTTATTGTTTAAAAAAAAAAAGGGAACAAGTGCTCAAGTTTCCAGTTGAGCTTTCAAACTGTTCCAGTCTGACACTACACCCAGCAGTAGGATTCGATTTTGAAAAAAAAAAAAAAAATTCTCTTCTCCGGCTGTTGTTGTTTTATAAGCAACTACTGTAAAGAGAACATACTGGGGGGGGGGGGGGGGGATAACGAAGGGGGTTAGGCCTATTCCTCCCCCCTATCCTTTTAAAGAAAAAAAAACGTAAAAATTGTAGGGCTGTATAGATTGTTGATGTTCAACCTCGTGTGACGCCACAAACATTTCGCCCAATGTGTAATTGGAAACGCACATGTCGACTATCCCATAGGCCCCCTATTTTTTTTTCAACACACCGGATGGGGTTGAATGGATCGAAAATAGAGAAAAAACAAGATAAAGGTAAAGGAGGTTAAATACAGAAGTGAGGGGGGAGATGGATATTTTCGATTAGTATTACACTTTGGAAAGCTGCACAATGGTGTGTAACTTTAACCTTTAGATACTCCTACCCTTTTGCATGTCAATCGTATCAATCGGTTTTTTGTCCTACTCCTACCCTTAGAAAAAAACGATAGGGCGGAGTGAGAGAAGGAAAATGTGTTGCCTAAGAAAAAAGGTCGGACAGATCGAGGACGACGACAGGAAATGCCACATTTCTATTCGGTACAAAAAAAAAGTAAGTAAGTAACTGTTTCTTTCTTCTTCAGCGTCAATTCAGACGTCAATTAAGTTGTTCTCATTCCCAAACCAACTGCCCATCCCTCTTGTCCCGAAAAAAAAATCATTCAATGTTGCGCTACAGCGAAGCGTAGTGGTGAAGTGGTTTTCGCAATGGAATGATCCGGTTACACAACTTCATGGAATTATTTTTAATAGAGTAGGCCTACCGGAGAGGGGGGACTATATCTAGCACTTGGAACGGACACGATTGATTGAATTCTAATCCGCATCTCGGGGAAGGGTAGATATCCGATTGGGCTTTCAATCTGCAAATGTTACGTGGCATATTGACACTAGACTTATCGTAGCGCAGGTGCACCCCTTATCGGATGATCGCTCCCAGAGAATCTTCAGCCCAATCCGAAAACAATCAGAGTTGAAAAGAAATCGTCGGGAGGCGTGGATGCAACACACGCATGAGGGACCATTTTTTTCGAAACAACAATGGAAGGAGGATAAAAAAAAAAAAAAATGTTAACTACTGCTACTACTCCGCCTCCTTTATTTAGGCTTTCATGATCGCTTCATCAAATTTCCTTTTTCAAAAAAAAAAAAAATACCTGACAAGATTTTTTTCTTTCTGCGAGTAAGAAAAAAAAAATCTTTTTGAATGGAGAGAAAAAAAAAGGGAAGCCTCTTAAAATATCCGCCTCTTTTTCTTAACAAAATGATGAGTTCCAGAGCTTTTCAAGATATTAGCGTCGTCTCTCATTTCTTTCTTTCTATAACTCGAAGTGAAAAAAAAAAATGAAGCGCAAAAGGGCGTCACCCTGTGCACAAATATTGTGACGTCAGCTCGATTTGTTCAAGTGGCCTCTTTTTTTTTCTTTTCAGCGACATTTGATATGATCCAATCGTTTTTTGTTGGGCCATTTTTTTTTCTCTCCCAACCCATTTCGAACGACCCCTTAAGAGATCTCAAATTCAACGACGCAAGCGCTTCTTCTTCAACGCATCCGACACCAACATTCAAAGACATTAAGAACGCCATCACGTCTTCTAATGCTGGACAAAAAAAAAAACGAAGCGAGAGAACATTAATTTAAACAATACGAACCAAAAAAAAAAATCGGATTTAATTGGGTCCTACTCCGATCCTAAAAGGGCAGGCCGGCTCGTTTGGAAAGAAGGGATCTAACGCTCGCTTTCTATTCAGCTAAAAGATAAGTATATATCTATATACAATGTATATATACACACAAACCGTAGACGAAATAACAAAAGGGGGGTCTCGCAAGATGTAGGGGGGGGAGCTTCAGAGCAAAAAAAAGAGAGGGCGGCGAAGTCTAGATAAGGGGGGAAGTGAAATAAAAATAATGAGTAAAGAAAAAGCCAACGGGGTCAGACATCTGGCAAGCAGAGGCTCTCAGTTGTGTCGGGGGCCTGCTCAAACACAAGGAATAGACAAACAAGTTTTGGTGTGCTGCATTCACTGGCTTTTCTAGTTTTGGCCAAAAACGAAAACGCACAGACAAGATGAAGAAGAATAGTTTCCTACTAAGAAGTTGCCTCTCCAACGCATCGATAGGAAGTGAAAGACATACTTCAGTAGAGGAAAGAAAAGAGGCTTCCTGTTTTTTCAATAAATTTGCGGTTTTTCGATACGCCTAAAAACGCAAACAATACACAATACGAGTGTCTTCTTACGACTACGAGAAAAAGGCACGGTGCCAAATCCAATTTTTCCTCAATTTTCTTTTCGAAATGTCCGAAAAGGCAGAGCGGGGGAGGTGTAGTACGTAGAGGAAGAGGGGGGTAAGGTCATTAGGAGGTCAACCATCTATTTCCGGCGTGCATCGAAAAAAAAGAGAGTAGGAAAGAGAAAGAACACGTGCTTGTTATTCTAGAGTTTGAGGGAGGGGACAACCAAACGTTGTGTGGTGTCAAACTACTTTATCGTTTCCGACATAGACTGCCCACATATTCGAGAAAAAATAAAAATGACCATTAAATAAAAAAGAATAAAACTTTATTATATTACCCATAAAGGAGAGCCGCTCCAGCGATGGCACCACCTCCTTGCGATGTGACGTAGAGCAGAGCCTTCATCGGTGATATTTTGCGAGTGACCAACAAAGCCAGAGACATGACTGGATTCAAATGAGCTCCTGCCGAACGTCAGAAAGAAACAGATGTTTAAGTGTTGATGAAAACCACGAGAACATGTTTAGAAAGTATGCCAGCAAATCAGTCGGCGACTAACAGCATCGTTTTCACGATGGTTAGCATCTCGTTAGTTCTACTAATGGAAGGCTACTTTGGGGAGAGAGAGAGAAAAAGACGTAAAGATAAACAGACACGACAAAGTACAAATATATCAAACCAGATATTTGGGCGAAGGAGAGAGTCAGGGCTGCCACAGAGAAGCCGGAAGCCAAGGCGATGCTGATGGCGGGCGGCGTGTGCCCCGACCATGGAATGAACGAGCCGCAGATGATGAAGACGAGAAAAAAGGAAGCCAGGCATTCGGCCACAATGGAACGCCAGAAATCTAGCGATCGAATTTCAGCCTGCATAGGTACCCGCATCTTGTTGCCATTTCCCGCTTCCTCCTCCAAACGGGCCGTCTCAAAACGTTCCAACAATGTCGTCATCAAATTCTCAAGACCGGCACTCGTCAATGGTGTCGTCGCCACACTAGTCATTTTCCGTTTTGATTCGTTGCAATTTCCCTTGTCGACAAAAATAACAACAACACGAATAACAAACTGGCGGAATCACAGTCGAGAAATAATTCTCAATGAAACAAAAATTAGATCTCGTGTGATTATCTTCGCCCGACCATCACGTAGCATGCACTGTTTGTAACTGAACCTTGAACACATGTGCTCATCGCTCCTAAGGGCGCCTTTGCCAGCCATAATGATGGCAGAGACGTCTGGTGGCCAAACACTTGAGTATGGGAGGAGCTTAGGTTTTTTTTTAGTTTGAAGACTTTTTGATGTTTAGATATGTTCTTTTTTTTATTTTCCTGGTGTCTCTTCCTCAATTTTGATCCTTGTTTTTTTATGCAAATAGCATAACGCTACATTTATCGAAATTGTATGCAAACGATTCATTATCTTGGAACGTAAAATACATGGGAAACAAAAGAAACACGGAAAGTTCTGTTCGCCGACTTGCACGTGCTGCACCACAGTTTATTAATTAGACCGTATTATTAGACACAACATATGCATACGGAACTTTCACCGGCACCGGTGTTTTAAATTATGATCATGGGCATTATTTTTAATCAGATATCCATTTACGGAGGCCATCTTTTTTTTGTTATTGTTGGTTTGGCCTGAAAGGAGGAGACACTGATCCGGGTTCGATGACCAATCTCAATTAGACTAATTATAAGACTGGTGTGCCAATCAACTGACAACATCACGCAGATGGTGCTTCGGTCGTATATTTTGTTTCACACGTGTCTGCTACACGTCTTCTGCTCAGTCTATAGTTGATTATCTTCACGCTGTACAGTACCATCTGATCTAAATTAAAATGGACTACGTCTAAAAAGAACAACAACCACGATGTCACGAAGGACACCAATCCATCATTCTTTGCCGTTGAGTTTCAAAAGTAACGACCGTGACTGTGTGTGGGCAATGGTCATCCAAACCGCACGATGATTTGTCGTTTGGTGGACACTGACATCTGCCGACAGAAATTTGTTCATTCGAACCGGAATTCCATGCAGACAATACGTTCATCCTCTCGGGTTGACACCTCTTCAGCAACATGCAAACAAGTCTAACAAGACAACGTCTTTGTTTAATTATCTCTCGATTTTGTTGTTGTTGAATAAGAACAAAAAGTTGGAGGGCAATCAGAGGTCGATGAGCAAGCAATTGGTGGACGTAAATTCAGGGAGAGAAAAAGTAGATTTTCAACACGTTTATCGTGGAAAGGAAACACTTGTAGCACTCCAAAAAGCTAGGAAAACAACTAGTCGGCGGTTTTTCTTTAACACGTAATAGCTACATAAGAAACTGATATCAGAATTCCGTGAGAAAAAAGAATACTTTGAATTTCCTTAGTCATGTGAAAAGGAGAAAAAAAAAGGAGATTCGCCGTGATGGCGGTGAAACGGCAATGATTGGTCCTTTACAAGTTAGTTGAAGATGAGCATGTTGATTTACGGGTATTTAATTTAAACCGGTTAATCTGGTTAGTGTGTTGTCTCGCTGAGCAATCCTGAAACCACTATGTCAAAGCTAACGAACCAGGATATAATTTTTGTTTTGGTTGGAAATGTAGGGGTGCAAAAGCTATTCGTCTTGGCAGCACAGCGACACTAACGAAGGACAAACGATCAATTGGAATTTTCAAATAGCTGCAACTAAACGAATAATATGCAACTAAATGAGAATCGTAAACAAAAAGATATTAGCACATCTGTAGATTTGCGTGGTGGAATTTCGGGAATATTGTGGCAAGGGAAACGGACCTGGCTTTCTCGGTATTTTTGGATCCATTTTCTTTTTGCTATTCCATTTTAACTCCCAAACATAAAACTGTGTTGAATTTAGGAATGTCATTCCTTGATAGTATGGCTATAAAAATACGAAAAGTCGGCATATCCTTTATCCGGCAGAACCTCACTTGTTTCTACTAATGATGGCCGATGTCATCCACCTCTTCTGAACAAGAACGTGAGCATCTAGCGGCCATTTATACAAGTAATATAACATACCTAATGCAAAAAGAGAAACATTCAGAGTGAATTATTTCCAAATGAAGACGTACATTTTCAACCAGTGTTAACAATGATATGGAAATTTAAAAGCAATTAGGTTTTTCCTTACTTTGACAACGTAAAGTCAATTTGTAGAGTGAGGTTGAAGATTTCGGGCAGAAAAAATAATGGAAAAGTTTCGCTGATCGCCCTGCAAAGCCGTCAATAGTAAGATGAAACTCTTTCCTATTGTTACAATATCATAGTCATTTATGACAAAAATACGTGAATTTAGAAATCAATAGTTATTGCATCTGTGTTAGACCTGTAATACCATCTAAAATACGCCGAAAAACAAAAGACATTTGCTTTCTCTTTCTCCCCGCCATAAAGAGCAATCGATGCAAGTGAAATTTCTCTTGATTCATATTTTCACATGAGATACTGCTTTTTCGAGACTGAGTTCGAATTTTGCGATGTTGTATCGTTACTTCGATGCAAATCTAGCATTGGGCGTGCAACCCTACTCAGCAATGCTCCATTTCATGGTCCAAAGCCATTCGGCCAAGATTCTATCAAACTGGAACATTTAATTTGCCATTTCCTTGTCAACGATGAAACTCAAGATTAAACTCCTTTTAACTACGTTATTGGATACCCTAAAAAGGTCTCAACATTATAGATCTCTCTCGCTGAACTCGGATCGAATTTCTGGCCTTCAGGGCAATCCGTATCGGAATAATACGAATCAGTTCAACAACGAGGCGACCCGTTCACTATCCCTCAACAGACTGAAAAGAAAAACTATTTACAACGTATCGTAATTCGCTGAAAAAGCGAAAACATGCGGAAAAAGACAACACGCATTACCTGTGGCATTTAGAAACCTAACAGACAAATAAACTGTCTAGCGGTATCATCGATAAAAAACTTCTTTCTTTGATAGCCCACGCCTTCGGGTCTTTTATGGCGATGAAATTGGAGTTCAGCAAAGAAACAGCTTCTGCGTATATCAGAGACACGAAGAGAGACGAACATTCTGCAATGTGTCAAAGAGAAAGAGAATCAAAGAAATAAAACAATCGACGACAGGTCGATTGCTCCTAAACTAATGTGCTCTCATTTTCTCTTTGATGGTGTCCGGAAGGTAAAGCGGTTGATCTTGTAGACAAGTGTGACGTGACACTTGACTCGGCGCTTTGTGTGTCAAGCCGCAATTAAACACAGAGAAAGTGGAAACAGATTGCAATAGGAAAATGCAATAAAAATGGAAGGGGTATGCGATTCAATAATGGAAAAGGTGAAAATGAACTGGGCGGTTGTGTTCTTACCTATAAAATGCGACGAAAGATGAAGTTTAAGTATCAGTTACCTTCATCTCTCCGTCAGCTGAAGTGATCGAGCACATCGTCTTCAACTTCTCACAGTTTAGACCTGTTTTGAAAACTAAACATCTCTTTCGAGTGATTCCGATTAAGGTAAAGCAAATTACATCAAACATTATTAAATCCAATTATAACAAAAACCTGAAATTCATTTTGCAGATATTTGAAAAATGCGTTCTACCTTTTCAATTCTTATGCTGGTGTGCCTATTTTGTGCCGTCCATTTTCAACCGAGCCACAGCCATCAACCATCGGGCTACAATCTGAAAGGATTGTCCGAGACGCGATATGATCACGGCAAACACGGGATAGACGTCATTTCTTCGAGGAAATTCGGAATCGGCCTCAAAGCTATCCTCTTCAAACCATTGCTTCTACTGGCCTTGGCTAAAATCAAACTAGCCCTTTTGGTCGGCAAACCACTCGTCTTATTAGCTCTTAAGAAGCTCCTCCTTAAAGCCGTGTTGGGCAAGCTGTTGCTCAAGATCCCTCTGATCTTGTTGGGTGGTAAAGCCTTGATCGCAAAGGTGTTGGCTCTCAAATTCGCCCTCATCACCAAAGGATTGGTTGGATTAAAAGCACCGCTAGTCATGCTCTTCCTAGGAGGCTTCCTTAAAGGCCTGTTGAAAGGAACTGGTTTAGGTTTGGCTATTGCAGGTTCACTCCTCAAGTTGAAGGGACACGAAACAAGCGAAGAAGAATACGATGATTATTACTACCCACCTGTACAATCCTATGTTCTTCCTCCACCTGCATACCGCGCTCCAGCATCATACGGCGCTCCTGCAGCTCCTTCTTACGGCAGTGGAGCAAGTCTTGGCGGAAACCATTTCGAATCAGGAATTTCAGGATTCGGAGGAGGTTACGGAGGTGGCCGTAAGAGGCGTAACGTAAACGATGATGAAAGTGGGGAAGAAATAGAAGACAGTGAAGAGGACTTCTCCGGAGAATCAGCTGATGATCTGAAACTGGAATTCGAAGCAGCGCGCACCAATGGCAACGCTTACCTTTACATGGCAGCGCAGTTTGACGAGCAATCCTGCGGTCGTCGTTTAATGTGTGAAGTCTACCAGAAAGCGCACGAAAGCCTAACTGAAGACGAAATCATTTTGAAAGACATTTTCGGGTATTAATTATAACTTCATATTTTTAATCAATTAAATATGCAATTACCTTTTTTGCCTTAGTTATCCATTGCCAGCGTTGAGGGATGAAGACAAGGGCACTCCAACGGAAGCCTATTATAGAGCAGCCCACATTGGCGCATCCCATCAGGGTCGTTCCAGCAATCAAATCTGCGCTCGTTTTTATTCCACTTGTCCGCACAACACTGAACAGTTGATTCATATGTTTGTTACCGAAGATTTTGAAACCAATGAAGTTGAACAAGACAATCGCCCTGTTGCCCATCTGCAGCCACCTCAGACGAGTGCCCGTCTTCCATTCTATCACCACCGTCAGCCAATCTCGCCTACCCAGCAATGGAAACCCGCAACTAGGCCAATTCAGGCACAGCAGCTCAACAAAGTGAACACTACACCGGGGCCAGTTAGGCGGCCCGTTGCATCAGCTCCGGTTACACCACTCCGGCAGAGATTCGTTGCAGCTCCAGCTGCTTGAATTGCAAGTGGAACAAGGCCCACTGCATGGGCTGTCGATCAGCCCCAATCTGTTCACCGCACATCCCTGAGATATTAGCGTTGCTTCTTCGCATGAATTCATTTAGTAGAGAATCTTTTCTGTTTAATCCCATCTATGACGTCAGAATGTGCAATACAATTTTAAGAATATAAATGTCGTACATTTCAACTAACGATGGTAACATTAATGAGTGGATTACCTTTAGCTTTACACGATGATCTTCACGTGTTAAGAAAGTAGTTCACTAAATAGTGAGAAAAGAGGAAAATTTCTTAGGTTACGTTATCTGTTGCATTATGAATATTTTACGTTTCACTTTGAGGCATTACTCGAAGTCGGCCCTGCATTATTGAATAAAAATGTAGCAAAGTTATTATTTACCTGCAAAACTAATAAAACAGGTAACTTTTTCAAACGAATCTTCGTTTGATTAGGAAGAAATGAGAGCATTGATTGATATATTCCTTTCCAACAAAGATTTTCATGCGCCGAACTCTAAACTGCATTGTCAGCACTTGAGTCATTAAGCAATAGATTGATTTTCAAAGTAAGCCTCATCATTTTCGGTTTCAAATGGAAAAACATAAACAGATGTAATTAAAATATACTAATAGAAATACTCAAGAAATGGTTATAAAACGTTGAGGGAAGTCAAACATTGTAATTTTTGATTAACAGTGGTTTGCATTCCCTTGTCAAAAAGTAGAGAAACTTAACTTAATGATGCGCAACTTCACTCATACTTTCACTGCCATTAACCTTAAGTGCAAAGATGGATTCAACTTATTAATTTGAAAAGTCCTATAACAATAGATATGTAACTACTTCTATCCAAATTGTACACAGATACAAATTAATCAGTAGCTAGAAAATAGTATTTCTAAGGGTACGCTGTTCTAACTTAAGTTTTAAGCCAGGCCACATGAAGAAAAATGATGGAATTCAGGAAGTGGAGGAGACCCAATTGTTGTTCGAATATCGTTTCTCTTTGATAGTGTCCGGAAGGTAAATGGGCGATTTTGGCAGACAAGTGAAATTGCGCACAGCTATGACAATTCGTTTTCGTTTATGTGTCAGCTCTTGGTCAGTCCTCTAAAAATCAAGAAAGTGGAAACAAAGTTCCATAAAAGACAAAAGACGTTAGAAATCAGAGATTGTGTGACCAGGAATCAATGCGAATACGCGATGGACTATTTCCCCTATAAAATGAGTCAACATCAACGAGGAATAGCATCACTTGTTGACATTTCCTCGATCAGTTGAGGTGATCAAAACAAAAAGCTCCAAACAGCCGTCAGTAAATTTTCAACTTCAGAACACAAAGTGCTTCTAAACAGCTTCTTACCTACGTTACAGACGACATCAGAAAGGTTATTAAGTTAAATCAACTTAACTATTTAAGTCTAAACGCTGTGGAAGAAACGTAACTAATCAATAAATTTCAACATTCAATCATCAAAGGTTCTCACAAAATGCGTTCCAGACTATCAATCCTCATGCTGATTTGCCTGCAGCTGGCCATCACTTTGCAGCCGAGTCAGAGCAGTGTTCACCATCCACCAAGCTTTAAATTAAAAGAACTTATCCATAAAGGACTTCACGAATTAGAAGCACTGCACGAGAAGCATGCTACAGGCAAAGCTGTCATTCAGTCCCGCAAATTTGGTTTGGGCATCAAAGCAATCCTATTGAAACCACTACTTTTAATCGCATTAGCTAAAATCAAACTCGCTCTTTTGCTTGGCAAACCTTTCGCTCTTTTGGCACTTAAAAAACTCTTACTCAAAGCTGCTCTCGGCAAGCTGTTGCTCAAGATTCCGCTGATCCTCCTCGGTGGCAAAGCTGTCATCCTCGCCAAGGTGTTGGCTCTGAAATTCGCCCTCGTAACCAAAGGTTTAATTGGATTAAAAGCTCCACTTGCTCTCCTCTTCCTTGGTGGATTCCTGAAAGGCGCAATTGGAGGATCAGGATTAGGTTTAGCTTTAGGTTTTGCTGGTTCCCTTCTTAAACTTAAGGGACTCGGTGCAAGTGAAGAAGAGTATGACGAGCCAAGCTACACGTACCTTCCTCCTCCACCTCCTTCTGTCTATAGTGGACCTGCTCCTTATTCCTATGCTCCAGTGTATGATGCCCCCGCTCCTTTGTATTCCAACGGTGGAAGCCTTGGAAACAGCTTTGCAACGGGTTACGAGAACAACGCAGGTGGATTCACTGGAGGTTATGAAAATGGCCGCAGGAAGCGCGACGTGGTAGAAGAAAATGATAGTGAAGAAGAATTCGATAGCGAAGAGGATAGCTCCGAAGAATCACCAGAAGAACTTCGTCTTGAATTCGAAGCAGCACGCACAAATGGAAATGCTTATCTGTACATGGCTGCGCAATTCGATGAACAATCCTGCGGCCGCCGTCTTATGTGCGAAGTCTACCAGAAGTCCCAACACAGTCTGACGGAAGACGAGAAAATTTTGCGGAATATCTTCGGGTACATCAATTTTTACCTGGATAATAAAATCATAATTAATTTCCATTTTTGTTTACAGCTATCCGATGTCTCCGTTGAACGAAGAGGATAGAAACACACCTAAAGAATCGTATTACAGAGCGGCCCAAATAGGCGCTTCTCAACAAGGCCGTGCCAATAACCAAATTTGCGCTCGTTTCTATTCAACTTGCCCTCACAATGCTGAACAACTCATCCGCATCTTTATTGCAGACGATAACGCAAATGACATTGAAACTGGACACCTTCCATTCGTTCAACAGCGGCCTCAAACCAGCGCCCGTCTGCCATTCTATCATCAACGTCAGCCATCCGTTTCGCCTGTTGCCAGGTTGGCCCACAATCAACAATTACACGTCAAGACCGCCCAACAGCAAGTTAGAAGACCCACAGAGGCTCCAGTCCGGCAAAGATTGGTTTCACCAGCGGCTGTTTGAGTCGCCCAATGAGACGCTATACATTCCACTAGATGGTCTGCCGATC
Organism: Daphnia carinata; assembly: GCF_022539665.2. Classification (NCBI taxonomy): domain Eukaryota; kingdom Metazoa; phylum Arthropoda; class Branchiopoda; order Diplostraca; family Daphniidae; genus Daphnia; species Daphnia carinata. The sequence continues at coordinate 2,624,367 of NC_081336.1, read as the reverse complement.
AGCCCGATCTGTTTTCATTCACATATCTGACCTATTAACATTTTTTTGCTTCAAATTACTAAATGATTTTATGATTGAAGGAAAAAATCAAATAGTTATACCGAATGAATGCAATAAACAGATTCGTACAAACTCATTGATGTGTTTGTCTAAGCTTGGCTCAGTTCTCTCGATGTCAAGGAAGACTGATGTAGCTCTTCTGTAAAATCCAGAATTGAATAAGAATCACGTTTCGGGTACAATGGTTAACGCGAAAGAGGTCCTTCGTGACGGCGTACTGCCAACTTCCATTCGTGTAAAGGAAATCCTTTGAATTGCGATGTTCAATTGGCTGTGCAAATAAAGATATTAGTGTTGTTCAGTATGTATACTGTTTTATACGTTACAACTCACTCTCTCACAAAAGGTCAAAATAAATTACTGGACCATAGTTAAATGAATAAAATAATTATACTGCATATACTTCTCCAGCCAACAGTTAGCTAGATAAACGAAAACAAGCGGTTAGCACCATCGTTAGAGTTTCGGCAACACTATCTCCCTAACATACATAAACATGCATAAACGAAAGTGTAAAAAATAAGGCATTTTACTAGCCCATTAATTCAAGCTTAAAGCAAATGGCATTAAAGAAACTGCCGCACAGTTCAACCCTTTACGCATATAAGACTTTACCCCTCATGATGTTACACGTAACAAACTTTTACATCCCTTATTATCAAATGGTTATTCGTTATGCCCCATGGCTATTCCGGAATCCTCAAATGATTAGTTTTCACTGGCAGCAAAGGTAAACCGTTTTTGAAAGAAAACATGGAATTCGAGGATATTGACGAAAAAGAAGTGGTCCAATATACTTATTTTTGAAACATTTTCTCTTTAATAGTGTCTGGAACGTGAAGGGTGTCAACGGGTGAAATGCAAGATTTTGATTCTGCGCTGCCTGCGTTTCCTTCAGTGTCCCCATTAAACCAAGAAAGTGGAAACAATGCATAGAAAAGGTAATAAAATATTGAGGAGTATGCGTGCTGATATGGTGCTAAAAAAAAAAGGACTAGAGTTTCCTATAAAACGGGACGATTGAACGGCAAAGAGTATCAGTGGCTTCCATCGCTTCCTCAACTGAAGTGATCAATTCAAAGCTTCTCCAACAAAAAGGGACATTCTACTTCATTCTACAAAAGTCCGTGCTCCTATCCAATTGTTTCTAACGTTCCCATTTCAACGAAACACCCAAAAGAAGTAAAATAGTATATAGATTATGACTAATGACCAACTAGCATACATCTAAAATGCAATTATCACTTACAGGAAAATGCGTTCAATCCTTTCCGTTGTAACGTTGATGTGTCTTCTGTCAGCTGTCCACTTTCAGCCAAGCACCGGCGTACATCAACCATCCAGTATCGAATTAAAAGGACTCATTCAGAAGGGACTCGACGAATTACAAGAACTCCACGCCAAAGATGTTAGTGGTCCAGACGTCATCTCATCCCGGAAGCTCGGTTTGGGCATCAAAGCAATCCTGTTGAAACCATTACTTTTAGTCGCATTAGCAAAAATCAAACTAGCTCTTTTGCTTGGCAAACCTTTCGCCCTTTTGGCACTTAAAAAACTCTTACTGAAAGGCGCTCTCGGCAAACTGTTGCTCAAGATTCCGCTGATCCTCCTCGGTGGCAAAGCTGTCATCCTCGCCAAGGTGTTGGCTCTGAAATTCGCCCTCGTAACCAAAGGTTTAATTGGATTAAAAGCTCCACTTGCCCTCCTCTTCCTTGGTGGATTCCTGAAAGGCGCAATTGGAGGATCAGGATTAGGTTTAGCTTTAGGACTTGCTAGTTCTCTTCTTAAACTTAAAGGACTCGGTGCCAATGAAGAACATGATGAACCAAGCTACACTTACGTACCTCCGCCTCCACCCGCATACAGTCCATCCTATTCTTCAGCACAAAGCGCTCGTGCTCCTCCGCCATATTCTCCTGCATCTCCAGTACACTCGGCCGGTCCATCTTACTCGGATAACAGCGGTGCCAATGTAGGTGCCAATCATTTTGGAGCTGATTACGGAAGCAGCGCTAGCGGACACGGAGGCGATTACGGAGTCAGACGTGGCAAACGCGACACTGAAGGAAGTGATGAAGAGTTTGATGAAGAATCAGTGGAAGATCTTCAACTGGAATTCGAGGCTGCACGCACCAATGGAAATGCTTACCTTTACATGGCCGCGCAGTTCGATGAGCAATCGTGCGGTCGTCGTTTAATGTGCGAAATCTATCAGAAGCCAAAAGAAAGCCTTACTGATGACGAAAACATTTTACAAGACATTTTCGGGTGACTTACATTTCTTTACATTTAATTTTAATTAATAACGGAGCAAATATCTAACTAGATTCTTACTCTTCTAGATATCCGCTCTCTTCCTTGAACGAAGAAGACAAAGATACTCCAAGGGAATGGTATTATAGGGCTGCTCAACTTGGAGCCTCGCACCAGGGCCGGTCCAACATCCAAATCTGCGCCCAGTTCTTCTCAACATGTCCTTACAACGCCCAGCAGCTGATTCACATCTTCATCACTGAAGATATTCGAACAAATGAAATCGAATCAAATCACCAACCTTCTGCCCATTTGAAGCCTCCTCAATCGAACGTTCGTCTTCCTTTCTATCACCAGCACCAAACCATTTCCAATGTCCAGCAAAGGAAACCTATTGAGCCAGTCCACGAACAACATCCTCAAGTCACTCAGCAAAATCAAGGCTAAATTAGGAGTCTGCAGAACAAGATCCTATTGCATGACAATGATTACAGGCACAGGTTGTCTGAATCACCACTGAAACTTAACTTCTCTTTCAAATCTATTAAAATATTACCCTCTGATATCTATCAGTCAATGAAATGACATGTTAGTTGTTGAAGTTGGATATTGAATATTCTCTAGGTGACCTATTAAAATACGAGGCATTTAATGGTATCAAATAAAAAAATTTAAAAATTCATTTTCAAGTAAAGTGTATGTAATTGAAAGATTTCTCAAATTAATTGTCCAGCTCCAGTCACATTTCACTGTATAATGAAATGAGATTGAAGAGGATATGCATAACGACAAGAAGAAGACAATTTACTTAAAATATTAAATTGTAAGGAGAGTTTAAACTTGCATTTGCAAGTTTACACTTAGCGTCTCGACTTACAAATTAATACTGAATTGCATGGATAACTTGAAAACTACGGAGACACAAAATTCGATACTTCTCAGAAGCGGTTTGAGTTCAGACTGAGGTAATGACGATCTATAAACTGGATTCGATGCGATCGGAGTCTAAGATAATGAGATAACGATAGGGCAGGAAAAACTAAATTTTGAATTTAGAAAAAAAAAAATACAGTGACGATCTTTCCTATTTTCTTTTCCACTACCCTGCGCAGCTGCTCGGCCATTTGCAACGGCAACAGATAAGGATAAAGGATGGGAGACCATTATAAGGAAGGGCGGGGGTGAAGAAAGCCACGTGTGAGTAGAGCATCTACCGAGAAAATGTGTTACAAAAATAAACTGAAAATCTTTATACTAATTAACTTAAATTAAATGTTTACCTTGACAGTTCACATTATAATGGAGCGTCACTAATACGTTAGTAGAGCCCAAATTTTCATTTTACTGTCGATCGTAGATTCATGTACAAAATGCAAATATTAGATGACGAGAAGCGTGTCAAAATTCGCAAAACCTAAAGAAAAGGCTTCAGAAAATTTCTTTTTAACTGATGGCCGTAGTTTAAACCATTTTATTTGTTTGTCTTGGCTTTCAAGGTTGTAAAGTACACAGGTGTATTCGTCCCGCACGAACGAAGGTACCATCGCAATGAAATGGATACACCTGATATTTGGCTTTGCTTGTCCATAAGAGTTTGTTTTCAGGTTAAAAAGGAAAAACAAATATTTACATCGATTGACGAAAGTGAATTGCTCCGATTTTATTCCCCATTTTCTCGTTTCTCTTTGATGGTGTGTCCAGAAAGTTAAGCGAGTCATCGGATAGTCAAGTGGAACATGTTGACTGTTGGTTCTTCTATCCTTCACTCCACCCTCTATTAAAAAACAAGAAAGTGGAAACAACAGTTGCATAAATGACTCTGAAATGCAAAGTGAGTGGTCAAGGTAAAATCGAAAGGCTTCTTTGCTATATAATAGAGAGGAAATGTTGGTAAAAGACTACCAGTTGCCATCTCATCATCCTCAGCTCAACAGCTCCAACAGTTTAAACTATTAGCCCAATCATTTCTAATTATTTAAATATTACATCAAGATTGAGTGACTCAAACCAAAGGTAAGAATTGTCTCATTGTTTATTCCACTATTTTATTTTCCATGAAGTTCTTGTTAAATTAAATACAAATTATCAGATCATTTCATTCTCAGGTTTCCCAGTAAAATGAGTTCAACTTTGTCCATTCTTATGCTGGTCTGCCTGATGGCGGCCATACACTTCCAGCCAAGTCACAGCATCCGCCAGACATCTACCAATTTCAATTTAGAGCAGCTCATCCAGCAAGGACTTGGTGGCTTAAAAGAAATGCACGACAAACACGTCGCAACTAAAAACGCACTGATTTCATCGCGAAAATTCGGACTCGGCCTTAAAGCCGGCCTGTTGAAACCTCTCCTTTTAGTGGCGCTAGCCAAAATTAAATTCTCTCTCCTCTTTGGCAAACCTTTAGTCTTACTGGCCTTAAAGAAACTCTTACTCCATGCAGTTTTGGGTAAATTATTACTCAAAATCCCTTTGATTTTACTTGGTGGCAAAGCTTTGTTGCTGACCAACATCCTAGCCATCAAATTTGCGCTCATCGCCAAAGGTTTGGTTGGTTTGAAAGCTTCATTAGCTCTCCTCTTCCTCGGAGGATTCTTGAAAGGCTCTTTAGGAGGACCAGGTTTGACTTTCATTTTGGGCCTTGCCGGTTCCCTTCTCAAACTCACGGGACTCGGTGCGAATCAAGAAGAACACGACGAGCCGAATTTTTCATCTCTGATGCAAAATTATGTTCCTGCTCGTGTCCCAGTCTACGGTGCACCACCTCCAGGTAAAGCTGGAACTTCAAGTCCTGTTGTGTCTGCATCGCCCATCATTAGCGGAAGCCTCGGAGTTAAAGATTTCGGAATCGGTATTTCTGGTTTTGGAAACGGAGTCAACGGATCCGGTGGGGGTTACATCGGTATTCGTGGAAAACGCGAAGCTAAAGAAGAAAATGTCGGCGTGAATGGTGAAGGGATTGACGCAGATTCACCTGAAGATGTTCAGCTGGAATTCGAAGCTGCGCGCACCAATGGAAACGCTTACCTTTACATTGCAGCGCAATTTGACGAGCAATCGTGCGGACATCGTTTGATATGCGAAGTGTATCAAAAGCCACGCGAAAGTCTGACGGAAGATGAAATTCTTTTGCAAAACATTTTTGGGTGAGTTCAATTTTTGAATTGCTTTAAACGATCTTTAATTTTGTTCGGAAATTTTGCCTCTTAGTTACCCGCTGTCTCCGATCAGTGAAGAGGATAAAGGCACTCCGAAAGAATCGTATCACATGGCGGCTCGGCTTGGTTATTCGAAACAAGGATGGGCCAGCAACCAAATCTGCGCCCGTTCTTATTCAACTTGTCCGTACAATGCCCAACAGTTGATCCAGATTTTCGTGTCAGACGATGTCCCTGCAGATGAAAATGAATCTAACAATCGACTCGTTGCACAGGCTTCTCAAACTGATGTCCGTCTGCCTTTTTATCATCCTGGCCAGCCAACTACCGTTCCAGTCCAACAATGGATATCAAATGTCCATCGAAAGCAGCCTCGTACTAGAAGTATATTTTAACGAAATGAAGAACACTTTAAGACAATCAAGAAATTCTGGCATATGCATATTCACAAAAATTATCTTTTAAGTAATTTAATTACACAACAGACTATACAGGCTACATTCATATTCGTTTTGATGTGAAGGTAGCAACTATACCTATCCTTAATACAAATTAATCACAAAATTCCTTTTCCGATTAAAAGAAATGGGGAAGACACGCGGTTGTTTGCGTCCGGTGTTTGTCCCAGACTGATTCTTTCAATACTAATACTAGTTGTCCAACAACGCGAAGTTTCAATAAGGTTTAGGAGAAAAAGGACGGAAAGAAAAACGGCTTACGCTTTTCGAAACGTATAGGCGAGTCTTATGTCCGCTAAGAAACAGCGGCGAAAGGGGAATAAAGAGATGGACCAACGGTAATGAAAGTCAGAGGAGCCAATTCCCGCAGTTTTTGGGGCCAACCACGACCTAACACTGTAAAAAGGTGGGTTCGTAAGGGGGCAACTCCTGTGGGGACTGATTTCCATTACCTAACCGATTTGAAGTAAGGAAAAAGAAAAAATGCTTTCCTTATTTTCGATCTGTATTTTTTAATTCTTTGTTTTTCTGGCAATTAGGTTATAGGTTTGGTCCAATGTGGTGGGAAAGAAAAACGGCTTACGTTTCGAAAAGCGTGGGGAGTGGGGAGAGACACCCACTTCTACGTAATAGAGGAAGTGACGTCTCTATATTCCAATAAAGTTTCGCATCCCTGTCTCTCCTATAGGTGGTTTTGATAGGTGGCACCTCCGATAATGATTGGATTGAGTTGCCAACTTTCGCCACCAGGTGCACTTCACGGACATCTCATGTCGGTTACCCGGCGTGATTCACGGTTTCTCCCGCCAGAGGATGGAACATCTGTCGGGACTCACAGACGAAGCTACTTTCAATGTTTAGCAATAATTTTTAAGGTTTTTTTAAGGTTACCCAAATCCTGTTCGCAGACTTATTACTCAAAAACATGATTCGTTTGGCAATGCCGAGAAAATGGCCGAAGGCTAACACTAAGGGTTTTGCTCGTTTTGTTCATTTCCCAGTTGGCTTCGTTCTCGAGATGGTGCTGTTTTCTTTCAGTCTTTGTGCGTTTTTAGGATGTAGGCAGCCATTCCACTTCTAGGGATATTACCCTATTTAGGGGGATTTAAGGAAAATTTTTGGAATCTAGGGTGCAGTTATGGAAATCTAGGGTTTCCGGGATTATCCAGGGCCTATTTAATTTTCTGGGGATTTCTCGGGATTTTGAGATTTTTGGCCAAACCGCTGTTGCTTTTGGCGCTTCTATGCAACTTCAAAAGTAAAATGTTCCTCAACAAGAGCCACCAAGCGGACAATAGTGAACGGTACGCTTTTCAGAAAGTAACACTGACTAGGATACACCACGAACTCCATTTGATCCTCCAAACGTCTGTGCCAAACATATCGCACGCCGAATTTTTTAAGACTCAAGTCTCCGACTGAATTTCTGACAAGCACTTGACCCAATTGCAAAAGCTGGGGAGAGTTCCTTGAATATATACGTAGGAATTACGAATCTATTTTGTTCAACCATGATGAACAATTTGTTGTTGAGACATGATGAACCCGAGCCTCTCACACAATTTTGTTATCTAGGTGAGCAACACACTGTTCATTGGGAAACGCTGTGATTCTCTTGAGGCTTTATAACGTTGAAAGTTCGATGACAATTATTTTTGGAAAAAACCATATCTTTACTGTTTAACTAAACAAATATGATGGGGCAATCCGATGGTTTTATTTCTATAGCCAATTTAAATTTTTCTGGTAACTTGTTTGGCTTTGACGGGCACTGGTTAATTGCTTTAAAAATGTGTTCGATTTAATACTGTTCTAAAAATAAATAAAATGGGTTTTTTTTATTTTTTTTATTTACATTTATAAAAATAATAAAAAAAATTTCGAAGCAATGGCGTCTATAAGAACCGAACACGGACAGTCGACGTATGATCTCAGTGCTATACCACAGCGCCCTACCACAGCGCGATTCCACTATTAGTCACATTATATAGCTCCGGTATTAGAACGAAGGTCGATGAAAAATAAATTTGTTTGAGATGTGCGGTCCTGGCACAGTGGTTACCACCTTCGCTTCGCATTCTGAAGGCCCCGGGTTCAAGTCCCGACACCGCCAATTTCCCTCCCTCCCTTCCCCTCCAATTCTTCATTGAAGATACGCAAGATTCTTCATCTCATCGGATTACGCAAGCTTCTACAACGGATCAAGACGCAAGATTCTACGCCTTCAAGAGAGAAAACAAGAAGAAAGAAAAAAACAAGAGAGAAAATAAAAGAGAAAAAAGAAAGAGAAAAGAAGAACAATGGATCAAGACGCAAGATTCTACGCCTTCAAGAAAGAAAAAAAGAAGAGAGAAAACAAGAAGAAAGGAAAAACAAGAGAGAAAATAAAAGAGAAAAAAGAAAGAGAAAAGAAGAGCCATGCCTACTATAAAGGGGCTAAATGGCACACCAAAAAAAAGCCTCGCCAGGCAAAAAATGGCAAAAATAGCCTTGCAGGCTAAAAATCGATCTGTAGTACTGTTCACTACCTTGAAGATCGAACCACAAACTGAAAGGTAGAGAGAGAAAAGGTGATCGTTGAACGTAGGCTGTTCGTTAGCCTCCCCACGGCCTGAAAGACGGTTCGTGGATGCAGGCAGCTTATCATCGGGATATGTGACCCAATTCGCTACCCGTAAGTTTTTGTTGTTTCCTTTGTATGTTAGATACAAAAACACAGTAGGTTGTTATTATTGTTATTATTGTTGATGAAAATCCACCTATCTTGTAATGGCTTTGTGTGATAAGACCTTTTTATATTACTGTTAAGAAATGCCTATTCTCTTCTGTTGTTAAAATGCAATGGTTTCATTCAGACGGTAGAGTTATCGAGAAGAGTTGATTTTTCACCCCAATTTGCTTTAATGTGTATGGGAGAACTTTTTTGTTCTGCTTTGTTGTAGGAATTGCAAGTTTTTTAGACTCTGCTAAGTCTTCTAGAATTGCAAGTGATCCAGCATTTGAGCATTTCTTTCACCCACCACTATTCATATTCCAACTTACAATGGGACACTAGCAAGTGGTATAACCTCATTTAGTAGTCAATTGTGCCTCCCTGAGGTTGTTTTTGTTTGTCAAAAAGAAAAAAGTTGAGCCAAAAATTTCCCAAAATTCTTTAATATCCTTGATTTAATGTACAGGTGAGGCAGGAGACGTATAGGAAAAAATGCAGTCTGTTATTTCAAGGGAGGAATCAAATATTCTTGACACCAACTATTCTGGTAATTGTAATTGTTTTCTACAGCTAAGCATGTTTTTAATCAATTATTTAAAACAATTCGACTTAATTTAGCAACAGGGAATGTTACAGCTACTACCAACAGACATTCCCTGTTGAATGGAAACATTTGGATGCATATCGAAATTACAGAGTGGACTTAACATCTGAATATTCAGGGGCTTGGACCATTGGAACGTCTTTTTTAGAGATCTTCATGACGCAACGTGGTATGGGGGGAAGTATTGTGAATTGTTCCAGTCTACTCTAGTAATTTGGAATAGTGACGCTAACTCTTGGTACCTTATGCATATTTATAGGAATGTTCTCAGACAACCCTTTTGTGTGGTATTGTGATTCACTCACTTTTTGTTGTAATAGTAGCAGTTCCAGAAACAATCGTGCTTGCCGGGGCAATCGCCACTTTTGCTAGGGCTCACCGAGATGAAGTGTGATTTAGGCATTATTAACTGCGATAAAAGGGTAATATTTTCTCTACAACTTCTCCCCCAGAAATTTGTTTTTCATATTTATAGTTTCAGGCTCATTTCATTTGTTCCATTTAAGTGTGCTAAAGGTTTCCCTCCAGGTTTATGACGGGCTATATTCAACCCGTCCTCTTCTACTGTCGCACAGTGTATCTACCAAGCCACCATCCATTCGCTCTTCATCTAATATCTCGAACGTGGAATTTCCGTCTTATTACTACAGTCAACTCTTGTAGTTTCTTCCGCGAGAGGAATGGAACATCGGTCGGGACTGACAGTTTTTAAGCACTTTCACACTAACAACGCGAGATACTGTCAATTTCTTAAATGTTTAGTATGTTGTAGACCACGGAATGGTGACCAAGTATCTTTGGGTGGAAATCTACTTGACCAAGCTAAACATTGCCTAAAATTCCAAGACTGAAAAAGAAAAAAAAAAGTGAAAAAAATTTAGCTTAGTAGTCATGCGAGTAATATGACAAAATGGCAGATATTCCAGCATCAGTTAACCGAAAAGTTAATGTTTTTTGTACCAGGAAAGCGAGTCATTTGGAAGAATTCTTTTCTACCGCGTGATTTGTAAGAGGAATAAATGCGTACTAGTGAGTTTTGCCCAAGCAATATCGCGATTATTCAGGAATCAATAGTCTCCCTAGTTAATGTGTTCAAAAAAGAAGACTTTCAACATTAGAGAAATGCCAATGTTAGATAGTGTCTTGAATAGTGGAGAATACTGTGCACAACACACACATACCAGTTACGACATGTATAACAAGAGGAAGAGAAAAATTTTGATTAGTGTGATAATGCTTCATTTGCGTTTAGTTGCATTAATCTCCTATTAATCCTTTTCCCCTAAAAATGTTTTAAATCTACATATTACATTTTATATCCCTCTAGTTCTGCTGCCTGAAAAGTCTTTTCTCTCCATCTTATTTCGAATGGTATTCCTTTACATTTAGTTACATTCCTGTATGTTACATGGATTTGATTGTACAATGTTTCTGTATATTGTTGTACAACAATGATTATTTGATAACAATAATTATGAAATGATTGCCCTTAACTGGACTGGTACTTCATAATTTATTTATGCTTTTCTTTAGATTTTGTTTGTCCTTTTTTAGTTGCATGACACTCATTTCTCTTCTATTTATTATTTTCTTACACTTTCACTATTCCTGGATCCTATCCAGCAATGCCACTTGGGAGGCGAGGTAATCAACATTCTTTGTACTCTATTGCATGTCCTGTTGTACACTATGCGTTTGCATCGTTTTCTTGCAAGCAATTGCAAATGTGAAAATGCGGGCTATAGCGTACTGGCGCGCTAGCAAGTGTCAAATATTCGGTATATTAAAAAAAAACAAAGCTACCTATTACCTGTTAACTACTTGGCCGGTAGATGGCGACAAAACGGATTTCTATACCTGTTGTGCCAAACATATATTATTTTCTTTCTCTTGAAAAAAAAAAGTTGAATCCTGAGTCCGGGAAAATTGCTATTTTTTAAATTAAGTTAATCGTTTTTGAAATAGGTACACCGAATATTTGACGCAATGCTAGCGCGCCAGTACGCTACAGCGCTAGTGCTATGTAGCAGAAATATTCGGTGAGTGTATGTAGAGACCTTTTGGCAGTGTTTGAAAATGCAGTCCCGGAATGTTTGTGCTGATTCTCCTAGGAATAAGGTCTCTGGAAAAACTAGTAAAGATTGTTGATGAAGAGCTGAAAAATGTGAGATGCCAAAAACTTCAACTTCCCATTTTTACTGCTGGTAATCTGTGGAAAACATCAGGTGAGGAGAAACAAAATCTGCAATGCTGTTGTTTCACGAACAAATGAAAAAAGTTTATGGTAGGACGATGGGAGTCTACTGGGTTGGAGTTACTAACCATCAAGTACAGACATGATAGAGACTATATGCTTAGCCCAGTAAGGTATTCCATGTTCCACATGTCATTAATTGATCAACAAGATGTTCATTTTTGCAGACCCATGAGAAAGCCGTCACTGAATTGGTTGCATGCTTGCCACAGTTGACCCACAAGCAACTGTCTTTGAAACAATCAGGTTATCAGTAAGTTCATCGATGAGATTCAACCATGTTTTGGATTACTGCTTAGGAGGAAGTTTAGCATGAAAAATTTATACACTTTCGATAAAAATGCTGACACAGCCCTACAGACGTAGGAATTGGTATGCTAGGTGTATGACACCATTTTCCAATGTTTTAACACACCATTCATCAAAGGTATCAAAAGGTTTTATGGCAAATTAGTTCACGTAACATTCTAATATCGTTTTTAGTAGCTGGTTCCACCGGAAACATTGAAGGTCTGTCTTCCCATAAATATAATTTTCAGTCATCCATTGGTGAAGATGGTTTGATGCTATGTCCTGTTAGTGACTTCTGAACCAATTCAGACCCCAATAACCCAAGCACATGGAGAAATTTTTTTACATTGGTGAGTATGTGAAACTAGGGCTGAAGTTAAAATGGGTATGACATTTATTATAATTTGTGTATTTTTTTTTTTTTGTGACCGGGAGGAGGTTTACTTCCTCATCTAGGTAAATAATTAAGGTAAATGCGAACAGACTTATGGTTGAGGCCAGATACCAATAACATTTACAGCTGTTGGAAAATACGTTTGAATATCTCCGTATTGATTTTCATACTATTACAATGAGGTACTCTTAAACATGCTATGCATAGTCAAGTGCCCCTTTAGTTACATTGGTCTGTTTTTCCAGTTCTCGTATCTACTTTTGCCAACTAACCCCGAAAGATGTCGTGCAACTATGTTTGTCCTTGTCGGAACGTTAAATGCGGAAAAAGATATTCGAAGAAAGTTACTTGCATATCACCGTTGGTCGCTGCTTCGTCCTGAAGACAAAGTATAAAAACTTATATAAATTAAAGTGCATATCTGGGCTCCCTTCTTTTCTGTGGCCCCGTTTCCCCTAGATTTGTAATAAGCCCGTAGGGGGTCATGCCCCTACTGTGATCAGCAGTAAAGGTTGTGAGTGCGCTGTCCGGAAAGGGGACGTGGGGGTCCCCCTGGCTTGATGATATCTTTTGGAGAGCTTTGGGGCTACCCACAAATCCGAATAACGGTTAATCGCTCACGTAAAAACTTGTCCGAACATCACTCTTCATCCTTTTCCGGCTTCTCTTAGCCACGCACCGGGTAATCTCCCCGGTGAGTCAACTAAGGTAGGGGGAGGCTCTACCCCTGAGTAGAGTCTTCCTTTACCTTAGTTGACGAAAAAAAAAATATAATGTCAATAAGGAAATTTTTTAAATATTATAAAACTTGTTTTTGTTTTCATTTTAAATTTCCTTACTCATTCTACTTACAACACGATACTCTCACATATTTGTTGACGTTTTCCTTGCAATTCATTTTACCTTTGAACATTAATGGTCCCTTTATGACAGTCAACTTGGATTGATACAATGCGTTCTACATATTCATTTGAATTTCCATGTTTATATTTTATGTTACATATCTTCAAGATTTCTTTGATAATGTCTTACTTGCGATATCCATCGCTTTCATATTAACAATTGCTGGATTATTAGTTCAGATATATCAACTTGACTCCGTAGGAAATTGAACCCTAGTCATTCGGCATTCCAAACCGATGTTCTACCATTGAGCCGTGAGTCACATTTCCCTGTTTTAGATTTTTCCTAGTATTTTAAAGCAATTTAGCTAATAAGCTTGACTATGAAATATGAATAAGAAGCGCTGAAATTCAACCACTGTTTTGGTTAACGGCATTCACATTACATCTTGACTATTTAGGGAATCGAACCCTAAGCTACCGGTATACTGATCCGACGCTCAAGCAGTTAGCCATTAGTCTTGCTCATAGCACATAATGTTTTGATTTTGTTTCATGGCGAATACTTGAGTTATTGAAAATGAAACACATATTTATCACAAATATATCCACAGTTTACGCATGGCTATAATTTTTTACCTTCTCGGGATTCGATCCTTGGATACGGCGATTTGATAGCCGAAGCTCTACCATACAGCTATGGATTTAGATGCCGTAGTGTGTTAAACTAAACGTTAAATCTGTGAGATTTCACTTAAATGAATAACGTATTAGCTTATCAAATATTTCAAGTATTAAATGTTTAACTGCGACTCGAACCACATACCATTATATTACCATGCCAACGCCTTACCATTTGGCTATCTCTTCACATTAAAATTGCATGCTGATAAAGTTTATTCTAAATATTTTCAAGACATCTAGTGGACAAAATACCAACTCGAAATCATCTGGCCACGTCAGCTATGCTGGCAGCCCTTCCATTTCGCGTTGCGTCGGACCTGAGGATAGTAGCTTAAAAGAACGGCTCTGTTCTTAAAATTTCACCACCAATTTCGTATTTTTTTTAACCTGGATATGTGAAAGAAATCTATGCCAAGTAACGGTATTATGTCAAAAACTCATTTTAAAAAGCCATTGTTCCACTATGTCCTAAATAATTTAAAGGAGCATGGTTTGGCTTTACACCACCTTTTTCATCTCCATTAGGCACTTACATCCATTTTGGTTTGGCAATTAGATCCCCTAGATTCTTGCAGGTGCCATTAGGTAACATTGTAACTTATCGTTAAAAGTTTAAATATTGTAATTGTACTTTCAGGTCTTTGGGATGTACCTGATGCTGTGGGGCCGCATAATCATTCTGTGACTGAGAAGAAAGACATCAATGTTCTCTCAACAGTGTAATAAAAGATTTCGAATATCATTTTTGTATTGGTTAAAAATTTACTTATGTGCAAGAAACAAAGAACTTCAAGCTCCTTACAAGTCAGTTGAATTGGGACACATTGAGTTGACACGTCACATTGGCAAAGTCACTGAAAATTTAAATTTACAAAAATTGATTGTCAGTTGTGGGTTTGAAGGTTCTACAGTACTTCTTTTCAAAGACTAAGTAAATTTCTTTGTTGAATTGTAAAAAGGATGTTTACTAACATTCTTAATTGATGGCTTGAAATCCAGTGAAACATACATGAAACTAGTTACATAAAAGTTTCTGTCATTAGAAAATGTCTTATATTGTAAAATGATAAACAAAAATAGTAAGTAACATTGGAATTATTTTTATTGTCCCACCTCCACCCAAACAATTCCTCCACTATTTTACAAAATATATCACATAAATTACATATAAGTACATACATATAAACATATACACAAAAATACAAACACTTAAATAAAGCTAACCCATTGGCTGCCAAGCCAAGCAACCCGTAGGTTGCGTAAACTACAGTCGCTACTATCGCGTCTGAAGGATCGCGAACAAGATGGGACTTGTCTTCAGACAAGTCCGGGCTGGCACGGTGATAGAAACCATTCCGGGAATGCACACCCCAGGAATCTATCTACCGTGCCGACAAAGAGAAGTCCCTACTGGTGCATTGCCTCAGATGCGCCTAAAGACACAAGGCCTTTGTGCCTTTAGGCGCATCGGCGACTGTTCCCCCCATGGCCGTGGGAAGAACAGCGCCCAGGTCCCTAAAAACTACAAAAAAAATGGGAGCAAACGGGGTGGCAGCCAATGGGTTAGCTTATACATTACAGAACAAAACAAAACAATACCAAGGCGAATGGCGAAGATACGATGGCGAAGGCAACAGCGGCGATGGGGCGATGATCAAGGCAAAGACATAGGGGAAGACGGCGATGGCGAAGGCAAAAGCGATCACGGCGATAGCGATGGCGAAGGCAAAAGCGATCACGGCGATAGCGATGGCGAAGGCAAAAGCGATCACGGCGATAGCGATGGCGAAGACCGCGATGGCGATGGCGAAGACGACGAAGGCGAAGACGGCGAAGGTGAAGACGACGATGGCGAAGACGACGATGGCGAAGACGGCGAAGGTGAAGACGACGATGGCGAAAACGGCGAAGGTGAAGATGGCGGTGGCAAAATATGGCGAATGCAAAGTTGAGACGGTGACGAAGGTGAACACGGCTTTAAGACGGTAACGAGCCGATGATAGATGGAAAGACGGCGATGAGATGATGTTGAAGACAAAGACGATGATGCGGCGACTTCCAGGACTTTCTTTTTGTACCCTGTGAACAGATGTAAAAAAAATTAGATAAAAGAACAACATAAGAATTTTTAAAAAGGGGATCAAATAATGATTATGGTTCGCAGGTATATCAAAAATGACAAGTTAAAAAAAAAAATGAAAACTAGTTCGAGTAATTTCCTAGGATTACTGGAACCATAATGATGAAACTGAATAAACACAGGGAATACTACTTCCATAAAATAACATTTCCTTAAGAAGCAATCTTTTGCTGAACAGTACTCAAATGTTCCATATCTTCAATCACCTTTCAACATGAGCTTGTCACAAACTGTTGTCAAAAGCTTTGTTAGTTGAATGAAGATTCAAGAAGTTCAAACAAAGAAATACTAGTAGAACAGAAGTCACGATATTGAATGCAAAAAAGAAAAAGGTTAATAAACCATTTAGTTCTCTAGATACAGATGAAAAATTAGATAAGTTAAAGTGTGATAGCTCAACTGGTGGGCTCGATTCAAACAGTTGGGCCAATCCTTTTAAGTCTACTAACCATTCTATGTGAGACTCACTGCCAAATAATACTCGTTGCCGAAAAATTTTTGCTATGCTCCGATGAAGAGCTGGGGACATTTAACACTAGAAAAACCAGAAGACTGCATTTTCCAAAGCACGACCTGGGAACTGACTTGCTTGCTTTCTGTGTTCATACTATCATTGATGGTTAACATAAGAGGCTTCCATTTTCCTAATTCTAACAATATAGCACAATAGTAGTGCCTGGATAAAAATAATGATCGTATGTTACTTACTCGTTGATAACGATGCACAAAACAAGAGAAAAACTTTAAAAAACAACAGAGCAAATATGTTGACATGTTTGCGTAGCTAATGGCGGACATGACAGACGACGGTAGCATTCAATCTTTTGGGTTTTAAAAGCGAAGCAACCAAGATTTTAAAAACCTTGTACGATAGACATTCTGGAATATTTTTACACACTCTTAATGCATAATCGAATTGGTTTTTCAGTTAAGGTGCCTTACGGATGCAGATTATGTCGTATGCAATGCCTGGTTGCCTTTTATGCAAATTTTCAAGAAGTAAGCCGGAAGTAACGAAGAAAAGAAAGTCTAATCTCTATAAAATTTTTGGCAGAGCGAATAATTTGTTACCATAATTAAAAAGATAAACAAGAATTTTGACTAAAAGATGCCAAGTTTTGGAGTTTTCTCTCCTGACCCATCAATTCTACCCCTCTTTGTGTGAGAATCCCGACAATGCGATTCTTTTTTCTTGCACAGATTCGTCGTTATGGCATGTAGCCTGTTTTGTTGCGGGTTTCAGTATGGACTATTAGAACTTCGTAAAAGTTGTCGGCTTTTACTGTCGAAATAGTATGAGAATGCTGATGTAGTGTGATATTACACTGAAAACAAGCGAAGACAAACGGTTTACAATTAGCAAGATAGGGTTCATTACATGTAGTTTAATGTTGTATTGCAATATTAAGAGAATGCAAATTGCTTGTGTTTCCAACATACGCTTTCACCACATTGGACATATTCCTCTTAGCATAGGCTACTAAACAGTGGAAGGCAATTTGGTGTACATTGTACAAAAAAGAAGTCTGGGCAGCTTTTAAAAAGTAATAATATAAAAATAGAAATCTCAGCAGGGGTTTCTATTAAATAATAGTGAAAAAGAATACCAGTAGCACCCAGGTTTTTCAACATGGTTTAGAAGGGCAACAGCCATCGATGTTAACCGATGTTGGTTCCATTTCCAGAAGAACGCGTTTGAGCTATTAAACGCAGGCTATGCTTTGCGTGCACATGATGTAGAGCGAGAATGCACATTCGTACACTTCGAACGTTGTTTCATCGGCCGAATCGTCACTGCGGTATCTACCCGTTGTGGCTCTTCTATTTATTCAATGTTTTTTTCGTGAAACAGCGTACGAAACGAGACGTTGATGGCAATTATCGTCAGCTGGGTGTTGGTGAGCGTGTAGGAATGTCAACTCTAGAGAACACTGACGTGAACACCATTCTTCTGTGGAACTCGTGGTACGGCGATTTTGGCTTTAGGTTAGACGATGTTTCTTCATTCAAGTAAAAATAGAAAATCAAAAAAAGATAAATGCGTTGATGTCTAATAAATCCTTATATTAAAAAAATCGGCCGTGTCCGATTTTGGATTGACGGGTCTGCTAGGTCCTGGTCGTCTGCAATTTATAGGTAATGTATCATACATTTACCTACGCATCGGTATAATTGATCAAAATCCATACATCCGCAAGAGCTTGAAGGATTACGGGATCACCGAACATGAAATCGTAGCCGTAATTATTCCTTGTCTACTCTTCTTTTGGGTATCCATAAATAATGCAATTGCCTGGTGTCCCGAGCCTTCGTGGTAGCTCATCATGAACCTAACTGGGCAAAATGTAGAAATTGTTAGTCTAAATATGGGTATATAATATATGTAGTGAATCTGCCAATAAATGAGTAAATCCATGGCGTTAATTACACTTAGCATGCATGACATCACGCTCGCCAATACGAGAACTGATATTTGATTTGTGCTAGTAGCATGGACTTTAGACTTTACCAATTCATTCTCAACATTTTCTATAATAAGGCCTTCTTAGAAAAAAAAGAGCGAAATGGCAACACGTTATAAAAATCAAGCATCTTTCGAGGTGATTTACCTACTTCTGCCATTCAGTTTAGTACAATGCATGCCTCTTAGTTAGCCATCTGACTAATAGAAGAATACTTCCAACGGGATCAGCAGCCCGCTGCAATCGAATGTTAGACATCGACCAAGAAGACTAAGATCCACAAAGTCCAGAAAGACAAGAAGAAGTCCACAAAGGAACCTTTTAGCACATGTTTAGCTGTAGAAAACAATTACAGTTACCAGCATAGTTGACGTCAAGTAAGGGGGCAAGAGTATATTAGATTCCTCCCTTGAAATAACAGACTGCATTTTTTTTTCCTGTATGTCTCCTACTTCACCTGTAAATTATATCAAGAACATTAAACAATTTTGGGATATTTTTGACGGAACTTTTTTCTTTTTTGACAAACAAAAACAATAATCTCAGGAAGCCACAATGGACTAATACACACAGACATACCACTTGCTAGTGTCACATTGTTGGCCAGAATATGGACGGGGGTGGGTGAAAGAATTGCTCACAGGGCTGGGTCGCTTGCAATTACTAAAAGACTTAACGCAATTACTACAAACAAGCAGAAAAAAAAAACCCAAAACAAAAAAGCTCCCTCACGTGAAAAGCAAATTTAAAGTGGGTGCAAAATCAACGCTTTTCAATAACTACTCCGTTTGAAAAAAACCATAGCATTAAAACAACAGGGGATAGGCATTTCTTAACAATAATATAAAAATGTCTTGTCACACGGCCATAACAAGTTAGCTGGATTTTCATCAACGATGAATCAAAAATTTATTCCGGGAGGACTTAGTTAGCCAATGGCAAGCACTAAATTTAAAACACAACTTACTACCACGCCAGCAAATGTACAGAATTCATTTGCAATGGCGTAATACGAAATAATGCTGGGGCAGGAAACCGTCTCGATGTCATAGCAAACTAATGGAAACAAGGGGTATTACGTACCATTATTTTCAATTCCTTTTTCTGTCAAGATCTAACTCAGAGAATGTAGAGATCAAAAATCACAACACAAAAGAACCAATTGAACGCCTACATCCTAAAAACACACACAGACTGAAAGAAACCGGCACCTTCTCTAAAACGAAGCCAGCTGGCAAATGAACAAAACGAGCAAAACTCTTAGTGTTGTAACCTACGGCCATATTCTCGGCATTGCCAAACGAATCATGTTTTTGAGCAATAAGTCTGCGAAAAGGGTTTGGGTAACCTTAAAAAACATGAAAATTATAGCTCAACATTGAAAGTAGCTACGCCTGAAACTATCGACAGATGTTCCATCCTCTGCCGGGAGAAACCGTGAATTGCGCCGCGTAACTGGCATGGGATGCCCGTGAAAGTGCACCTGGTGGCGAAAATTGGCAACTCAATCGAATCATTATCGAAGGTGCAACCTACCAAAATCACCTATAGGAGAGACAGGGATGCCAAGCATTATTGGAATATGAAAACGTCAATTCCTCCATTAGGTAGGAGTGGGTGTCTCACCCCACGCCTACCCGAAGAGTCCCAAGGTGGACGAAAATACGGACGCCGCCGAGAGACTGAAATTCGAGGTGAGTATAATTTTTACTTTAACCAATAGGGTTGGCAATTCCTCAGTTTCTGGACAGTGAGTACAACCGTGTTGTGTGGCTGACGGTACCAGACGTCAGCCGATCTCTTCACGGTCGTCTAATGGGCGAATGTCTGCTAAAACAGCGGCGAAAGAGGATCAATGGTAACGCGTTGCTATTCAGGTCACACTGTTAATTCATGGAAAGCGAAGAAGTGGAAAACAGATACTGGGACGTACCCAACCAAATTGACGCAAGGAAGAAAAGGAAACCAGTGGACAAAAGTGTTTTGCGAGTGAGTTTTTTGTTGAGTGCGATTTTCGTGCGTGAGTTTTTGTGTTGGTCTTCTTGCTTTCTTGTCTTCGGCAAAGTCTCCGTGAGATACTCTGTTAGTGATATACGACTAGTGGCTTTGTGAACGGCCGAAAGCAAAGTCATTCAGTCGTCTGATGGGCGAATGTCCGCGAAGAAACAACGTCGAAAGGGGCAAACAGGCCGTTGCCCCTTTTTAGAGCCGGCTTGAGACAACACTAATCAATTCAGCTGCAATCACGCTGTAAGGTTCGGCTGCGATTGGTGGTCAAGTCACACTACGAAGTCAAGTATCAGCGACGGGTACTTTGGACGACAGACAAGAGCAAGTTTGCGTCCCGAAGTGCGAGTAGGGGAAAAGAAAAAAGGCTTACGTTTCGTAAAATGTGAGCCTTTTTCCTTTTCCGCCCTTTTTTGCTCAAATGTTATTGAAACTTAAAGTTGTTGTAAATTCGAACGGCGATAGCTTTTTCTTTATTTGCAGACATTCCCAGACACCAACTACGACGTATATTTTACATTGCCTAAGATACAGCATGGAAGGATTAGATAATGGATTACATGCCAACAACACGCAACGGCTATTTGATTGGCTTTTAGACTTAAACGAATCACTTGATAGAAACTCCATCAGAATATTTCTTTTACAAGAATGGCCGTTCGCATTTCAATCGTTGCTTACGGTAACTACCTGCTTGACATGCAGCCCGATAAGCTGGAACGGGCGGAATGATCACAGACGATGAAATGCTGACTAAATTACGATCGCAATATACCTCAACATCACCAGTGTCTTGCCTCAGATGGAGTCGTTCATCCGGATCGCACGGTCCTTTCGTTCCAATTTCCCAGCATTTTTTAGTCATCAAAACTCCTGCATCTGGACTCCAATAGACGTGCCGACCGTCCGTAGGACATCCACCGGAATTCTCTTCACACTGCGGAACGTTGTTTTTGAGTACAAGCCACTGCCCGTTCGGACAAGGACCCTGACATCACGATAACGTAAGATAATTATTTTTTATAAATGAAATTACATTAAATACCTGCGTATTTTGTGAGTAGCATTTCTTTTTCTGGGCTGAATAAACAACCCGAAGTTCGGATTTTTCTTTGGCAGGATCCAGTGGAGCGCAGTCACAAAATCCTTGGTTCTTCGGTCCGTCATTCATCTCCATATTCTCTGGGCAATGATCAGTCGGACCGAGCAGAAGACAATGGCCTTTGAAGAACGTTTCGTCCGGTGACTCGCACGGCCGATCACTTTTGAGCAATTCAATTTGTTAAACAATAGTAAATCCATTAAATCTGGAACTATGTCATTTTTAATAGAAAATACTTGGCAAGGAATAAAAGCCGGGCCGTGTAAGTTCTCAAATCTTCTTCTTCCAGTCTGGACTGAGGAATGCGTACGTCGAAGAACTCATTTGATTTATTGGCTATACGAAGCCATGCCTCTTTGAAATCAGTTAAAAGTTTCGGCGGTAATTCATGATCGCTCTGTTCCAGTTCATCACCCAACAATTTGAGACGCCTCACTAAGTCTTCTTTCGTTTCGCTTTTCTTCGGTGGCTGAACAATGGTCGTGTTTAAAGTTAAACTGCTCTCTAATTGAGGGTCTTCGTTCTCCGACAATGTTTCGTTGATCTCTGATCCGCCAATAGGTTTCGGTTTATCTTCATCGTCAGAAGGCGGTAGAGTATGAGTTTCATGGCACAGTCCGCTATCCCTTGAATTTTAATGATTCATTTAGAAATAATGTTGTTAGGACAGCAATTTTTGAATTTCAAATACAATATCTTACTTGGCAAGTAAAAGCAGATCAGCCAGGTTATACGAATCCGGGCCATCTGTAATCGGATCAGCGTCTTTGGAAGTATCTTCTATGCGCCACCATATCTCTACGATGTCCGTTAAAAGACTCTGTGCCAGTTCCATTGATTTCTTGTAGTGAGCTCCAAGATTTTTCAGAATTCTTTTGTGTTCTTTGTTCGATACGTAGAGTTCACCGCCCAGCCATCTTGGCTTTTCCAGTTTTTTCCCGACGTCTTTCACGATGCGGGGATCGCCCAACTTCCCGGAATCGCTGCTTTTCACCGAAAGCTTTTCTTCAGTGACGCCACCAGACGTCTGACGTTTCCCCCTGAGGTACAAATCATAGAAAAACACAACAAAAATCAACAAACTCTTCTCTTGGCGGTGACATAAAGACTTCGCATTCAAAGTAATTCTTATTAAAACTCTCACCTTTTGACGCAATGCGGTAGACCAAACATTTCAGACAACAATAGGAAGAAAAAGAACGTTTGAAGTAAAAGTAAGTTCAAGGATTTGTAACGTTTCATTTTTCAAATCCTGTGTAAGGGGATTGTTGATTGACCCTTTTCTTCCCGAAAGACGAGCAGAGCAGAACACAACCGAATATCCTGAATGCTTTCAAACTATTTAGATTGGGCAACATTTTCTTAGTTCCTTTTATACTTTTTACAAGTGCGAGTTTAAACGCTTGGGCTACAATCGAAAAAAAAAAAAATCTGTTAGGAACTTTTAAAATAAAGACGAAATCGTATGCCCGTTATAGCCGCAAGGCCACCTTTGACTGTGGAGGCGAACGATCTTGTCTTTTATGATTAAGAAAAAACAACGTTTGATATTAACCCTTAAAGAGGCTGATGAACGCAGAATGCCCAAGGTATAAGCGTTTTCCGATGGTACAAAAACGGGTGTTATAATTTTGAGAAGAATTTCTTGTTAGTTCGTTCCACTTGCAAATGGAAGGAGAGCTTTAACGACGAACAGTTTCTTCATTTGACCCTAGCAATAAGACATGCTAACGAGTGCAGATAGTCTTTTCAAAATTAGACTATTAATTCGAAATGAGATATTTTAGTTGCGTATAAAAAAATAACAAAGTCTATTTACCTTAGGTGGGTGCAATAATTGCCCATTGTGTGTCAAACGGCCGAATTGTTTATTCGACCCACATTTTTGTCTTCACAGTTTCCTGTTTTTTTTTTATGCAAAAAGAATAGAGCCGCAGAAAAGAAGTTAGCTTAAGCAACTCACGGTTCACCTTCGACATTTTTTGATGACGTCGTCACGCAACTTGAATTAAATTTGGAATCATCCGCATTAACACAGGCACCAAACCATCGAACTAACGGGTCGGCGAACGGCAGGTACATTAGCCCATCATTTACGACCGGGGATTATTTTCAGTATCAAAATAAATGCTATAAATTAGAAAACATTTAGGTAGAAATATTTAATGGTCTTATTCTGATACCATTTCGGCATATGCTCAATTCAAAATCCTTTCATTCGTGTACGTCCAGCATAAAGGAAGTTCATTCTGTGTTATTCAGGGGTCAGCTGCGCCATTCAATCAAGGAAGACGAACGATAAATTCTTTCTATGGCACTGATACAGGTTCGTGATGTCCTATCAGACCTGGGTTTCGTCTCCATCACTCGGTAAATCTCTTTAATTTACGAAACATGTATCTAGGAATGAGTTTACATACATTATAAAACATAGTATTACGAAGAAATGGAATATTCAATCAAGAGGCTCAACTTCATATCAAAGCAAGAAATGAAGAATGAAAAAGCAGCATGATGCTTTTTACTCGGCAGGATTTATGAATTAAATACGATTGAAGGATATAGCAAAGCATCGTGAAAATCGCAGCAGTGCATCTGTCTGCTTGTAAACGGATCGACGGTATATTTAGGAGCTTTTTTTTCAAAACATAAAGCACTCGGTTCCTTGCGAGTAGTCTTTAATTATCTTTTTTGAATCTAGAGAGCATTGATAATACTAGCACGTTGTGCTTGGGGATTCCGGGAGGTACCTTTAAATTCCTACCCACGGTATTACCCGTCTTCTTGTAAATGCTATTTGACATTGATTGAGCTGTTTGAAATGATCAGGTTGCTCTAGGCAACAGACAAAAATAGCACTTGTCACTCAGTTCTTACAAATCATGCTAACTTTGAAATCTTACGGAAGCTAAGTAAAGAGCGTATGTCTCTTAACAGCTTTTTAGTTACCTGAGACTGTAAAAAATCGAAAAACTTTGAAGGTCAATTGCTTCTCGTGTCATTGTTCGATCCATCGAGTTTGGATGTAATCATTTCGCAACGCCCACCCAAAAATAATACGACGGATGTGTCAACATCTGTTTCTAAGAAAGTAGAAACAGAGTTCTACAATGAATTATATAATCCACTACACACGAATAGGAAACTAGTAATTAATGTTGAAGGTAATAAATAATTCAATTTTAAATCCCTGAAAAGCCATCCTTATTAATCAGATCTATTCAGATCCATTTATTTATACTCGCCTTGTTCACGGCGTTGACGAGTCCCTCCTGAACTGTTTAAGCTTTACTTCAACTGGCCAGTTGAGATGATAGCGCTGGAACGAAATCCTCTCTTGTCTTTTTTCTTGCAGCGTTTTCAGACAGCTTCGGGAAAGCTCATCTATCCAATCAAATGTGGTTTTACTCTGGAAAACAGCTGTAGTGGGTCTGCATTGGAATGAAAAGAGAAAATTAAAGATCGGGTAACTCACTTAAACCAAGTACGTAATCTCGGGTTTTTACTGACCTGCATAAACCCGTAGGATGCAAGGAAATAAGCTACTTGCTGTGCTTGTTCAGTGCACGATTGGATTTCAATTCTAATTTTTCGTTCCACGCCCCTAAAAATTCTGGAGCTCAAATGCAAGAACACAGGTAAGTGTGTGGAGGATAGGCGATCATTTTTCTTAAAATGTATAGAATGTAAATGTCTATGACCTATAGACGCCCCTTTGTCGACGTAGATATTACCTAAACATACCACCCAAAGAATATAAAGGTAAAAGAAGGTCGTCAGGGACAAGTTCCTGCTCATTTGGCTAGCCATAACGCACATTTGTACAACACTTCGTTTGAGTATTGGAGATGCGAAGTTTTGTTTCATTTTGTGAGAGCTATCAACAAGAAGATTGATCTCACTGCTGCGTTTAATCATCTCACCGGGTTACAGCCAATGTCGACAATTGTGTGGTTCGGAGCTAAATTGCAGTACCAAAAAAACAATTATTGAATTAATCCCATCTAACTTTAATCGTAATTTCACGTACCTACAGTATATAAAGAAATTGAAGTTTGTGTCATTGTCAATTGCTCTATTGTTAAATAGTTCACTGGATCATCTCTTATTTCGTCCATCGGTGCACTGCATTCGAACGATTGCCGCGCATGCGCGTCTGACAGTCCCACCGATGGGAAACAAGTGGTTATAAAGAAGCCTAGTAATAAAAAAAGAAAACGGTACTTTACTAGTCAATGGTCACTACGATACAATGGACAAACCTACGTCACCTGCAACAAATGTATCGCTGAACGTGTTTGAATTCCAGATCATGGAACAAGATTTTTCATTCAGCCAGGAATTCTATCGCACCTTGGTCATCGCTGTAGGGGCTTTTCTGAATTGCATCGTCATCTTAGTAGTGAGCACTTCGAGACAGTTACGTTATCCGCGTCACATTTTCTGGATTGCCATTTCGTTCTTCGAGTGTCTCTCTTTGCTCGAATACGCACTGGAATTGACTGTCGTCCTTTATCGTAGTCAACAACTATGTCAAATTTTAGTTTTACTTTATCCAATGGATTACTCGATTCTTCTACAGTGTTTTCTACTAACAGCCATCGATCGTTACGTGTCGATAGTTCGTTATGAATGGTACAAGAAAACTGTCACAATTCCAATGGTGGTGATGATTATTTTTGTGATGTCTATTTTGACATTTGCCATTTTTACCAGTCCGTTATGGATGGGCTATCGATCCATTTCCGCCTGCACTTTCAGTTTGAGTCACTTGAATTTGATGCTTTCATGGGACGTGACATTGGGTTTGATTTGTGTTATGCTACATGTTTTAATCTTCGTGGAATCAAAGGCCGTTATTCGACGATATTTACCAAGTTATCGCCAGCCTTCTGTCACAGTCAGATTTGTTAACTCTTCCGTTCGGCCATCAAACTTCAATTCCGGTAATTGCACTTTCTGGAAATTCCTTGGCAACCATTATCTTCTTCTCCATAAGTTTTTTTCACAAACTTAGCCAGCCTAAAACTCTCCATCTAAAATAATAATTCCAAAATTCTTACAGCGATGGGCATGGACACATTATCAACAGAAAGAGTTACCTTCATGAATGCGGATATTCCTGGCACAACGCAAAATGCAACACAACCGCTCAACGAAAACGCTCAATCGACTGCCGACAACCAGTTCAACTTTCAACGAATTTACGGGAAACGGGCGGCTTCAAAAGTGAATCGACTGGAAGTCCAGGCCGCATTCAACTTGTCCGTTAACGTCCTACCATTTTGGCTGTGCACATTTCCTTTATCTTGCTTTGCTATTGCCACGTATTGGTGCACTCGACTCGGTGCTAATTGTGATACTTTTCTGCTCTTGTGGACTTATATGTGGGATATATTCATGCTGCATAGCATCTACAATCCACTCATGTACATGATCAGCTGCCACGATTTCCGGCGGGCCTTTTATCACATCATCCGTAAATTAGCAAACAAATGTAATATGCATATTCAAAAGAATTAGGAAAATTGTTTTACCGCCACAAAATGTTTTCCCCTAGGATTGCGGACGCAGTAGCCTCTTGCTAATTTATGCAATGAGTGTGGGCGATCTCTGGAAAGTATAAATGGTAACGAAATTAGCGCTGTAGAATGAATCTTAAATTGCATTCAGCTGATGTCTGCTGCTCTTTTTCCTTTTGTTTATGCATCAGATGTTAGTAGGTAATTGTTAAACTAGCATTGTTATGTCGCTTTCCATTTTCTATCCGTATTCAAAGTGTGTAAACAACAGGCCAAAACAACCAACATCAAATTGCTGTTATTTTTGTATCGTAATTTATAGTGTCATTATTATTGATTTTCTGGTTGCGATCGATATATCTATACACACGTTTGATGTGCAGGCAAAACTTTTAAATCTGTTTTTGTGAGAATGAACGATATGTCACTAGGGTAACTAAAGCAGCACAATTGGAGAAGAACAATATCTACTTGACGGGCTTTTGCCTTTCTAAACGCAATACAACTAGCAAACTAAAAGCAATAACTGGCAATATCATATCCCAGGGATCCGTAACCGGAGCAGCAATAATTATATCCGTTTTAAAATGATATGAACCGAATACAATACTAATCAAGGCTCTTTTCATGTGTGACATTTCGCGTGACAGCCGTAGGAATGATATGGTCTCGTTAAGCTTTACTGAACATACAACGAGAATGTGATGTAACTATTTTAATAAGACACATGCAAGTAATGCAGCGTTTACCGTAGTACTAGTGCAATAATCATCGAACGGAGATTTGAGAAACTTGTTTAGTATCTTGTTTCGGCCATAATTCAAAGCTACTCTCTACGCCCATAGTAAAACGTGTTTAAAATTGAAGACTTACATTAGATGTCATAACGGTGCGTTGTTTCATGCCGTGAAGCTCTAGTTTCCTCTCGAAGATACTTGTCGAGGTCTATTACGTAACAAATATTTTGTTTCTTGCATTCCGCTACATCGATCCAAGGATTCTTCGCTCTGCCGGCATCTCCTTGTTTTCGGAAGGTATTCGATCTTGCATAATTGGGTAAAATTTAATTAATTTCGGTTACTATTGTTATTACAGAAGATGAGATATCGTACCCTAACATCCAGCGGTTTAGCGGCCATCCAAGGAAGATATCTCGGAGTGACGTTTATTCCACAGGATTCACCAAGCCTGTTATTATTTTATTTGTCATTCAATGATTCAGAAGAATCAGCAAAAGTGGTCCATGCAAGCTCCTGAACAGCAAGCTTTTTAAAGTCTTCATGAATTTTAGACGAATGCCGTAACATGCGTCGCAGAGAAAATGCCAAGAAATGAAATGACATATGATGCGAAGACTACATGTTCACCTTCCCAACTTGCTATACTGGTGCAGTGATCCCCAAGGATGTTAATATATCATCCTCGTAGGTTGTACACCTACAGACTCTAATAATTACAGAACATCACTTTATCACACATTCTCGTTTCGCTAAGTGCTTGACTGGACTAACGTAAGAAATATTTAAAATACCATGATAAGATCTACAAGGTTCAGCGTTAGTCTTTTTTCAGCTGAATCAATGCATATGTCTTCGCACCCAATCCCTTTTCCCATTTCCTCCCATGCAGCCGACAAGCCTCTTATGAGCGATACTGTCGATCTTTACTTATCCGGGTCAAAGCAGGAAAAGGTTGTCATTGTTCCGCCTGTCTATTTCCGTAGGGCTAGTGGTCTACTGTGATTGAAAAAGATACAACAAAATATTACTTGTGGCAACACAAAAGAAATCCATTTCTTACCGTTTTTCATCAGGGAAGGAACTGATCTGATCCATCAGCTCCACTATATCCTGACGTAACGTAAAAAATAAAGAAAATAACAGTTGAAAGTAGGCACACACCTACACATAGCGGCTAATACGGATATTTCTCCAACACAAGGGCCCCATTGCAGTTCACTCTTTCTTATATGCTGACTGATACAGAACACTGAATATAACTTACAAAGTTAGTTGGTATCTCAGGGTCGTAGTTGAACAGTAACGATGTCTCCGATGTTTCCGATGTCTCCATTGTCTCCTACGACTGCTGACTTCGGCACGGTTCCGACCCTAAATAACAAGATTCTACTGCCCGTAAGGGCCAATAAGGGTTCTCCCATCGAGAGGAAGGGTTTGAAAACAAAGCAGAAACCAACCAAACGTAGAAAAACATGCAAAACACATTTTTTTTTGTTTTAGTTTGGTTAATAGCAAATGATTTTCAAATCATTACCCCCGCGATGGGCCCCAAACATAAACTGTACTTCTTTTTCCACTCCAATGAATCATTTGGCACATTTTTAATGGCAACAAAAGAACATTTGCATACTTTGGAAAGAAAGGAGATGTTCTCGTCAGAAAAATGGATAGCAATGGAAACAACGAGGGATTAAATAAGATTCTGTAGCAAAAACAAAGAATTACAAGTTCTTAAAAAGGCTTCGATAAAAAATACTTGGTACGAAAATATGAGAAATACAGAAGAAATGTGAATTAGCAGGCAAAAAGGATGATGTCTAGTTTTTCAAGTACTTGTCTCAGCCAATTTGGAATATATCCATGGCAAATAATGGACAACGCGTGTGTAAACACCTGGGCGGTTAGGACGTCCACATCCAAAACCCCAGCTGATAACGCCCATCAATGTCGGTTTGCCTATGGCACGAAATTAAAAATAAAACCAAAGTTTTTTTCTCCATTTACTCTAAAAGATGTGAAACAATAATGGTCATACCGTCGACTAAACAAACTAATCCACCGCCGGAATCGCCCTGACAAGCGTCCACACCTCCTTCGAGAAGACCAGCGCAAAACATGCCTACTTTGATACGATCAGGACCGTAAACGTAAGGTGCTTTACACGTTTCATCCGGCAGAATGGGAACAGTGGCCGATTGTAACTTGATCGCAAAAGCTGGAACAACACACGAACAACATTATCAGTCTATCACATTTAAACTGAATACCTTTTTTCAAATGTTTTAACCTGCTCCAGGTTGACCAGGTGAACCCCATCCGGCAATCGTGCAATTTGTTCCTGGAACGTAGGCGGTCTCCGGAGTTGGAAGGCACAGAGGCTGCACGTGCGAACCGAACCGTATGCCTCGATTGCCTTTTGATTTGACACGGATAAGGGCAATATCATTATTCAAATGTCCTCCCTGTCCAAACTCTTCGTGAAAGTGCATTCGCTCCACAGTGAACTGATCCTCTTCAATGTCACTATCCTATTAAAAAATATAACATTTCAAAATAATTTTTCTAGGCGGGGGTTGGACGTCGAATTCATACTTCAGTATTGTAGTCACCAACTCGCAAAACGTAGAGACCTTTGGGAAAGTCTTCCATGCAATGGGCGGCTGTCAGGATATAATGCTCAGAAATGATAGTGGCGCCACACCAGTGATTATCTCCTCGTCCACTGTTCCTTACTCGTACTCCTACCTGTTCCATTAATTAAAAAAAAAGAAGTTGTGTGCATAACATTCTGTATTCTTTGTTTAATCACCTGCCACGGATAAGCGCCGGGTTTTGTTGGCTCTCCTTTGACTATTTTAGGCTGACCTAATGGATCCATGGGATTGTCATCGACCATCCTCAGACCACATTTGACGGGGAGAGCTCCTATCTGAACTAAATCAACCAGCGAACTAACAGTTGTCGTCTCAGTTTCATCTGTTGGTACCTCCTGGCGGCCAGAAAACTTTAAAATTACTTCCATTTCAGGAAAGAAATACAAGTAACTCTACCCTGCTGGTACTGGGGTGAGAACAACGAACGCCAGCATCTTCAGAGTGACGACAATTGTGTTTGGCCCAGGGTAATCGGGAACATTCCATTAGAGTGTTTTCCGTTCCACCACAAGCAACTTCGTCCAGCCAGATGGGTCCTTTACCTGGGCCAAAGCTGCTACTCTTAGACGTTTGAGCTGGCCCGTGAAAACCCAACATTCGGCAGATGACCTTATTTAATAAGATATCAAAATAAAACATTGACATGTTAAAATTTAGTTAAAAATGAACATACCGCCGCCTCTTCTGGGCCAAAATCATCGTCGCAAATGGTACCCCAAATTCCACTTCGACGTATCTCGACGCGTCCGGAAAACTGATCAGGTCCGTCAGCTAATCGAACCAGCAGTTCAGACTAAAGTTAACAATGCTTACTTATTTTGTATCGAGGTGGCTGGAAGAAAACTTTTTATTGTATTTATACGCACATCGCAGCGGGTCCGATTTTCGTCCGAATGATCTCCGCAGTCATCGACTGTGTCACAAAGAAAATCGATGGCGATGCAAGCGTCTGTCTCTTCACATTTGAATTGATTTTCAGTGCACGTTGTTTCTGTCAAAATGCATCTGACTCCTGCAGTCTGTTAAAGAAATCATTGAAATGAAATTGTACAGATAAAATAATAATTTCAGTTATTAGAGTCACCTCTTCAGGAGCACAGTTGTGAACTCCCCAACCAGCGAATGGACCTACATACATTTTAATGAATAAAAATTAATTTGTCCACCTGATAAAGAAGGATATTTTGAAGCATACAGTCAGCCAAAGAGCTTTCATTTCCCCTGCACTTGACGTCGTCCATCAAAATGGGGTAGCCCGGCCCAAAAGTGGAGTGGGAAAGAGCCTGGCTCGCTCCTAAGGGGAATCCCAGCTGACGACATATTACATTGGCGTCATTGGCGCTGAAATGGTCATCACAGACAGCTCCCCACTGACCGAACACTGTAAACACATCAATATGCAATCAAATTGTACAATAATAATCAAAAGAAAAATGATTTAGTTAAACCTTTGACTTCTACGCGGCCTTCGTTCGTCTTATTGGAGCCAACTAGTCGAACTTGGAAATCTAGTTGGGATTGACAAACTATTTCGTCGGACCGATCGCCACAGTCATCCCTTCCATCACACACCGACGTCTGATTGATACATTTGCCGCTGGGACATTCGAAACGATTGGTCTCGCAGTCGATGGAATAAACTTTTCGTTCGTAGTAAGTCCAGCCGGGCGAATGAATCATGTGTCCCGACAGCCCTCGATTGCTGTCGCTCAAAACGCATTCCGACTGGGCCTCACTAACAGGGAACAGTAATATAATTATCAGTAATGTTAATATGATGAATCATAATTGATCAGGAACATCGAGAAACGATGTAACTTACAAATGATTGAAAGATAAACAGGTGAAGCTCTTGGCTTCGGCGCATCGCCTGGCGCACGTCTCAAGATTAGTGTTCATCCATTTTTCTATGTCGTGACGCTGGATGGTTTCATTTTGGCGTTTGGTGAAATCATTGATATGTTGAACGCACAAATCTTCGTCCGATCCACCTTCACAATCCTGCAAATTATAATTGAAATGTCACCTCCTTCTCTTAGTGGCTGTACCAATTCGGGTGAAACGCAATACTTACAATGGCTCCATCACAAACCCAAGTGTTTGGAATACACTCTCCCGTGTTGCATTTATATTGATTAGCTTTACATTTATTTCCAAGCACCGCTTCTCTTTCTATAGAAGACAAGAAGACAGGTTAGTTAAGGAACTGGTTGTTTCACATTTTCAGTTTTGCTCACCTTGAACGTGACACTTTGGTATGTCGCAGTATTCCATTTCCACAGGTGAGATAAAACACCATGGATTCGCTTCTCCATGCGGATTTCGACAGAAATTATGCTTCAAGCCTGCGTGATTGGTTCAAGAACTATTACATAACACAGAATGAGGTTAAATTGAATCAACTGTAATTTACCCGAAGTAGCCGTTACAGAAGATTTGGCTCCAGCACTATCCAACACTGCGACAGCAGCTCGTGATGGTTTAGCCAACACGTGTCGAATACGAGGATCGTTCCACGCCAAGCAAGGCATCCCTGTTTTGCTGACATTGGCCATTCCTTGATAATCGGCCCCATTTCCAACGACACAGCCAATGTCACGTGGGCTTTTCTTGCACACGGCAGCCGCAGCGATGTCGCACTCGCCCAGCGTCCAGAAAAAATACGGTAAAGTAGCGCATTGATTGCGATACTCGAAACGTTTCACTAGAATCATACACTGCGGGGTAGCTTTTGCAGCTGGATTGCCCGTTTTCGATCTATCCCATTCTATGGTTGGGACATATAAATGTCTTAATAATCGTTCTGTAAAGTTATTAAAAAGCATTTTATACCTGGCCACCATTTAGTAAAGTTCATAGCGGTCTCACTGTGTTCCCACACCAAT
This sequence comes from Daphnia carinata, assembly GCF_022539665.2. NCBI lineage: Eukaryota > Metazoa > Arthropoda > Branchiopoda > Diplostraca > Daphniidae > Daphnia > Daphnia carinata. The sequence goes on along the minus strand of NC_081336.1, from coordinate 2,591,147 downwards.
AAATCTTTTCTTAGAGCCCTGATTGCCATTCCATCAGTATGCACCTTGGTAATCGATGGAGCGATGCTCGTAAGTAATTCGGAAATGAAATCATTTTCAACCTGATATAAATAAATAGCGTATAAATTCACTGAATCAAAAAAAGGTACTCAATTTTTAATACTTGGGAGTGGATGTAAAGTAAGCTTCCTCCGGTTTCTTCGCACAACGATCTAGCCCTTTCACGGGTGCTCATCTCGTCTGATATTAGTTTGTAACAGGCATTGCCATGAGAATGTTCGTCTTTGGCGCACAATGATTGAGGATCTCGATGACATCGTACCCCAACAACTTGCTCATGGATAAAAGGGCAATTGGAACCTACAACCACTTTGCACCCAGTGATGTTGGCCTCACTACCCGAACATTCCACCTTTTCGATCAAAATTTTATCCATTGTCAACGGACCAAACTCCAATCCTTGAATGGACTTTTGAGCTCCTCTATGAAACGGAAATATTATTTTTTAAAAATCCAATATTTACTGGAACGATTGAATTCCTACCTGACGAAACCTAGATGGCGACATATGACGCTGGCTTCTTGTATAGTCCAACTATCGGACGTATCGCACACATGACCCCAAGGTCGATCTTTACCTCCACGCACTTCCACATAACCTTCCCAGGGTCCAGCTCCTCCCCGGAGACGCATAACCTGGCCGCTATCCGGCGACAATGGCGGCTGGAATCGGGGTTTAGACAAAGACGATTCAAGATTATTCGCCGGGGCTGCCGGCCTTGACGATCGCGCGTTCTCAGCCGATGCAAAAAATGTGTTTCCAGGATCGTTATGGTTGGGCAGAGTCTGTGGCATTCCTAAATTCGCTAATTTTGGAATTGTAACAGTGTCAGTTTTGTGCTCTCTTTCAAATTAATATAAATGATTGATTATGTGTACTTAAGCAGACGACTTTGGCCGCGTGGTCGCATTCCCTTGCAGCTGCATTGAAAAGTGTTCCTTCTCCGCACACCTGCACCGCTGGACGACCCATCCAGCAGTTGATAAATTTTTTGCAATCATGCGGATGAGGAAAAAATCCTTTAGGCTGAGGGCAAGATATTTTTAATAACGGAACTGGCGCAGCAGTTGTTGTTGATGTCGTCGTCACAGCTGCTGGTGTTGGAGATCGGCGACCATTCGATGGAGGTGTTGTACCTGGTGCTGATCTACCCACTGTCAATCACATTATATAATCAGAGATTTGTGGTAAAATACTTGGTTGTTGTTCACATTACCTTGGCAAATTACTTTATTGGCGTGATCACATTCATTGGTGGCAGCATTGAATAGCGTTCCCGCACCACAAACTTGGAGATGTGGACGACCTTTCCAGCAGTTAATGAACTTTCGGCAATCACCATCAAATGGGAATAATCCATTCTGCTTAGGACAACCTAAGGCTGAAGACTTTGCTGTAGTTCTCATCGTCGTGGTTGTTGTTGTCGTTGTCGTTCTAAACGGAGCCCTTGTAACATAAACAATTACAGATGTGAGTTGAATATGTAATCTGGTATTCTCTTAATAGGACTAGAAAAATACCGTTGAGCAATAGAAACTGCGTTGCTTCTGGGCGTGGTTGTCGGTAGATTGGCCGCGGCTTCATTTTGCGTATTCAAGGAGGGTGTTTCTACGGCAAATATGCACCCGTCAGAATCGTAATAGTTGCTGAATGATGGTCTCGGTGTGGTCGTCGGTGGAGGAGTCAAGACTCTGCAGTAAACAACCATATACAATGAGCGATAGATCTTGTTCGCATTACCATGTTTTCAAATTTACCGTGAAGACCTCGTCGTGACAGGCTCACTGGATACATTATCCACATTGGCGGATGGTTTAGCCTTCCCTGGATGGACGACCTATGCCGCAAAAAATATGAACGACTTTAAATAAACAGCTTAATAGCAGCCCAGTTCGTGTAAAACCATTAACGGTCACTGCACATTAAAGTCGAAAATTCAGTTACGCCTATCAGTTTTTCATCCAGCTACATTGATAACGAGAACTGATGAACCAAATTACGTAGAAAAAGCGATTACTGCAACCGGTTTTGAGGGATAATAGGCTGGAATTCAGTTGAAGTTATAGTACGTTACCAAAGTTTGACGTGGCCTGCTGTCTGCGGAAGAATCACGGCCTTCATTCGGTTCACCAGGAACTTCAGCCGAAAGAACATTGCCGTTGCTAAATGTCACCACCGATCGTTTTTGTTCCAGCTGCGTCCAATCAATGATCTATAAAAAAAAGAGCTATTACAGTAATTTAAACATTATTAAAGTCATAGGAGTTAAACTTACGCACAGATGAAATGGCACGCAAATGAATAAAATCAAGAGCTGAAAAGTGACGCGAAGCGCTGTCATTTCACTCGACACAAAAACGGCACAAAAAGAAAGTATTTTGGATGGAAATTCAAATCAGACTGTCTGTACACAGCAAGAAACCAGCAATGATACACTTTCTTTGATAGGAAAGGATCCTCGTGGAGTGTTGCGTCGTGCCAGACGGGTGCTGAGCTGCATGGGTTTTTTTCTTGTTATTGAACCCAAGACTGCACTTGAAATTCAATACATGCGTGACGTTTACAAACCACATTTTTCAGCCTCTTTGAGAGCTGATGTAAACCATCTGGTTGATCATCAGACTCAGCACTCAACTTTGACTTTTGACCCTTCCATGGAGTTCTCTGTTTCGACTTCGTTACTATTTTGTTGATGCAATGTGCTTTATGGAGATCGAATATATATTTTAGATTGGCTTTTGCACTGTGGAATCGCAAGAAATAATTGATTAAATATAAAATAATTTATGTAGACTTAGAAAAATGTTGCACTAAAGATAAATGCTAACACCATTCACGATCATTCGGATGATGGGGCATTTTTCGATGGCGAATTTGTTGGACTCATGGCAGTAAGTGATGACATTACGGACGAAGAAAACGACTTGATCGGACCCCATCTACTAAACGAAGCTAACGCTTTAACGGGCGGCAATGAAGCCAAGCTGTGAGCAGTGGCCATTGGCGACGGTAGTTCATATCCCATGGCCGATATAGGAGTGGATAGAAAATTAGACAATTTACAAAGGGATTCACCGAACGGGAGATGAGGAAGAATCTCTGTCGTGAACGTGTCACCCTTAGCGCCATTATCGTCACCGTCGGTAATGGGCATTGACAGCGCAGTGGGGCTTGATTGGGTACTTGCTAGGTGCGTATTGCGATTGTAACACGTCCCCGAGTTATTATTCAACGATACCTGATAATTTGACGATTCCGAACGGGAATCCTGTTCAAATTTCTTTTCTTTGAATTGCAGTAAAGTTTCCAGTTTACGAATACGCTCTTCGTGGTTCAACGATTCGAGAACTCGAACTCGTTCTTCTTGTTCTGCCAAACGTTTTTTCAAACGCGCTATTTCCTCCAGCAGCGCTTCTTGTTCTCTCGTCTAATAAAAGTAAATAACTAACCTAACCTTACGTTCAGTACAAAGTGAAAGCTATACACTTACAGGAGTCTTGGCATTGAGTGGTAGTGAAAGGCTTTTCGCCACGGCGTGGTGATTCAGGCTGGTTGTGCGACAAAGCCGCTTGGGCAAACCAACTGGAGACACTATGTTGCCTAGCTCCAGGTTAAGCGAAGATTCCTAAAAAATAAATGAAAAAAATAAAAATTCGTCCAATACAAAAAAAAGAGAAAGAGAGAGCTCGTTGTGCAGCACAAAGAAGAGGCAGTTTACCGATTCATAATGATCGCGATAACGATTTCCGGCGACGATACAGCGATCTTTTAAGGACATCATTATAGGATCGCTATCCATGCCGGAAAACCACTCGTCTGACGAAAGGGCTGAAAGAGGACTTATAGTTTCCGGGTACAAGTCTTCTTGGAAAAGTTCTGACTAACCAGAACAACAACAAAAAAAATACGAAACAAAAAAAAATTCATCAACGTGGTAAGTTAGAAAAACTTGATTGTAGAAGGAAGTACTTACCTTCCGAGGGACTGTCATTGTGATGACTTGACACAATCCCGAACTATTGAGCCGATAGAACCGAGTTATTTCGCACGAATGGATATCGCAGCCCCGTTTAGGCATCATCCCAATGCCTCGCTGCGGATCCGGTGTTTGAAACGTGTTGATGTAATGTACGAAAGGGGGCTCCGGTGTCACTTCAAAGTACCGAATAACTGAATCGCCCTACAAATTGAATCGGATACGCAACAGGTATTTACGGAACTATCTGTCCCAACCTCTCCATATTATAAGGAAAAAAACAAGAAACTACCTTGCCACACAAGTAAATAATGTTAGTATCCGAGTCGTAGAAAGGGAACATAACGCCGTTAGAAGTATCTACTTCGGCTTGGACCATTGGGTTACTCAGGTGACCCGATTCTCGAAGCGAATATTGCCTCTCAGAGACTTTGGAAAATCCTGTTGTAAAAATAAGGCCATTTCTCAGAAAAATTGCACGGGAAGCCTTGGATCCTTCATGACAAACAGCCTCCTGAGCAAAAGAGAACGTCGTCTTGCTGTTGATATAATTAAAACTTTAAAAACAAAAACCTCCTCTACTATTCCAGCGCGAGGATTGATGATTCGGATCTTCTTGTCTTTACACGTAGTAAGCAACTTTGATCCATTCCAATTCCAACAAGCTGAATAAACCAAATCTGGATGACTATCGATAACAATTGTAGGTTCCCCAGTATCTGCATTCCAAATGACTACCAGATTATCGGAACCTGTTGATGGAAAATAATGATCGTTTGTTTAAAAAATGTAAGAATGTTGACATATCTGGGTTTACCAGCCGTGAGAAGGATGCTCTCGGCAGCTGGATGCCAAAGTACAAGGCCGACTCGTCGCTGATGATATAACAGGGCAAGGAACGGCTCTGTCATTGTCCTGTTAGAAGATAATAGGGGAAAACCGTAGTATTGCAAATATAGTTTTTTTCTAGCGTATGCAAATTCTACGTACGATGTAAGCCCACCATCTGGAATGTTCCATAACTTCGCCGAACAATCTTCACTGCCAGACGCGATAAGGTTTTCATTATGAGGTGAAAAGGCAATATCCAATACTGGGCCTTTATGCCCACTCACAGCAGGACAATCTGATTTCATTTTGCCCCCATGCTCCTTGAGGGATAACCCAATGTTGAAAGATGCTGGTTTCAAAGAAAGCAAAAACATAAAAGCACTGTTGAAAACCTTGGTAATTGGCAAAACAATGAATGCTCCCCCACCAGCTGATTCAGTTATTACAGCAATAAATTTTGGGTTTACAGAACAGAAAGTGGCATCCCAAGATGATTTAGATACTCTAAGCAATAAGAACAAGTATGAAAGATATTAATGATAATTATGAAACCAACAAGTATATCTAAATACATACTTAATATTGTCATAGCATAAATCTCTCTTCCAGCCCGTACCATACACATTCCTAAACTTGGATGCACGAACAACTCTGTGACTAACAGACATAGTTCACTGTTTTTTGTAATGCTGCTTGGTATACTTCTAAATGAAAACCTTTACAATATGGTATATATACTTTAACATCACACATTGCATAAAACATTCCAAACCTTCCAATAAAATTCTTTGATTCGGACGTACTGCACTTATCCTTGGATTGAATTGGAAAAACGCCGATAAGAATTGTTTCTCTCTTGCTTTTGTTATTTGTCGATGTGTTGCCTTCACAAATTCATGCCCAAAAAGACACGATGAAGTTACTGTTAACGATGTGTGCCGATAAAATGAGCAGAAATGAATACTTGTGATCAGGTTGTCACGTCTTATAAATACCTAATGACTTGAATCATCGATTGGCGCGCTTAAAATGATGAGACATAAACGGATGGTGGTATCAAATGGCGGTTTTGCGCTCGATCCGTCCAAGGGTGCCAATAATCTCTTTAATCTGAATTCCCATATTAAAATGGAAGGCGATAACTCGCAATGACGTTTTGCGTCGCACATTTTGCTGGACAAATCGCGTTAAATTTTGCAAACACAACCTGAATATTCTTGAAATTTTCAAAATATTTTCTTTGTACCTACAATTTTTTGTAATTTCCTTTGAATCCTTTTTATAACTTAACCAACAGCAAAAAACTTGTCATTCTACATTTTTTTTTTTTTTTTGTAGTGAAAAATGAATGAAAAAATTCCACAGACTTGTTAGGAACTTTTCTTTGGATGGGCCGCTTTAGCAAAAAGAAAAAAGCTGAACTCATCTTTCCATCCATTATTAAAAACAAAGAAAGATGGCACCGAAGACCCAGCTACCAGCTGGAAGAATACCAGACAATGGCGACGGACAAGAACGTGAGCAAGTGCTAAAACAATCCAACGTGTTGGGTGAGCATATTTATTTGTTAACCTTGATTTTCTTGTATTTTTGCTGTGTCTTTTTCACGCGAAACACTTTTGGCAAGGTGCATCTTTTCATTCCAATGTGCGTCAACGATCTCACTACGGTAAAAAGACGTCAATGCTGGTAAGACTTCTATTCGGGAGTTTCACTGACACGGAAATCAAGACCAATCCAGTATTTGTGTCAATTATTTAACCTGAATGCAGCATATTCTAGAAGCAACCTCAAAAGTAGCAGAAGAAATCTAATCCGGATTGGGTGCCATGTAGACGCCCCTGATGCAATTTCCCAGAAATTGCTCTGCATTTACCTCTCCAATATCTTTACAATGGGAAATGTTAATCAGTCTATCCATGCGGATTTCCTCCTACCAGAAAGTCAAGGCCATTCTGACGGTGGTATTACGGTTCTCACGTGATGTCAATTTGCTTACAGTTGATTAAGCTTTGTAACCGGGACCACCAGTTTTCCAGCTGTACACAGCATCTCACGAACGCGATTCACCCTAATCCGATCACTGTAACACGACAGCCGGACATTGGACCTGTCTGAATAGGAAGAAATTATGGAAAACTGTACTCCAACAACATGTCTGATAAACTAACCAGAAAGATTTTACCGGATAATTTCAACGGTTCGACAGCTCACGTCAATCGTGTAATTAAAACAGTAAAATCAGGAAATTCGTAGGGTTCCAACATTGTTATATGCAAAAAAATTCATAAACAAGAAGTTGACAACTGGTTTAACAAACATTTACTTGTGTCATTAACATGTCATTCCCACGTTTAATTAAACGAAATGTTTCTGTAAACTATAGGCCCAAATGTGAAACAACAAAACGAAACAGAACTGCCAATTTTAAATATAGCTAAGGTGTAACCTCGAAGTATAACGGTGAATTGAGGACATTTGATATCAGAAGATCGTCTTACCAGTTCCACAAAGTGGAACACGGGCCACGTTCAAGAAAATCGAAAGAAAAACAATATGTCGTAAAACAACAACAAACATCACAAGAAATTCTTTGCTAAAGATGGCTACGTTGGGAGATCTAAATTGTAATAGTTTTTTTTTTTTCAAACATGCAAATAATACAATAAACTAATGATTTCTCATGGAAATTATTTGTCACTTACTACTTTTGTAATGTTTTTGTCATCAAACCCTAGTGCTATCGATCGTGACTCGGTGGCTACCATACTATCGTATTAACCGGTCTGGGATAATGGGATGTCAAGAACCGGATTGTTATTCGGACAACTCTTTGACAGAAAACTGCAGTGCAAAGGGAGAGACAGACAGCACAAGAGAGAGAGAGAGAGAAAGACGAAAAGGAATACTAAAGATGAAGCCCATCGCATTTTCTTCTCAGAAAGTCATAGATGGCTGTAGAGTCCAGCAGCAGCAGACTACACGATTTGATATTCGAAAAATGCTGCTGCCCTTGATCGTTCTCATCTTTTTAATCGAACTTCCCACAAACAGTGCTTTCAATCAAAGTGAACTTGTACGGATTCCAAGGCACAATTACTATGGAGCTCAGCCTTCACTTTACTACACGAACTTTAACGCTTTCAGGCCGTACTGGTTAAATCGCCCACATTACCTCGGTAAGAGTGCCGTTACCAATTTTCGTGATCTATTAGGTTCGTTGTAGTTAACACAAATTGTTAATGGGTTGGTTAAATGGTAGATAACTTCGGTGGAGGTGGTATGCTTGATCCCATACAAGGAAGGTCCCGATTATCGAGCAGACTCGGACCGACACCTGTGAGAGATGAATTAGGTAAATAGCAGTGCCCTGTCTTAAATTAGATTTTTTTTAAAGATTGACCTTGCCATTTTTGGTTTTAACAAAACAGAGGAAGAAATATCTAGCAGACTGCTTGGTAAATCTGGAAAGAAACAGGGCAACACTCAAGGAAACTCTTTTTTCTCTATGAGAAACCCTCTGGCAACTTACGAACCTTGCGGGTCATCAAATGGAGAAGAAGATGGAATTTGCCTCGCTGGGCCAGTTTGTTCGTTCTACGGAGGACGAGCGGTATTTATAACTAAAAAAAGATTTTTCTAGAACTCCTTTACATATTTCTTTTTCTAAAATTTCTATTGCAAAAACAAACGCGAACATAACAGACAGGAGGCAACTGCAGAAGGGCAACAACATGTTGCGTCAGTGAGTAAACTTATTTTCTACGAATTTACGTAAGCCATTTTCTAACAGATGTTTTTGTGATCTGATAACACTTTCAACTACCCAAGACGAGGTCAGCAAGTGTGGTGCTCTAGTTACGCTCAACAACACGTATTGGCAAGCTCCCGCGGCCGTTAGTTCGGAAAGCACCTGCGGTTTAACCGTGAAAATGGACAGGACATTAATAGAACAACGAGTCACCACTTGTCAATTACGGTAATTTCTTTCTAGCTTCTTCTACCACAGGCTTGTTTTAATCCTCTTCTCCTCAATTCAGCCTCGATTTTATTTCGTTCTCAATTTCACAACCGAACGCACAGTCTGTTTGTAACGTGGACAGTTTGCAGATTGCTGGAACAATTAACAAAGTACCCATCATTTGCGGAGACAATGACGGACAACACAGTACCTAATGTTTAACTAACATTTATCCATTTTCCAAATTAATTTCCAATATTTTTTGCAATGATAAAGTGTACTTGACTCTTCCGCCTGCTGCCGCCAGTTCCCAACTTGTTTTTACCTTCGGTACTTCAACAGCGGCCCGTACCTGGAGAATCAAAATTTCTATGCTTCCTTGCGGTTCGGATTACCTTGGTGTGTCCCATTTTAAATCTCATGATGCCACATTTCCTGACTTATAACTGTAACTTCCCTTTTTTTTCAGCTCCCAGTGAATGTCTGCAGTATTTCACTACGGCCATCGGTTCGGTTATGACGTTCAATTGGAAGGACGTTGCCAGTGGCACAGCAACTCGTCAACTTGCCAATCAGGATTACTATATGTGTTTCCGGACAGAATTGGTCAACAAACAGGTAAATATTATCTGTGATTTGCATATCAATCCTTGCAATGAAATAAATATTTGTACCAATAGTCGAGTGCACAGGTGGCCACTGTGCTCTGCATCCAGGAGTGCCAGACATCGGCCGCTAAAGCGTTCAGCATTTCTGGAACGGATATGGCCAGAAGCCAAACAATAGATGATACGTCATGCAACAACGACTTCTTATTGTTCCCCGGAGGAACGAGTCATCCAACTGTCGGTACGGTCCGTCCTCGAGATCGTTTTTGCGGAACGGTATTTGCCCAGGAATCCGAATCCGGATCGTCTCAAACTATTTGCAGTGAGTGATTACATTCCCTTGGTTTATATAAAAATACCATCCGGCTAATGCTGAATTTTTTCGTTGTTGTGTCCGTCTCAGGTACAGTGAAACCGTTCCGGATGTTTTACAGAACGAACGGCGATGAAACGATAACGGCCACGGTGGATTCAGCCAACACTGGAAATCAGGGCTTTTGCTTAGCGTTTGAGCACAGATTGACATAAGAGCAATTTCAAAAACGTTTTCTCAGCGGAAAAGTATTTGTCAATTCATTACAACAACCTGACAAAGTGCAATCAGTACTAGCCTGAGGCTCTAAATGGAAGAATCAAAAAGAAGAATTAAATTAAGACTTTTATCATGGTTAACTCAATACTCTTTTGACGAATGTTTTCAGTTTGTCGCGTGTTTTCTTGTGAAGTGTTAAATATGCCTTCATAATTTTATTTCAAAACGTACTGTTCAAAAATCCGAGAGTTGCTGAATCCAATCCAATTAAGATCAATGGATTCTTTTTGTTTTAATTATTGTTATTTCGTTAACGACAATATAGTTTGTGAGATTGATACATGCCTTGTTTGAATAATTAGGGCGACTTTTTTTTTCTTGCTTCCGCGTAGAGCGAAAACAAAAAAAAAACAAAAAAAACAAATAGAAATGTTGACCTTTTGAGCGAAAGACATAGCGAGTAAAACAGGCCGCCATGACCATCCAAATTGTACGGGATGACCTAAATTTACCTTTCAAGTCAACGTCTTTCTTTTTTTCGAACGTGATATCGAATTCCTGTTTTTCTTCGGGCAAGCATCTCACTCATGCGCGTAACGGAATTACGATTAGACGAGACTAAATATACACGTTTGAAAATCGTCGACTTCATCGAATGCAATTGAGTTTTTTTGTAAGGCAAAATGAAAAGAAGCCACATCAAATTAGCTGTTCTACTGCCTTGAATATTAAACTTAAGCTGTGTGTCATGTAAACGTGATTGAATTAAAAATTTGTATGTTTGCGCACACGTTCAAAGAAACCAACGGTAAATTGCCCCTATACAACAAAATGTGTCGAATAATGCAAAAAAGAAATTCATTCTAGAATAAACGTAGTTTCAAAAACAAACTAGCCCTGCAGCAAGTTGTTTGTATGACAGTTGCAATCAACCGGAAACCAGTCGTGATCTCTATCCTCGTACGATCAACGAATGAAAGAAAATCTTTTCAAACCACCCACGTTGAATTACCTGCATAGTTCCCATTTTTTTTAGTTGACCAGATCAAATAAGTTGACCAGCATCTTCATGCATCCTCCTCCACATACGAGGACAGGTATTCCTTGGCAGCCTACAATCGTTATCCGACATGTTTCTACGTAGAAACGTTGTAGGCTAAAGATTAAAGTCTTATCTATTAGGCTACCCCATTTCCGACCGGAAATACGCGATACAATTTCGTGACGTTCATTTGCCCTACCCTCATTACGGCTATTCATTAAGGCCATCGTAATAGTAATTAATTTTTGATGGACATCAAGATCCAATTCGAAGATGGACTTAAATTATTGAGAGAATCCGCACAAAAGAGAAAGGGCGCGTTTCAGTTCTTAAGTGGATTAGCGTGTAACGCATGTGGGCTGGATGTAAACAAGAGGGTGAAACGATTCACGAATTAAGCCAACAGGAAATGGACGGGTGACCTTTTATTGGATTATCATATCACCTGACACAAAAAATTTAGCAAAAAGAGGAGCTTTAAATCATTTCGTAGTTGATTTCGCGGGACGCGTGAACAATTTGTTTATCATTTCCCGTTTTTCACCTTGACATAACCGAAAATGGCGAATAGCGGAACGAAGAAATGAAGGGCGTGGCTACTCCTATTCGTTTCCATTTTCTACGAACAAGCCTAAAACAAACAAGGAAATTTTCTATCGTAAAAAAAAATCAAGATTAAAAAAAAACATCAAACACGAAGAAAATGGGAATCCAAAAGAAAAAAAATGAGGCCGAACTGAGGCGTCCGTTGGAAAATAAGAACTCCACATATCTTTCAACGTCCCAATTTTTTTCATGGTTTTCTTCTCTAATTTATAAAATCATGAATATACTTCCTAACCGGTCCAAGAATAAGAACAGCGAACGTTTCAAAAAAGAAAACCCGTTTTGGAGAAAAAAGAAATAAAAACCAGTGCGTTTTTGCTTCGGAAAAATCCCAAAGTATACATAAGACTCATGTCATTGTGTCTTCGTCACAGATAGACGCAGATCGCTGGGGCGTCCAGCAACAGACCAAAATTATTTGGACAAAAATCGGCACAAGCAATTCGTCGAGGAAAAAAAGGGCGGAAAAATGGGCCTGCTGCCGTTCATTATTTTCAGTGTTTTGCTATCGTCAATCAGTGCATTCAACGTGAGTGATGAAGTTGAACGGGACAAACGTCACACCTATTACGATAGTGAACCACCCATGTACTTCCGCAGCACGGACATCCTTCCATTCAAACGCTATTGGCAACCCATTTTAACCGGTAAAGATTTCACTGTAATCGATAAGCTTTACATTACGATTCAATTTGATTGGCAAAACGTAGATAGAAACGGTGAAGGTGAAATTATCGACGCTTCGACGGAAGAAAGAGCCCGGATGTTGAACAGATTTTGGCCATCCAAGAAAGTGATTGCCCCCGTTGATTCAAGTAAAATCAACTCAAACAATTCATTCATTTTTATTTTGTTTTAACATCATTTGATGTCCCGCGTATAAAGGTGATGATGACGAACTCTTAGCGAGTCGTTTCCTCAGTCGGATACAATCGAAAAGCAATAAGAATAAAAAGAACGGAAACAATAACACACCGAGCTTCTTTGCCAGAATGAGGAACATGAATCCGTTGTCGACTTTCATGCCATGCGAGGCGACAACGGGCAAAGAGGGCGGAGTCTGTCTTCCTTCTCCCGTTTGTTCATTCTACGGTGGACGAGCAGTGGATGGCGATTGTAACATGGCCTCGTCTTGTTGCATCAGTGAGTTTGTTTGTTTTTCAATAATTTTTTTTGTGTAACTCATAACCGGTGTGCTAACGTGTCGAATTACGAAAGATGAGGTCGAAAAATGTGGTGCCCTAGTTACGCTCAATAACACGTATTGGCAAGCTCCCGCGGCCGTCAGCTCGGGAAGCAGTTGCGGGTTAACAGTCAAGTTGGACGAGAACTTGGTTGAACAGAAAAAAGCCATCTGTCAAATACGGTACACTTGACAGCATGATATCGTGATAATGAAACAGAGAAATTATATGAGACCTTCTTTGTTTTATCTCGAACAGTCTTGATTTCATCGCATTCTTAATTGAACAACCCAACGAGCAATCGGTTTGCAGCGTGGACAGTTTCCACGTGGCGGGAGCAAACAACAAAGTGCCTGTTATTTGCGGAGACAACGACGGACAACACAGTACGTTGCTTATTTAGTTTTCAACATATGTTTTAATTGATTGTTCAATTTTCAAAAGTGTATTTGACACTTCCGCGTGATGCCACCAGTGCCCAGTTGATTATGACTTTCGGCACGTCTACCATTCCACGTTTCTGGAGAATCAAAATTGCCATGCTGCCCTGCGATTCAGATTATTTAGGTAATTTGAATTTCCTTACGTTGTTTTTTATTCATTTCTTTAATTTCCGTTAAATTATTAGCTCCGGATGAATGCCTGCAATATTTCACTTCGACTGTCGGTTCGATCGTAACGTTCAACTGGAAAGACACGACATCTAGGACGACACGTCAACTTGCCAATCAGGATTATTACATGTGTTTCAGAACAGAATTAGTCCACAGACAAGCGGTACATTTTTTTCAAACAAAAAAAAAATTCAGATTTTTACCTCCATTTTTAAATTCCAGGCAAGCGCTCAGGTAGCAACGACCTTGTGTTTGTCGCATTGTCAGGTGTCTAGCGGATTACCGTTCAGCATCTCCGGTGATGCGGAGCCACCATCCAGCCAAACAACGGGCGATGAATCGTGCAGCAATGACTACATCGTATTTCCAGGAGGATATAGTTTCCCTCCGACTATTCCAGTTAAACAGCGTGATCGTTTCTGTGGTTCTATCCTGTCCCAAGCTGAAGCGGGTACACTGCCCCAGACAATTTGCAGTAAGTGAATTTAATTTAAATCGACTTCTCTCAATTCATAAAAATACAAATATTTTCAATTCCAGGTTCGGCCAAGCCTTTCCGGTTGTTGTATCGGACAAATAGCGATGAGACGTTAACTCCAGCAACGGATCCTAATCCACTTTTAGGCAACCAGGGATTCTGTTTAAAATACGAGCAGAGATTATCTTAATACCATCGCTCTAGAACACGAGTGCGGATCACGCAAACGAGAGATACAAATTATAATTTATTATCCTTAAGTAATATATATATGTGGTATGCGCTTAACACATGCCAATGGTTTTGAATGTTTTTTTTTTTACCGTTTCCGATGTTTTTATTTCCGAAGATAAATAACCCACCATAGTTGATCGATTTTCCTCTTTTTTATATTGATATTGAGAAACTTACAAATCGAGGTTAATGGGTCTGGATAATGTCGATAAAACTTTTGTTCCGTAGCAAACCAGTTTTTTTTAAGGGAAGGACTTACATTCATGTAAAGGTAAGATGAGAAGTTTAACCCTTTCGTCGTCAAACACCAATCCCGTTTTATTACATTCCATGTTTGGAGACAAAAAACAAGACTTGGAAACTGCCTTCCCAGTTTTTTTAATCCATACGGGAAGACGTGGCCATTAAAGTTCATTGACCTTTCCTTGTATAAATTCACCTTAAATTGCAACTACGAATTTCCAATAATAATAGCTGATAATTCAAGAATAGGCTAAGAAAGTGCGAGATTAATTTTAGCTGATTGCAATCAAAAAACATAAATAGCTTCTGTTTGAAAATCTAAGGTTAAAGTCTTGTCTGGTCAACCGGTTCTGCGTTTGGTTGAAGATAAAACAACGACAGTTGCAACAAGGAAGTCAACGGAATATAATGTGGGCCAAGTGACATTCCAGTGAATGACCGGAGTATAAGGAAGCTTTCTATACTTTGTCTATGTCATCTTATAGATGTTGAAATATTTTAGACGAGAAAAAAGGGAATCTAGATTTTTGGCAGTGAAACTCACTATTGTTTTATACGGCTAAATGCTAAAGAAACGTTATTCGCTAAGACGAGAAACGTCCGAGTCCTGTGTCTAAAGTTTCGCAACAAAAGATGAAACTCTTATGCAACCATAGAAACAGTTAAATATAATCTATTTGATCCTGGACTTAGACATGTGCTCATTTGAAAAAATGATCAACATCTCTGCGCAAATCGTTTGGAAATGGATGAACCCGTATCAATGTCAAACAAACGATTAAATTCGCTGTAATCGTTAACAGGGTATGTACTAATGGCAACTGGTCTAGCAAAATAAAGAAGTTGGGAAACTTGATTTATTCAATGCCGGATTTAAAAAAAAAATCGGTTCGATGAACTTGACTTATAACATTGGGTATGCATCCAGTTTTTTCCCACGCGTATAAAGCATTGTGAATATCCCTTCGGGATAAACAATTGAAAGTTCCGAACATGTCCGCAACGCGATAACTGCTCTAGAGGAAAAGTTTATACGAGACTTAAGAAGCAGCCGTTAACATTTTCATTGGACAGAAAGACGAAGAGCGTCGTCACGTCCCGATCAACATCAAATCGAATTTGAGAAGATGTTACTACATTTGATTTCGTTCAGTGTTTTGTTTCAATTGATTGCAAGTGAATCTAACAGCAGCGACGCTAGGAACTCGAGACAACGTTATTTCAACGATCCATCACCGTATCACAGTTTTAATTCATTCAGGCCTTATTGGCTTAATCGTTCGCCTTTCATTGGTAATTCTATTTCGAATTTTTTTAAATTTTGCATCGTTTGAGTGTTACATATTTTGAAAGGAACAGCAGACGCTTTTGATGATGTTGGCATTATTGAACCTGTGGAAGGAAGGTCATTGTTACCCAGTAGATTCGGGTTAACAAGCCAAATAGAAGACAACTCAAGTATGTTCTTAATTAATAGCCCTTGTTTCTTTGTGTAATTAAAATGAAATTTTTTAAAAATTGAAGATGACGATGCCGTTGCTGGCCGTTTCTTCAACAGGCGAGTTTCGAACCGGGGACAACCCACAGGCAACAGCAATGGAAATCGATTTTATTCTAAAATGAGGAACGTCAACCCCTTGGCGAATTTCATGCCTTGTGTTTCGTCAACCGCAGAAGAAATGGGAGTGTGTCTACTCGCTCCCGTTTGCTCCTACTACGGAGGCAGGGCGGTAAATTCAAATCAAAGTTGCTAATCATAAAAAAGAAATTTTGGAATTCTGTTTTGTTTCTTTAAAGACTGGCGGAGATTGCAGAATGGGATTAACATGTTGCGTCAGTAAGTGTTATTAAACTACTGTATAATGTAATTTACTAATTTTAAAATGTTTTGTTGTTGCCAAAAAGATGAGGTCACCAGTTGCGGTCCGTTGGTCACGTTCAACAACACGTATTGGCAATCACCTTCCGTTATAAGTTCAGAAACGAGTTGCGGATTAACAATCAAGTTGGACCAATACCTCATGGAACAAAAGAAGCCGATTTGTCAAATTCGGTAAAGTATTGACAATAATCTCATCATTTTCAAATCGCCTGATTGTTTTGATTTTGAACAGCCTCGATTTCCTGGCGTTTTCACTAGCCCAACCCAACGCCGAAAGTGTTTGCAACGTTGACAGCTTCCAAGTAGCTGGAGCAATTAACAAGGTTCCAGTCATTTGCGGCGATGCCAATGGACAACACAGTAAGCACAACCTTAATATATTTTAATGACATCCCTCTGATTCTTATCTTCAAAAAGTGTATCTGATGCTCCCGCGCAGTTCAACGAGCGTTCAGATTGTCACGACCCTCGGCACAGCATCGGGCCCTCGTTATTGGAGGATTAAGATCGCTATGCTTTCATGCGATTCGGAATATTTAGGTAAACAATTGAAACTGTTTCATCTTTTTTTAAATTGTACTAATTCTAGTGATTCACAGCTCCAGAAGATTGTCTCCAGTATTTCACATCGTCAGCCGGATCAATCATGACGTTCAACTGGATGGACACTACCAACCGAGCCACACGACAATTAGCCAATCAGGATTATTACGTTTGTTTCCGGACAGAATTGGTTAATAGACAGGTGAACATAATTACATTTCTATTTGATGACCCAATATTCAAAAAGGCTTATCTATCAGGCTAGTGGACAAGTAGCTACGATGTTGTGCCTCTCTCATTGCCAAGTATCCAACGGCCTTCCGTTCAGTTTATCCGGCAATGCTGAAGCCAGAAGTCAAGTGGTCGGATCAAGGGCTTGTGCTAACGATTACGTCGTATTCCCTGGAGGATTTAGTTTTCCCTGGACAGACCCGCCAAACCAACGGGATCGTTTCTGTGGATCTCTTTTATCGCAAAACGAAGAGGATGATTCTCCACAAACGATTTGCAGTAAGTTGAAAATGTGATAGATGTTTTAAATAAGTATTCATTTCTTTCCTTCACAGGCACAGCCAAACCCTTCCGGTTGCTTTACCGGACGAACGGCGATGAAACGTTGAGCGTCACAGCCGATTCTCCACGCGTAGGCAATCAAGGCTTCTGTTTGAATTTCGAGCAGAAATTAGCATAGGATTGACACGCTGCAAAAGAACACATGCCTATATACAAAGCTATTTAACGTGAAGTTTTCTTTAATTTAATTTCATTTGCTGTATTATCTTTTGTTTAGCCTACATACATTCGATGGTTACTAAACTTTACTTTGAAAATATCTCGTCAGCTCAACGTTTTTTAAACGCCCACGGAGGATACATCACATCAATTGCGCAATAATCCGCCAGGATGGAACAAGAGGATCACGTTCGATTTGCAATGGCAGCAATGCACTTTTTTGTTGTTTTTCAATCGATTCGAATGGCTTTTAACCGATCGATTGGCATTTGTGTGTGTGGTGGATATTTGCTGAAAGACGGGGACGCAGGCGCGACTGGATTGGTTTCTTATTGCCTGGCCCAATCGATCTCCATGTCCTTTTGTCATTTAACAAAACCAAATACGCAGTTTGGCAGCAATTTCGGCTGCTATCTGTTGTCGTCTTTTTTTGTCTTCATCCATTTTTGATTGCAGTCATGCCCGTTTACAAGTTACATTATTTCAAGAGTCCACGCCGCGGTCGTGCAGAACTATCGCGATTGATTCTCAGCCAGGCCGGAGTCGAATTCGAGGACATCCGTTTCGCCCACTGCGAATGGCCCGCTATTAAACCCAGTTAGTATTTATGTTCTTAATTATTCATATTTAAACTTAATTTTTTAAATGCGATGTTTGAATATGTAGTTACCCCCTTTGGACATGTTCCCATTTTGGAAGTGGACGGACAAGTGCTGGCCCAATCGAACACGATCGCTCGATATCTTGCCAAGAGACATGGCCTGGCCGGCAAAGATGATTGGGAACAAGCATTGGCTGATATGTACGCCGAAAACATCCACGACTTGTTGAATGGTATTATTAAGTTATTTATTTAGATTGGGACTTGTTGCATTTCGTATGTACCAATAGCTGTGGCCGTTCCGTTTACGGAAAAGAATCCTGTGAAACAGAAAGAAATGTACCAGAAATTCATGCGAGACGTGATTGTACCGCACGTTGCTGCCGTTGAAAAACAATTGAAAAAGAACAACACTGGATTTCTCGTCGGTAATGAGGTAAATTTACGATTACTAGCTTTTAAATTGAATTAAACGTTGAAGGCAGTCATGTTTTATTATTGATAGCTAACATGGGCGGATTTAGCTTATTACGCTTATTTTTCTGATTTTCTCGAAGTGAAATTCGGGTCGGCCTTTTTAAAAAATGCACCACATTTAAAAGCGTTGATTGATCGTGTCAAAGAACTGCCCAACGTTAAGAAATGGACCGAATTTCGAGATTCAACATATCCAGAAGACAATGAATAAATACCAGACATATCGATAAAAAGAAAATGGTTATCATTGAAGCTTGCCATCCCAACCCGTATCAATCCTAATCAGTGTTACGTGTTACGTCGGCCTCGTGTGTAGAGAGTGGCTCTCATAGTAAACCGCACAATAATTTCAAAAGCTATAAATCAATACACTCGTCTATTCGAATGATATTATCATTGTCTTCTCGGCTAACTTGTTTCCATTATTGGAAGTTACCATATTAGCTGACATCAAAACATTTCGTTTTGAAATCGAGGGCATTTGACACGCAATGCCCATCGAAGTGATGCACATACATGCGGATGATTTGAATGATATTTTATTGCATATCTTTTTTGTTTAATGCTATTTAGAATATTCAAATGATTTTTTTCACTTTGTTTTCTTGTTGTTTGCCATATAGTCTAATGTCCTCATTAGCTTAATCTTTGTTGTTTGGATGACGTAGATCATTTGCATTTTCCCTTTGAATTTGTGTACCCCCACCTCCTGCATAGAATTCCCCGGAGAATCGTTGGCCTTGGTTTGCACGTGTTTGAAATGATTTTTCCAAAAAAATATTATAATTTTGTTTCCCTCTCCCCATGGATTTCTATGGCATTGCGATTTGATTCTTACCCTGCCTCTTGGTGAAAGGTTATCGACCTTAGGACAATGCATTTGATGTTTGGTAAGAAACCATTGTTTTCCACTTCACTGAATTCGAAAACAAAATTAGACAACCCGTCCCTTGACTTTTTTTTTTCCAAGGACAGCTGTCCCCCTGAGATCTGGACAAGCCACAACGTGCTGAGGCGGGCGCCCTTTCGTATTTCAAATTAAAATAGACGCCTCCAAATGATTTAAATATTATTCGATGTCAGGAATTGTTGTCAGGCAGATGTCAAGGCCAACAGTCGGAAAAATACTTTAAAAATACTTTTTCACTGTCACTGACTGCATTCGCCACATTCATTTGAACGAGAGCAGGTGAGCAGTGCGCATATCATTTGAATTGCTAATTCAGAGGAAAGCTGCCTGTCAATGATTTAAATTACGAAATAGTTCATCCCGCTATGTGAGGAACGTGTGCAATAATTTCTCGCAATCAAATGTTGTGTAATAATTTAAGTTTTGTTGTTAATTCCTAATCACGCTACTTAACGATGTTACGCTGCGATATCTGCACGAGCTATGGTACACTTTTTTCGCTATTTAATTGTCTTACTTCAACTAAATTTCGAATGCATGCATTAGTACTGGCACGTTGTCCTATTACGTAAACAAGTCACGCTATACCACCCACGAAGTCAATTAAAGGGAATTTTGCGTGATATGTAAAGGTTTTCTAAATACGTCCTTTTCTCAATTTCAAGTTTGTAAAAATAAAAAAACGTAGAATCTCGATACTTGAAATTCATTTGAACTTCCGAGTGTCGAATGGGCAGGTGTATGTGATATGTTTACGTCGCCCTAAGCGACTTTTTGTCTCGACGATCTGCCGGACAGATTGCAAAAGAGTCTCAAAACCTGATTTTGCATTTATCTTAGATTTCAACAAAAGCTTAGACCTTGTCTGTATGTAATACGTTTCGTATATACACCTGTTTTTTGTCCAACACACCTAACGTGAAAACCCATTAAAACGCAGCTAGAAAACAACATTTTGGCATATATTTACTGCACACACTAAAGGAGGACGTCATGGCGACTTGGTTAACATGAAGAGTTTTCTTAACTGACGCTCAGTCGTCTTTTGTCCCCGCATTCAAAGATGTTAGCTCTTACGTTGTTGATGTTCGGCGCCACATTGCCAGCGAATTACGTCCCCAACAACAACCTGATTTTTGGAGAAAACAGAAGACAAGATTACATGTTATTTCATCCCTATCCGTACAGCCCAGCTCGATTCAGACGTCCAACGTGGATGGGTAAGATAACTAGTAAAACTTTTTATCTTGATCGATGGGTTCTAATGCGAATGTAATTGAACATGTAGGACAGTCCCAACCGAGAAGGCACTCTGAAGTGGAAGACGATCCAAGTAAGTACATTTTTTCTTATTACAGTTACAAGGATAAACATAAGATTTCTTTAAAGGTAGCAAAGCTCTTACTGGATATTTCGATAAATTATCTGTGCTTCAAAATCGGATTCATTCGAGTAGCAAAAAAATGCTTTTGAGAATGAGAAATGTAAATCCGTTATCCAGTTTTATGCCTTGCACTTCAACGCGCGGAAATTTGAGGTTCGAAACCGGAGTTTGTCTTCTCGCTCCAGTCTGTTCGTTGTATGGAGGCCGGCCAATGATGGACGATTCTTGTCGAATGGGATTGACGTGTTGCGTTAGTGAGTACACTTTGATGTTTGAATTCATGTAACACTTTTAAAAATTCTATTCGATGGTAGATGAGATTCCCAGTTGTGGTCAGTTGGTTACATTCAATAACACGTACTGGCAATCACCTAATAAAATCAATTCGGAAAGCAGTTGCAGTTTGACCGTTAAATTAGACGAATATCTCGTGGAACAAAGGAAACCCATTTGTCAACTACGGTAAAAAAAAACAACTTTGAATCAATTAATCGGTACGTTACTAATTAATTTCTAAGTGTATAGATTAGATTTTTTAACGTTTTCAATCGCCCAACCGAATGCAGAAACTGTTTGCGATGTGGACAACTTTAAAGTGATTGGAGCAACCAATAAAGTACCGATAATTTGTGGTGAAAATCACGGACAACACAGTAAGTTGATTAATTAATCACGTTATATTGTTATCAATTTTAACTGGATATTTTTAATCCCATAAATGCCAGTGTATCTGATGCTTCCGCGTAGTCCCACAACCGTAGTGTTGCAAATAGCCCTCGGTAGTTCTACAACACATCCAGTTTGGAGAATCAAGATTTCTATGCTTCCATGTGACTCTGAATTATTAGGTATTGTGTCATTCTTCTTAAATGAGAGACGTTCATTTATTTTTTGTTTTACATTAAAACGCAAAGCTCCTGAAGGTTGTTTGCAGTATTTTACATCGCCATCGGGAATAATCACAACGTTTAATTGGAAAGACACGTCAGGTAGAACAACAAGGCAACTTGCTAATCAAGATTATTACATTTGTTTTAGGACAGAAACCGTACGAAAACAAGTAAGTCGATATCATGTTTAATTTTAAAATTAGCCCCATAACTCATTTCGTTTTAAATGTCAAGTCAAGTTCTCAAATCGCTACGATGATGTGTCTATCACAATGCCATGTGGCCAACGGTCTTTCATTCAGCCTCTCCGGAGATGTGGAAGAGACTAGCCAAAGAGCTGGAGCAAGATCTTGTAGTAACGATTACATCGTCTTTCCTGGAGGATTCAGTTTGCCACCGAGTGTTCCAGTAAATCAACGAGATCGTTATTGTGGGACTCTTCTTTCTCAAGCTGAATCGTCTACCGTGTCTCAAACTATTTGCAGTTAACTATGACTGTTGATTTACATAGTAGTGTTTATAACATTTTTTTTTTTTTTTTGTTCCAGGTACTGCCAAGCCTTTTCGGTTGCTTTATCGAACAAACGGTGACGAAAGAGTTTCCAGGATGAAAGATACCAATCCGCTTTTAGGCAATCAAGGTTTCTGTTTGAATTTTGAACAGAAATCATCGTAGGCTGCCAGAAGAAAAAACCATGTCAGTTGCCACTCATTAATGAATAGGATTTCTCCGAAAGCTTTTTAAACAATTTAACGCACATAACATGTAATGTCGATTAACTTTGCAAGCTTGGCAGGTTTTACCATTCCCCGCCCCCCAATACAAAAGTCAATTCATGCCACAACTTATACGTCTACCTGACGTAGGCTAAAGTGGGATGCTTCTATCGGTAAAAATTGAAGGGTTCAACCGAAAGACGCAGAAGGATTTAGAGCGGATGGTGACTGACGATCATAAGCCTATTGGTTAGTTTATTAGCTTGTCTATTCTTAAAGAAACTATTGTATTTAGTAAAAAAAAAAATAAGGTAAAATGTGGTGAGCAGAACTAAGCCGTCTCATCTTTTGGAGAAAGATTGACGTTACCACGTCTAATCGATTCGCTGTACAAGAAGCAACTGAAGATCACAAGTTCTTTCTCAACAAATGGTATTACGTGACTCACTTTCGTTTTCTTCTATATCAATGAAAGTTTGTTCGAGTGATGGATCAAGAGGAAGTATAATCAAGCTACGTCACGGCTATTGTTCAGCTGTTGCGTAAGCAAAACTTGTCAACACGCACATGAAAAGTAATTTCCGCTCAACTTATCTGACGGCAGAAATGGGAGGTGTTCGTCTGCTATTGTTCCGATTGCGATCGAAGGATATTATCCGGCATCTCGAGAATGAGTCCGTAATGTTCATTCCCACTTGGGTGTTACGTAAGCCTAGAATCTATTTTCAGGATGTACTGTAGCTGTGAATGAGCTCCTAACAGCTGGGCAAAAGCTTTGTTATCATTAAGACAGGTGTCCGACAAACTGCCAAGAAGCCCAAAGATTCCATTGTGTAAGTTAATAATCTCTTTAGCTTCAATTTGCCGAAGTTACTGCTTTAAAACAAAGTTAAAAATTTGTTTGTCTAAATTTTCCCATAGAATATAGAATAACATAGGTTAATACTGAAATAAGGCAGACCACCTTTAGATGGTCCCTGTAGTAAACTGCACTGTTGTGCCACACATTCGTTTTATTTGCATGATTTAACTTCAAAGAAAAAAAATGTTCTATTTTTACAAGAATCACATTGACTACATAGTTCATTGTTTATTTTGTGAATTTTGTCCACAGGTTTAAGTTAATGAACGAATATGTGTGGAAAAATGGCAAAGCTTGCAGCATCGAGAATTGGGCAGTTAACTTCGTGTATTAAAGGGATGCTACTGACGTATCATCATTGGAGTGGTAGGAATAGGCGGTGTCGACCACTCCCTATAGAGGTGTCACGTCTTAAAAAGGTCAAGTCGTGATTGTGCCACATAAATTGTGGACCATCTGCCATACGGTGGGCATTTGGGAATACATGCTGCGAACAGTAACCTCTATAGTACATAAAGGTCCGCACAAGTTGAGGTAGGTGCGTTAGGGAAAAGGTTGGATTACAGCTAGGTACGTACGTCAAGGAAAAAGAATCTGAGTTCCAGACGTTAGGAACAAAAATCCGATCCGGACGAGCAGGAAGCCGAACAGGAAATGAAATTGGCGGAGCCGATGGAAGATCGATCAGCGATCAAAACGGAATTAACTGAAGAAATGGCTCCTGTTCAAAGCGAGAAAATTGCGAAGCTCCGAAATTTGAAGAAAAGGGTGGTACGTACGTAAGGGAAAATTTCTACAAGTTAAGCTAGTTGCGTTAGGGAACAACCTTTTTTTCAGCAAATTTTTCCATTGTTCCAGTACAGTGGAACACCAGTTTCGACGTCATACTTAAAGGTTAGTCTAAGCAGTTTCCATCAGTCACGACCAAAACAGCACACGTGCAGCAGTGGTCAGTGAGTGTAGGTGCAGAAGTACAGGAAAAAACATCGTTTCGTTCATCGCCACTTGATTAATTGTGTTAGTAAAATTTTACCTTGCCATGAAGGAGAAAAAGATTAGCAAACTGGTTGCGGATTCGGCAGCTTTCATCAGAAATGCACAAATGCAGGTAAGTGTTAAAAGTTGACGAAAGACAATGACTCGGACTAGTGCTGGGTAACAGAGCGTTTTTGTAATCATTTCATTTCTAAACGTGCAGGATATCGCTGAAGTTGTATATACAGTCAGAGATGTAGTTGATGAAATTAGAGACCAGGCTACAAAACAGCGACTCAGAGTTCTACCATATGAAATAAAAATGATGGAGCCTTCACCAGATGCCATTGTGAAAGGTAATTATTTGTTGGTTTTAAAGTTGTTTTTTTCACCATTAATAAGTTATATGAAACAATTTCAGTGACTGAATTTGCAAAAAAAACTGGTGATTATGCTAGTTTGTCAGCTACAGACATGAAAGTCTTGGCATTGACATACCAATTGGAGGTAGAAGCGAACGGCTGTGAACACCTGAAAAGTGAACCAACTATTAAAAAAACAATAGTTGTGGGTCCTAGACCCCCTGGTCCTGAAAAAGTTGAAACATTGGCTGGCTTTTACATGCCAAAGTCTGGAGCCAAATCAGAAAGTGAGATAGAAAAGCTGTCAGAGAAATTGGCAGAAGTAGCAGTCGAACCTAATGCCAGCAAAGAAGAGATGCAGCCAGCAAAACAGGAGGTTGCCACCGAAGGCACAAGCAATGATTCTGGCCGTGAGGAGGAAGAGGAAGAAGGATATAACAGTGAAGATGACTATAGTGATGAGGAAAATGGTGACACAGTTGATGATGAAGAAGCAAATGATGAAGAAGATGATGACGGTGGTTGGATTACCCCTGGAAATATTCAGCAAGTGAAGCACAGTATGGTGGGAAATACTGAAACCGTCCAACTTGATGTTGCATGCTTGACAACAGACTTTGCCATGCAGGTAAGGTTATTAATGAAGATTGAAATTCAGGTCAGTGTGACTTAACATTAATTCATATTCTTTTAGAACGTCTTGATGCAAATGGGCCTGCATGTAGTCTCGCTTGAGGGTCGCTTGATTCACGAAGCACGAACTTATATTCTTCGTTGTTATGCATGTTTCCGGACGACAAGCAACGTAACTAAAGGTATTATCAAATCACTCCCACTGTGAACAGTTAATTTGTGTATCGTTGTATGTTTATTCAGTTTTTTGCCCAAAATGCGGAAACCAGACACTGAAAAAGGTGGCCGTTAGTTTAAATGAAGACGGTACGTTGCAAATTCACATTTCTAGCAGAAAGAAGCTTACGGCTCGTGGCAAGAAAGTATGAAGTGTTTATTGATTCGGTTTTATCTCTGTTAATTTGAACTTGTTTGTTAAAGTTTTCATTGCCGACGCCAAAAGGAGGCAAACACGCGTGCAATCCGATCCTTGTTGAAGATCAACGAGAAGCTCAACAGCGAGCTTCTCGTTTGGGCCGTACCAAAACGAATGCGCTAGATCCTGATTACATTGCAGGTTAGTGGCAGAATTTTCTGATCATCTCGATTTTGAATTTTACATGGAACATTTTTATGTAGGAAATTCCCCATTTGCTATCAACGATGTTTATTCGCGTGCAGCTCAACTTGGACGAACGGGTCGGTCTTCGAATAACTTTAGGAATCGACGAAACCCGGCCGAATTTCGTAAAAAGAAACACTGATGTTTCTAAATTTGCTGGAGAAACTCAATTGCCAATTGGCTGTGTTCGAAATAAAGGTTAACAAATAATTACCAAATTAATAGAGTTCATTACTTTGTATTTACGTAATACAATAGGATGCCTTTTCAAGCGGTTGGAATTTTGTACGCCAGCCAATCGAACCACATTTTGTAATTAGGAGTCCAGCTTATGGTGTGAATCTGACAATTACAGAGAGGAGGATAAACAAGCATTATTCAACCCGTAACAACATTTGGGTTGAATGTGTCATAAGTGACGGCTGAAACCAGATTGCAACCTGGTGACAACGTATCAAGGTACTTTTCCATGTCCATGTTCAAGCTAAAGCAATTCTTCGCATAGGTTCTTTCTGTTAAGTTTGTGATATCTTCTGCTTTTTCCCCAATCAATCGCCGATCCTCGTTGAAAATGAGGGGTTTTACACACACAAGTTGAACGGCTGCTGAAAGATATAAAATTCCCGTTCAGAAAATTTAGATTGGATGGCTCGCTTCGACAGACCTGCAAACAAACGGATTATCCAAAAGGTGGTAGTGAGAAAGAGAAAGGAAACAAATAGGTTGGGAAGGGAAGGATGGGAATGGGATACGATTAAACGTGGCAGGTATACAAGGATTAAAAAAAAGTGAAGGAAGTCAGGAAAAAAGGTATCTTCCGTAAGTTCTAAATTTTTAATTAAAAAAGAACAAGGTGTTTTCTTCCACGTACAATTAGAGAACTCGTCTCCCAATTCAAGAGTAGATGTAGTCATCTTGCTGCTGATTGGTTCCGTCAAACGTGCTTCTTCCATCGAACCAATCAGTGTAGTGACTGAGGATTGTTATACATGTCATCTCTTATCTCTTGCGCGGAGGCGTTTTGCTGTTCCTTCTCTTGTTTGGACTCGCAGAGGTAGAACTCGAAGAGCTGCTGGACGAGGAACGGCTGCGTTTACGAGAGCGTTGGCGTTCTTTCTCGCGTTCCTTTTCACGTGCGCGCTGCCTTTCGCGCTCGTTTTCACGCTGCTTTTCTCTCTCACGCTGTCTCTGCTGCAGTTCTTCGTCTCTGCGTTGCTGAACCTCTTTCAAACGCGTTTCTCTTTCTGCAAGCCTTTGGCGGCGCATTTCCTCCTTTTCTGCGATCTGACTGGCTGTCAAAGGTAACCAATAAATGAAGGGGGTCGCCTTTGTCTTGCGGAATAAATCATCCAACAGTTTCGCAGGCGTTTCGTCTTTGGGTTTAACTTCTTCGTCTTCGCCAATATGATGTGCTCCTTTAATAGCTTGCTCTTTTTCGTACCCTTGGTCGCCTGTTTTGCCTAGATCCCATTCACGCACTTTTTCAGCTTTGTCTCGCTTTGTTTCGAGAGGGTGAACAGTTGCTGTAGCCGTTCGCATAATAGGTTCAATTTTCGCCACGGGTGGGTTGGTTGTTTCTTTGCCCGACATGCGATTCTCTAAATCTTCAAGCGTTGAGTAGTCAACTACAAGGGTTTTGGGATTAGATGTCGGCCAATGAATTCCATGTAAGGCTGCTCGAGTTTCCTCAGCTTCGTCTTCTGTTGCATACTGAAAACGGCAAGGGAAAATTAAATTTCAATAGGCTTTAAAATAACACTTTGAAAGCTTACCTGGACTAAACACGATGATTTCACTCTATCAATCCAAAACTTCCCCTCGACAAGGTGTCCGGTACGAGCAAGCAACTCCTTCAGCTGATTAATCGTGAACGGTCTGACCAAGTTGGAGACATTAAGGACGGACGAGCGAGGTTGCTGAGCTGGGCTGGTAGCTTCCAGTAAGGGGGCAGCAGCAGCCATAACAACCTCAGGTTTAGCTGGTGCGAACGCTTCGACCGCCATCTCTACCGCTACGCGTCTTACATTCTCCACTTTAGCAATCTTGTCGGCAGCCGGTACTTGGTGGTCTTCACTTTCTGGTGTATGGTTAACAGTGTGCTTCACTGATGGTTGGAAGTTGGGGCTACCAAGCCGTACTTCTTCAGCTGACAGAGGTTTAGCATCTGGCACAAGTGTCTAAAAAGCAATTTTTCCTTTTAATGCTCATGCAATCATATTGAAGATTGTATTTGCAGTACCTTGAGAGAATCAGTGGAAATAACCAAGGCAGGCTTCTTTGTAGGTAGAAGCTGGCTAGTTCCCCATCTTCGTTTCTTGGGAGCTTCAGTGTCTGTAGTGTCTGCTTCAGCACTAGGAAGGTGTTTCCTGATCTTCCATTTTCTAACTGTTTCTCCTTTTGTGGTTTCATTTTGGGGTGCTGTTTCACATTGCTGCTTCTTATCGTGAGGTGATGAGCTACGTCTTTTTCTGTTTATCTCCGTTTCTTGACTACTTTGTCTAGGACTGGGAGATTTGGAACTGGATGTTTGCAACAACAACAAAAAATCACTTCTGCTATTCAAATATTGGTAAGTAAAATCATTACCTTGATTTTCTATTTCTCTGTTCACAATTATCTGCTACATCTTCACTTTCACCTGCTGTAAGCTTCAAACTATCATCAATTGTTTCTGTGGTATCCATCTGAAGTTCATCTTCTTCATTTTCCTCAGTAGGTTGTTCTTCAGCACCAGCATCTACTTTAGTGACAGGTTCTTCACATGCATCAGACTTGATCAACGATGGCGATTCGTTCTCGACAGCCATTGTGGTTTCAACCTAAAAATAACAGGTATGGAATAACTGCATGAAACTTCACTACATTTTACAGCGCCATACTACACACGTGGCTGACGCTTGCAAAACGCCCTAAGGTCACGGTAAGTGGCAAAAAACGGAAGAGGCGTCAATGAACGTGCAAGGCTATCGATTGTGCGTACAAGTTCAAATAAAAGGGAAGCTTCACGAAAGTCAAAAGTTAATACGCAACAGCTCTATTAGTAGCTTTAGCCCCGATTCTTTGGCTGTGACGACAGCAAAGTTTTATTCTGCTAATTCTCTACCCTCCCCCGTTAACCGAGAACGGCGTTGCCAGGTGTTGAAAATCAATGGCAATAAAAAGAGGAATCGATATTTGAAAAAGACTGCTGAAGCACATAATGAATTTCTCGTTAATTAAAGTAAATTATTATCTTTTTTCTAGGATATCTACCAAAATTAAAGAATAACCTTCAAATGATCATTATTACCTTATCTGATGACGAGTCGATGTTGTCCTTCTCCGAATCCTTTGGATTGCTGACGTCGTCAGTCTTATTCACTTCGGTCTCATTATTTTTCACAGATTCTGGGTCATCAGCTGACATCACTTTGGTCTCTGGTTCCAATTCACTAGTAGGGGTATCTTCAACGGGGTTTTCCGAGTTGACATTTGATTTTTCTGCAGATACGGGATCTACAACCGGTTGTTCCACTGTGACAGGCAACACCGTTTCTTCAGGATTTTCAACGATATTGGGGCCTGATGCAGATTCAACAACGTCTGGGACAGACGCTGATTCAACAACAGCGGGAACAGAAGGTGATTCAACAATAGCTGGAACAGACGCCGACTCATCAACAGCGGGAGAAGAAGCCGATTCAACAACGACGGCGGCAGGTTCACTTTGAACAACAGGTTCGGTTTCAGCCACATCAACTGTCGTAGGTTTAGCAAGTTCCTCTGTTGTCGCGTCTTCTATTTTGTTTTCTATAACCGTCTGTTCTGGAATTTTACTTTCCTCGACTATCTCGGTTTCCTTGGTCATATCTACCGCATCATCTGCTTTGAAGTCAACTATCATGTCTTCGGATTTTTCCTGATCTTTTTTCGCGACAGCTACTTCTGTTGGTGGTGTTTCTGCTTCACTTTCATTTTTAACCGGTTTTGCTTCATCTTTTACGCAAACTGTTTGTGCGGCAGTCACAGTGGGGGTATCCTCTAAAGGATCTGTTTCGCACGGTGCTGTATCTGTCGGAATTTCTTTTTTACACTCTTCAGAGGAACTCACATTAATAACATGGGGTTTGATCCCATCCTCTTTGGTATCCATTGATTCAATGTCTTCTGTAAGTTTTTCCGACTTTTGTACTACAGATTTTCCAGCTGAAGCGGCAGCTGCTTCTTCTCTTTCTTTTTCTGACCACACTTCGACAAGACGGGGAAAACCTCTCTTTTCTTCTCCATCTTCCTCCTCATCAGAAACTTCCTCCGGTGGTGCTTTGACGCTACGTGTCTTTTGACCACGTAATGCTCTCTCATCTTTCTTAACCGGCGAAGGAGTTTCAGTTTTTACAGGCAAAGTTTCTTTCTTTACCAGGGAAGGTTCTTTTTTAACAGGGGAAGATTCACTTTTAACAGGTGAAGTCTCCTTTTTGCCTTCCACTTTCAAATTAATGGCTTCACCATAGAGACTAGAAGGCGGCGGATCTCGTCTCTCCGACGTCCCACTTCTCTGATACTTTTCCACCTGGTCTGCAATGGAAAATTGTCCGGTATCCGACTTACCAGGATTCGAATCCTTACTGGCTGAGGGTTGCTGCACATATTTTAGCAGTTTATGTTTGCGAGTCTGTGGAGTCATGCATTCTTCCTCTTCCCCGGTAGTATCACTCTCTTGCCTAGCTCCGTCTTCATCCCGCTTTTCTTGCGGTGGCGTGGAGTAAGGCATTGAATCCGGTGTCTGGAAGTCCAGTGAAGATTTATGCGCCTTTGGCGTAGATGTAGAATCCTCCTTTTTCCTAAAATCAGATGTCACAGTATTTTAATATTTAAAGAATTTGGGATTGTGATGCATTTAAATTATGAAGAGGACATAAATAAATTACTTTGGCCTCATAGCTTTCCTGGGAGATTTTTTGGCGGGGGAAACATCAGATGCTTCATCTTCATCTTGAGTGGTTTCTTCTGCGCTTGCTTCTGATTCTCTCTTCTTTTCTTCATATTGCTTCTTGGCTTCTCTTTGTACTTGAAATCTGGCCTGCTGAGCAGCCAGATATTCTCGAATGAAATCATTTTCTGTTTCATTGCATAGCTAACATGAAATAAGAGCATTTAAAAATTTGCTGTTTATCAGCCAGAGAAAACGGGGGGTACTAACCGATAAATTTGGAACATGTTCTTCATCACGCAAGGCTGCCTCACGGTCCTCTTCCAATTGAAGGTGCTATTGAAAAAGACAAAATAATACAGTTAGTTAGTGAATTTCTTGAAGTAGTAACACTCTGTTTGTAACTTTTCTATATTTATTAGATTTGATTGAAAGCTCGGTGAGTGAATGACAGAAAACTACCCCTTGGCTGAAATACAAGTTATGGGAATCTCAAATGTAAACAAAACATTTTTCACCAGGGAACATGTGAAAAATATTTACAAACATTAAGGTACGGCAAGTTAACTAATAACTTTATATTGATTTACTTCATGACAGTACCCCCCCCCCCATAGCGACACACGCTGAAGCGTCTGTTTGCGTCGAGGGGGATGGGCTAACAACAAAACCGGAGGTGGGGGATGGGAACCGAGCGGCGGTATCAATTTTAAGACATAACAAAAAATGTTCTTACCAATCTGAGTCGTTCTAGCAAATCTTTTTTGCTTCCCGATTTCGGCAAACTCCTTTTTTCAAGTTCCACTTTAAGATCAACGACGCGTAGGGAGGAAATTGGTTTCCCGTCCACACATAGCTCTCTTCTATCCGCCATTTCCAAAGGCTAATGCACAGCGATTACAGTTACACCAAATTTGTATATATCTCAAATTTGTTGGATTGCGAAATAAATGAACAAATAAACTATAATAATTTTTTAAACAATTGTTTAATTTAGATTCCAACAATAAAAAACTTGAATAAAAATACATTTAAAAAATAATATAACATGTAACTATATTTGACATCCCTGTAGAGGAAATGAACAGTTCAGAACAAGAGAACTTGCAGAATTTTTATTCGGCGCCAGACCAGGGTTGTAGACGTGCACTTTCGGTGTGTGAAATTGGGAAACCTTTTTTAGCACATCATGTCGCTTATCTCTTCTCTTAAAATTTTTTCTCCGTCGTCGTTGAATACAACGCAAAATGCTCTGTCGGTCGTCTCATCGAGAGCTAAGTATGCATTTAGATTTCCCATTGAATTTCTTACTATGACATTATCTAACCGGTCAGGGGATTTGACCTTGAACGAAGGATTTGATCTTCAGTAACTTACCGTTTCCTTTTCTAATTACAGCTCATGGTGGTCCCACGTCGAAATGGGTCCCCCCGACCCAATCTTGGGAGTAACTGAGGCATTTAAGAGAGACACAAATCCCAAGAAAATGAATTTGGGTGTAGGAGCTTACCGTGATGATAATGGCAAACCATTTATCTTGCCAGCTGTGAAAATGGTTAGAATAATTTGCCATTCTCTATAATTGAATTATTGGGTAATAACTGTTTGAGTTAGGCTGAAGCTGAAATTGCAAAGAAAAACATGGATAAAGAGTATTCTCCAATTTCTGGTAGCCCTGAATTCTGCAAAGCTTCAATCAACCTTGCCCTTGGGGAAGACAATGAGTGGACTAAAAATGGCTTGGTAAGTCCTTGTTGGTAAATTTGAATAAAAATAGAATCTTATTTAATAAATTTTGATCACAGAATGCTACAGTGCAAGGAATTTCTGGAACTGGTTCGCTACGTATTGGCACAGCTTTCTTGTCTGCTTTCTTTCCTGGTGGCAAAGATCTTTACTTGCCAACACCTACATGGGGAAATCACGTTCCTCTGGCTAAGCATGCCGGTCTCGGAGTCAAACAGTACAGATACTACGATCCCAAAACCTGTGGTTTCGATTTCCATGGAGCTCTGCAAGATATCGCTGTAAGTTTCAATATGGCTTCTTTTTCCCCACCCCGAGTCGAAATGAATAATCCTTTTCTTTGACGCAGAAAATTCCCGAACGCTCTATGATTCTTTTGCATGCCTGTGCACATAATCCTACCGGAGTTGACCCAAAACCAGAGCAGTGGGCTGAAATGTCCAAAGTCATTAAAGAAAAGAAACTATTCCCGTTCTTTGACATGGCTTACCAGGGATTTGCATCTGGTAAATGTTGTTATTTTAATAGTATTTTCAGACTTACCTGATTGAATTTTTCTCCTGGTAGGTGATATTGACAAAGATGCTGCCCCTGTAAGAATGTTCTTGAAGGATGGTCACCAAATCGCCCTCTCCCAGTCGTACGCCAAGAACATGGGCTTGTATGGTGAACGTGCTGGTGCATTCTCACTTATCTGCAGTAGCAAGGAAGAAGCAGCTGCTACCATGTCCCAGTTAAAGATCATCATTCGTCCCATGTATTCGAACCCACCCGTCACTGGTGCTCGTATTGCCACCGAGATCCTCACCACTCCTGCTCTACGCTCTCAGTGGCTTCTCGACGTTAAAGGCATGGCTGATCGCATCATTTCGATGCGCCAGTTGCTGCGTTCCAATTTGGCCAAGGAGGGATCTTCACGCGACTGGGCCCATATTACCGATCAAATCGGTATGTTCTGCTTCACTGGAATGAATCCTGCTCAGGTAAGTTCCAACAACTTTCATTTAATAATAGCTGATTAAGCCTAAATGTGATTTATTGAAAAACATAGGTGGAGAAACTGACCAAGGACTTCAGCGTATACCTTACCAAGGATGGACGCATTTCTGTTGCCGGAATCACTTCCAAGAATGTGGAATATCTGGCTCATGCCATCCACCAAGTGACAAAGTAAACCCATGAACTCGAAAATCCACCCCGTCCCCCATCACTGATATTTCTGGAAGAGGGTACATGCACCTTTATCGGCTAGCTATAGTCAACTGGCGGATATCACCACGCGAAATGAAACCTACACTCCCTTCCCCTTTCCCTCTCATTATTTCCCGTCTGATTCCCCAGTTATTTTCTCCCTAATGGTAATGGTAGTCTTCAAGCTTTAGCAATCGGAGAAGATAATCGCCACTGGATTGGAAGGACGTACAATAACTATACACTTGTACAAATCCCGGTCGTGGGAAATAGATGGTGATAGTCTTTATGGTTAATCTTCAACTAAAATATCTCTATTCATCTTGTATTTTTTTTTCTTTGATTGTACTTTGAGACGTAGGTAGTGTTAAGGCGACGTGGATAAATAACTTAACAGTTTAAACGAGTATTGTTGCAATGAGGATTAGCTTCCATTTGTAAGCCTACGCCGTTGTGGACTGCAGTCGCCGACTACGTGATTTGTGACGGCGATTAGTATCTTCTAACTCTGTCCGTCTTGAGCCTGTTCCGAAATTGGGTGAATTTTGAGGTAAATTAGCATACTTATAAATAGCTATTTTGAAACCCACTGGTGTGGCGTGTCGATGCGCGTCGATTGAACCTCGATGGAACAGATGGTTTGGTTGCTGGAATAGCATTTCGCACTGACGGAACCGATGAGCAACTCGTTGATCGAGTCTGTTGGCTTCTAGTCGGTTGTGATCGTTCAAGTGCACCCCAATCAAACTCTTCTTGTTCCTCGTGTTTCCATCTGAAAAATCGTTGGTTTTTTTTTTTACATACAATTCCGAGCCATTAGGAAAAACGAATACCTGTTGCGACAGGATTTGACGATAAGTGTAATGATAGCTGCTGTTCCAGCTGTGATCCACGCGATGAGCAACCAGAGTAGAACACCATCGACGCACAGCACGACTGGACTAGATGTGTTGTTACTATCGGCTAGTGTGATGATCGGTGCTGTGCGATTGATATTATTTTGGGCTATGATACTACCCCCTTGCCGTCGAGTAGAATTACGGGTGTGAGCTTCGAATAGATTCGAGAGAGTTGTTCCAGTTGGATGGAAGGCTGCGATCGGTAGTTTCGACATGATAATCCGTTGGCATGCGAGCGTCAGTTAACACTTTAAATCGTCAAAACATTGACACTTTCCAATCAGCAACGCGCACACAGCAGAAACACGACCCAACCAATTGTAAGCAAAGACGGAACAGAACTGGAGGCTCGTACGGTCTACACTTGGCATTCAAACCGTTCCTCGCATCAGCAGGGAGTCTATGCGTCTGTGAAGACAGGAGATTTAGGGAAAAGAAAAATGCGTTTCTTTTTCTTAACAGCTTGTCCCGCAAGATCGTTCAGAGCGCCAGCTGCTAATAGTCACACATATGCAATACATACTAACTCGTGTTTGGTGCTGGAAATAGGAACAATCATCATAAGCACTTACGTTGCTGCAGCATCGTCTTTCAGTCATCGCCGGAGGCAATTTGAAACAGTCAAAACCGCTACGGTTCACCGCAACAATCCTCTTTTTGTCTTTATTCGTTTTTCACGCGTGTGACGATTGCCCGAGAAGTGAGAAAAGATGTCGCTTTTTCATCTTTCAACGGCTTCCTGGGCTGTGTCTTTAGCGTGTGTTCGAAAAGGCATTCGCAGTTGGTGTCAACTTATTCATTTCCGAGTCGGATGAATACTTTTCCTTTTCTCAAGACGTGCAATAACGTTTTCGCAGTCCAAGGAACGTTATAGCTCATTTGAATATCCTTTACATAAAAATCTTTGATTGCTACTATTCGTCGGTTATTAAACAGCTTTATGTCCTCGAGTTCCAGAGGATGTAAAGTTGGTTGACCGAGATGATTTACCGTATTAAAATCGTTGAATTAAGTTGGTAAGAAATTCACAATTTCGTTTGTTGAAATAATTCTTTTTCTTGCTTGTAATGGTTTACAACTAAGTATACAGTTTATTGAACTGCGAAAACAATCTGGGTCGTGGGTGGTAATGTAAAGAGTGACATGGGCGAAAAACGGGAGTATTTTAGTGGAAAATGCAAGGATCAATTTGAATATCGGTCGAGTTGTTTTTTAACGTGATGTTTTGAATTGAACACAGTCTTTGAAATTATTGGCCGCGCAGAATAGGATGTTTAACTCGATTGCGATGCTTGCGTAATCGATTTCCCTTCAATTTGGCGTTGATCATGTGTTTGGCGAAACAGGCAGCCGCAATTCGGTCGCATTCGCAAGTCATGTCGGCACACCTGTCACCTGTTCGCACTGTAAAGACGTAAACATATAAGAGATGATAACATTGGACGTGTAAGCGTGATAATGTTTCTAAACAGCAAAAAACGTAAACCTGTCCTTTTGTTACGGTATCGTGATTAAGACTTTGAAACACCGTTACGGATTTTGATTAAACAAATAGTCGAAACAGATTTCTTTAAAAATCGTAGAAACCACAAAAAATTGTGGTGGGCTGGTGCGTTGGGTTTAGATGGATGACCTGTCATCATTTGCAGTGTGTAATCATCTCAGATGTACGAAGGCCTCTTTTGATTCGAGAAATACGGTTTCCGGAAGCATGTCGGAAAACAGATTTGAGACAAATGCGAATTCACACCGTCGGTCGCTATAGACGTCAAAACTTAAAAAAAAAAAAAAAAAATCACGTGCTGGACGGTGACTCGTCACTGGGCATTGTTTACTCCGCACCGTTCGGATTAGCGATGACGTCAGAAACAAATTTTGAATCCACCGCGCGTTTTGCATTTTATTTAGGAAATATTATCCATCTGCTGCTAGATTTGTTTTTTTTTTCTTTCTTTGGCTTCCAGTTGACTTGACGCCAGATGGCGTCTTGTTTGAGCAGCACTTGCATATCAAATTATATGTACGCTTTCCCCTCCGGCTCCGATTGCCGAGCCGAAAGGGTGAACGGTCGGAAGAAGAGGTTGCTGATGAAACACTCTTTGGAGTGTAAGATGGGCCGTCAAACAACATATGTAAATGATTCGTTCTCAGCTTTGAATATGGTGGGTGGTAGAAAAAAAAAGAAAGAAAACGGGATTGAACTTGAAGGGGAGACAAAGCTTTTCAACATTTTCGTGAAAAACCGTGACGAAATTTGAGTTCCTAGCGAAAGTATGCGGGTTTATCATAAGCTTGTTTTTCTTTTTCCTTATTCTCATTTTCCCAAAAAAATTATGTTTGGCTGTTTCTTCCTTTTCTTTCACTTGTCACATGCAGATACTCTGAAAATACTTGAGCCACTTTCTTTAAAAAATTTTCTCTTTTCTTATCCCAAACCGCTGCTATTCTTGCCGTTGAAAAACACTGATTTGGCACAATATCTCTTTTGGAAAGCAAAAAACAATTTTTTTTTTCTTCTCCCGTAATTCAAAACATTCCAATACTTACGGCAATAAGCTTGTTTTCGCTCCTCCACCCATCGCCAAGCGTAATGAACGGTGTAGGGTTTCTGGAAGATCACCTTACACGGCAATTGCTCTACATCGCCGTAACACTGATCGTGTGTCATGCTACATTTAGATTTAGAATTATTGAAATGTCTGAACGAACTGATTATTCAAATTACCAGCATTGATCAATACTGTCCAGGGCGGGACCCATTCCGCCCGATCCGCACCTGTAATTTTTTAGAACGCAAAAAAAAAAAGAGTATTAGTGAATGCCATCTAGTGGTCAATATGTGAAATTGAGCTGTCGTGAGCGAATTAGATTTTTTAAACTGAAAGCTAGATTCAAACGAATGACCATGAGAAGTCAATTACTTGGAATGCGAACGAAAGGAAATGCCACGACGAAATGCGATGCGTTTAGAAACTATGATTGAATTCCTTACCAATTGCCGTAATACAATAGACGTAAGGGACTGGCTCGAGTGTAAAGGATCACCTTGAGAAATCCAGGAAAAACAAATTGAAACAGAAAAAAAAGAACGTTCTTGTTAGTAGTTGAATGGAAAGTTCGTCATTTATCACATGCTGTCAATTTCTTTTTCTTTGTCATCCAGTGAATCAATTTCCTTGAGACTTGTTGTAAAAGTACGATTAAAACTTTGTGTTTTTCTTTTTAATGAAGGTCACGTGAAAAATCTTTACCATGCCACCGAATTGGGGAATGCTGCGTCGCTCCACCTGTCAAAAAAACATCAACATGTTATCATCTGTCGATTGTGTGGTAGCATTGAAGGACACACAAATAACAACACACACATACAACCGGTTCATCAAGTTTGCTTCGGCCGAAAAGGTAAAAAAAAATAATGGTAGAAAAGAGTTGAAAGATATCCACTAATCACCAACAGAGTCATGTTTGCCTTGTGTGCGACACAGCCAAAGGCACGCCGCCATGTTTCCTTAATTTTTCCTCTCCTTTTCTTTTTCCTCTATAGAATTATTCTAGGAAGTGCTGAGACCGAAATGACATCAGAATTAGACCAAGACCAGAGAAGATTCTTATTCTAAAATTTTCCAAATAAACCCAAAACGGCCAATGGAATTCCAAATGCCTTTCTGCGTGAAACGAACGTATGATAGTCGTTTTTGTCCTAAACATTCGTGGACAATAACGAACTCGTTCCGTCAAGAAGGTGAGTGAGTCACGTATAGAAGAATTGATAGCCTTAAACTATTTTCATACAAACATTTCCAGGGAAAAATATATATTTGAAGAAGATTCCATCTCCCCATA
This sequence comes from Daphnia carinata, assembly GCF_022539665.2. Taxonomy (NCBI): domain Eukaryota; kingdom Metazoa; phylum Arthropoda; class Branchiopoda; order Diplostraca; family Daphniidae; genus Daphnia; species Daphnia carinata. The sequence continues at coordinate 2,552,620 of NC_081336.1, read as the reverse complement.
TACGTGTATTCTGTACACGACATGCATTCATTGGAAGAAAGGAATAGAAGAAAAAGTGCTCCGAAGTAAAGGAAATCGTGAGAAATTTAATACGACATTATTTAATAGTTTCAAATGATTTTTTAAAAAATAATTTCCGTTTTTTTTTTTTTTTGTTTAACTAGTATACCATGGGTAAGTCGTTCATTATCATCTCGCCATTTCGAATGACGAAAGGCGTTCGGGTCTGAACGACTTCGATCGTCGCTGAAGTTTCTTCGGCCTCGCCATCAATCAGCTGATTTCTCCTTCTCTGACGTAGAAGATTTTCTCGCAACAATTCGGCCAATTCGGCCGTCCGATCGGACGGTGGAACACTGACGGCCGTCGAACTCGGCCGTTGGACATTTGGATTGAACTGAAACTGACGCCGTGGATTATGGCGGTTTATCCCTGATGATGGATGAGCCGTTCTCGATCGGGAAAAGAGGGCTCTCGCTTCCGGCTCGGAAGTGCTGCGTAACACTCGCAGATGGATATGAGAATCAGCGAACCGTGACCACGACTGGCCAGCAGTCAGGTTGTTATTTTCATCCCTCACTTGGTCTTGTTCGTTGGTGTCTTGGACATCACGACCCTCCAACGCGTCGCCGTCGGCTGGATTCTCTTCCGGCCTGGCCAAATAAGATAGAATGACGGAGAGGAAAGCTTGTCGCTGAACCTGCAGCGATTCGGCGGCGACCAGCGCCAACGGTGACGATGCCTCTGTTGTTGTGCTGTCATTGCTGAGCTGTTTCACCGTTATCGTACTGTTTCTTCTTCCGGATTCCGATGAGCCTCCAACCGCCATCAGCACTGCACGAGTTAACCCAAATCAAAAGTTTTCTTTCTTCTCTCTTCAATCGATTCAACGACAAGAAAAGCCAATGAAAAAATTGCAGAAAACTCACCTAAAATGACGGCTATTAACCGTTTCTTTATCCACGGACATTTGAACTTCATGTCGATTGGCGCCGTTAGAAACAAATGCACTGGGGTAAAAATATTTTTACTATCGTTTTGTTTAGTGATGGATCGTTCGTAATTCTTTTTTTTTTTTAGAGCTGCTGGAGCGGCAGAAATCGACCACCATTCACAACGGCGATCTGATGGCGTCTCTTTTCGAAATCCAAAAGAGAGAGAGAAACAATAACGAACGAAACGTCCAATAGAAGGAAAAGCAGCGCGTCTCTACCGGTCCGTGAACTAAAAAAACTGGAAAAAAGAGGGAAAGAAAAAAACCCGGGGAGAAAGTGAAACCGACTATACTTGGTCAACGCGGATTGATCACATACAACGACGTCACTTACGTGCAACAACCATGAATTAAGCAACTGAACAAACCACACACAAAAAAGAGAAGTTTATTTTCTTTTCTTTTTCTTCTGTTCCTTATGTTTTGGTTATGATTGGCGATGAAGGCATAAGTGATATCTATCGATTCGTGACGAAGAAGGGAGACGCTGCCCATTGGCGTGCGTACAAAGTATATGCATACGGCAAAATAGATCGGTAAGTAGGTGGATGCGCTTCAGGGATATCTCCGATATCTCGGTCAACATGTCACCCGTCCTTACACGTGCGCTATACAGTTCATATTCTTCTTCCTATTGATTTATTTAAGACTTGCCCCGGTTGCCAACTACGCAGAACAAAATCAGAACAATTGAAAGAAAGTTGTAAAAAACCTTTATCGCGTGCATACCAGTTTATTTTGTAATGAATTCGTTGATTTTTGCTTTTAATTTTCACTTTTCAAAATCAAAAAAAAAAAATGATTACTTTTGTTGTTGTCCCGTCGCATATTTATGCAGCGACAACAACAAAACTTTCTCTAACAACTACCAACCTCGTCTCCCCCTTTCTCATCCGATTTCTCCGGAGCTGATTTTTCTCCTTTTTACTTCATATGCTCATACCAGTCGACTTCTCTGTTGTGTATTTAATAAATACACAACAGACAGAGAGAGGAAATCGTCTGGGTGCGCATTGGCAAATTTCCTGTTTTTTTTTTCTTTCAAATGCAGGGATTGAAATGATCTAATGGTCGCCAAAACATCATCAAGTCAACATCAAATCGAAGGACCCCACTTTCCCTTTTTTGTGTCGGTTAATGCAGACGAAACACGACATCGAAAATCGTTTTTTAAATTCGTATAAAGCAGAGTTTTATCCCAAAGCTAAACGTGATTTTTCTTTTTAGGACATGAACCACAAGAAGGGTTTCGCAGGCTAATGATTAAAAGGGGCTCTGCAATGGAGAGGAACACCTAAAGAAAAAGCCTGGAGATATAGAAAGAGTAAATTAAAGGTGCGGCACGCCATTCATCCGAATTGAGGATAGCAAAGGAATGTTGTATTTGAACATCAATAAGCACCATCGGGAAAAACTCACCAGGTGCAAGACGTACAACGGCGATTTTCGTTCAACCATCTGTCGGAATCAATTTCAACTAAACAAAACACGTGATAAAAATTCATTTACGCTCGGCCGGGTTTGAATCATCAAACGCTTATTTCGTTTTATTAAACAATTTTTATTTCTTTGTTAGGAGCATTACACTGTATGAAAGAAACAACAGGATACGGCAGCTTAAGCTGTACGCAGAGCATTAATCTTTCTTCTTTTATTGTTTGAAGGGCGTCATGACTAATGCTTTTGTTTCGGCTCTTTATGTCGCTTTTTTCTTTCCACCATGACGTGCTGCGGCCATTTGTTCAGTTCGGTTAAGCATTCATTTTTCTTTGTGCCCTTTTTGTTTACTTTAACAGCGCCACACTCGTTTGGATGGATATCCCCCACAGTGATAGATCTTTACGTCAAAGAAGGATCAACCTTTTGGCCCGGGAAAAGAGAAGTTTGGAATATTTATATATTTTCTTCCCCTTATATTATGCTGCTGGGGTCTTTGATGAGGCTTTAGCTGTTAGCTAGGTAGCTAGTTTTTCGGTTTTTTCTTTCATTTTTAAATGCAGCATTATTTTGGCATCGGGCCCGTAACCGTATGAGCTCTCCCTCTTTTGCACCGTCTTATTTCAGACCACCTCTTGAACCCTCGACTCTTTTTGTCACGCGTGAGCCATTAGAGAGGAGGAAATCTTGTGGGGGGAAGGAACAGACGGCAGTAGTTGAAAACATGCAACAAGATCGCGTTGGTTCATTTTTGCGGTCGCTAACATTCGTCGTGTTGTTTTTGTTTTTCAATTGAAAATATACCTACGTTCTTCGGTAAGAGGCTTTGGACCGAAACATTGTGTGGTATGTTTAGTTATCTGTTTTTTTTTTTAATTTTAATACGTGTGTTGAGAATATTTTCGTTATTATTTTACATACTTGATTCTTATAACTTCTGTCTTCTCGCTACGAAAACACAAAGTTCAATTGACTATCAATAGGTGGCAGTCTCAACGCACACAGTTTGACATTTCTTGTCTGGGAAATAGAAAAAAATGTTCTCATTCTCCTTCAGGCTTGCGTTGGGCTATCTGTGTGTTGCCTGACTGCTGCTGAATGGTGTAAAGAAAAAGGGGAGAAAAAAAGAGAATAGTACTGGAAGAAGAAAAAAAAAGGTGGGCTTGTTCGTTCTGGGGCCCGGGTGTAAATGCTGTGCTGTCATGTAAAAAAAGCCCGCAGCGGATTGGAAACTCGACCGTGTTTGCCATCAGAGAGCTGCCTTCTTTCGAACTGTGTGTGTTGTGAGCTCTGTGTGTCCGGCAGCGGAGTAATTAGACGCTCAAGAGTTCTTCTAGTGGAAAAGAGATTGGTGGTGGCAAAAAAAAGGTGTTTTCTCGTTCGTTCGTTCGATCGTGCCAGACGACACAACAGTGTGATCGGCGTGGATATGACATTGATTTTGTGGTGAAAATAATCAGAGAATGACGAAGGCCACAGATCAAGCTGACTAACGCCGAAGGTATATTGAATGTGTTGACAACAAATTGTTTTGTTTTGTCTGTGTTTATCCCTTCTCGATCACAGTTTTTTTTTTCTAAGTTGCACCCTGGGTCTACCACCTCTTAGCTAGAAAAGTTTGGACTATATCTACAGGGGGTTCAGCGTTCCTGTACAAATCAGTGCAATGAACTCTTTCTTTTCAGTGGGCTCACTCTGGCTGTCTGCATGTGAGTGTGTATGGCATCATATATTCATTGTCAGCTTTGGATCGTTTCTTCCTTTGCTGGAGTGCAATCAATAACAACCGAACCCTAACATGGCACATGATGTGTCATACAAGTTGAAGAAAAGTGTCACAGTAGGAGGGATTTGTCTGGAATGGTGAAATTGCTTATCCACATGATTTCATCACCTAACTTAGCACAAAGTGATTTTTATCTATTGCGACCCACTCCAGTCTTTGGAAATAATTCAATTGGGGTGGGGTGGTGTGAACTTGAGCTCTGTGTAGCCTTTTCTTTTTCTTATCTGATTACTGTTTAGCTAAAGTAATCCATGTACATTCCACCCCTGTTTTAACGATTCATGATCCTCCGTCCATTGTGTCGTTTATGGCAAGTCGACGTCGGCTTATCGATCCATTACTCGTAGCTTCAAATCTGGCCACATTGTGTCCGAGCATATACGAAATGTACATGTCGTTGAGCGGAAGGGGATTTGCCTAAAAAAAAAACACGAGAGGTACCTATGGGATGGAGGGGACCCTATTCCAATGTGCCAGCTTAACCGCCACCCACCGGTCTAGCAACCACACACTACCTCTCCTTCTTTTAATTTTATATATAAATAACGGGCAGAGTCGGACTTTGGCCCGGATTCATCCGTGCGCGGTGGAACTTCCGGATGACTCGAAAAACTTGCAACAGAAGTTTAACTTTTTTTTATGTTTCTTTTGTGAAAAAAACCAAACTACTACGTCACCGGACAAAACAACCTTTCCCTATTGCCCAGCACGACTACGCCTCACATGGCTTGCACATGTTGGTCGTGTTCACATTTGGGGGCATCCTTATTTTCTCTCTTTGTGTCCTGTCCATTTCTGCTGTTCTGTTTTGTTCTTATTTCTTATCCATTTACCGAACACAGCAGCCAAATGAAAAAAATATGTGTAAGGAAACCGCATAGTTTAAAGCCCTCCTCCCATGTCCGTCCTTTAGGCTATTGTGTGTATCCAATGGTGGAAAAAAAAAGAAGACTGTCCAGTTTTTTTTTTGTCTTGTTCTTATTTTCGTCTTGTATGATGTGAAAAACAATTAACATATTTTCACAAAAAAAAACAAACAAAAAAACAACAGGTTGAAAATAATAATAATTTTTTTTTCTGTTTATGTCGAATAGAAAAAAATTGCAACATTGGAACGGGAGACAGAAGCCATACGGGCAAAGCCAACGGCTTGGACAAATTAACTTCACAGACAAGACACACAAAAGGAGGAGGAGAAGAAGCTCAAAGCAAAAGATGTCATCGTCCGTACGGGCCGAGTTCATGAGCCGGCCCGGTCGCCACGTCGCTCCCAGCATGCAACCACAACATGGTCAACACCGTGATAAGGTGAACAGTTTTAAATCGATTTCCATTAAACTCACACTTTCATTTTTTCCTTAAGTAGAAATTAAGATAAATTTAAGCGAGGGGGTAGAATATCATTGACGTCACGTAGAGTCTGGGGGAAATCATACGGGTGGCTCCTTCTTTTCAATGTCGTTCGTTTTCCTTGATCTTTCATTCATCAGATAACAAATGTCCCTTGTAAAAAAAAAAGGGGGCAGGAAACGATATATATTTTTACACGCTCAGCTGCTGTGATTGGCTCATTGTTTACGCGCGTCCTTTTTTTTCCTTCTTACAGACGCAGTATTTTTTTTTTTATTTTTTATGTTTTCCCCCGTTTGATTGTACAACGGTCGGCGTCCTGACCTTAAAACCGTAACGCTTGACTTGAGTCAACGGACGATGCCTGGTGGCGGTGTCGTCGCCAGGCGTCGCGGTCCACTTAGCATTATCGAGAAACGCCTCGTTGAATTCAAAGGAGAAAGAAAAAACAATTCGAATTTTGTTTCTATTTTTAAGACGAGCAAATGGAACGTTAAGAACAACGTGCAAAGGGGGAGGAGATTTCGATTCAGTCCATTAGTTTATTCCTTCGCTGCAAATGCAGTGATAGAAACCAAGAGAATTCAATGCATTTCTAGTCTTGTCATAGCTCCGTTCAAAAGCATGTCGTCCCACTATTGGAGGAACATTTGTTTAAAGATAATCAGAGGCTTGTAGATTAAAGGAGGGGAGTATGGGACGTTATGAAATCGACAGCCATTCGCCGACGACATTGTGCTCGTGGTTCGTGTCTTTGTTTCAATCGCTGTCCGACTTACCTCCTCGTAACAATTTCAATAGCATCGAACTCTGCCACAGTGCTGCACAACTGGTACACACACAAGTGTTTGTTTCACTTAAACGTTTTTTTTTTTTGCAATTGGCATATTTCGGTGTTATCTCGCGATGGAAATAACTGCATTGTTGTGTAACGATAAGATATATATAGCAGACGACACGTTTTTGTCAATCACATACCAGCTGCTTGGCGGCGCTGTCAAGCAGAACATTTTGTTATTGGCTACTGTAGTGCCGGGCTGACAGGCCTTCCATTTACAGTACGTTGGCCTAATCTGTGGAATTCCACATTCTTTCTGCAGTTTATTGTTTGTTTTTGTTTTTTTGAGGTAAACAATGGGAGGTGGGAGGATTGTGTGAAATGCACGTCGAGTTTGACTCTGTACGATCGGCTAATGAGCTGCATGTGAACGGTTTGCGTTTCATTGATTTTCAGGGCCGGCCCCTTAGTCAGCACTCTAACGGTGAAGACGGACAACAATCTGCTACGGCCAAGAGTGTCGTCGGAGCCAAAGTCTCTCAGCTTGCCCACCTCTTTCAGAGTCGTTCCAAAGAAGACGTTGCAGCTGCCGTTCCACCCGTGTCTCCCACCTCTTCCATCCCGCTCACCGTTGCCGCTCCGCCGATTGCAGTCGGCCGCACGAAACCGTCCAGCCGCAGCGAAACCGACAAGGAAACGACTCATCAAGACGTAACATTCCTTACTTTGCAATTATCTACTACCCAAACGTGACTCTTTCTTTTCTTTTCTTTTTGGACACACAGGGTCCCAGTCTTGGTCCGACTGTCGTGCGGACAGAAAGCCAATTGGCCAGGTTCAATACTGCCCGTGCTCTGTTTGAAAAGCTGGGCTTTGAAGACAAGAAAGACCCTTGCAAAGGCATCGAAAAGAGTCATAGCGGACGGTCGAGCCGTGTCGGCAGTGAAAGTTCCAGACATTCGCACTACTCGTCTCGTTCGCCATCGCCTCTGGCAACGGAACGACACCAATCGGCTCCTGGGATCCGATCGGGACGGTCTCCATCGCCCAGCAACGCACCGGTTCCAGATCGCAACCGAGGCAGCTCAGTCGATGCGTTGCGCTCCGCTCGGACGGAACGGAAACACACCAACGGGCACGAACCCAAAATGGAAACCGTTCAAGTGCAAGTGGTGGGCAAATTAAATCCGCCGGCCAGCAAGCCCGAACTGCCGGCCAAGACGGATAAGGCTCGAATTTCCAGTAAAGAGCTCATCGAGAAGCAGAAAAACTGGATCCAGCATTTCAAAGGCAGCTCCAAACCGACCCTGCAAGCCAAGCCGGCCCTCAACCCGGAGGCCATCAACCGCATTAACAGCGAAAAGAAAGGCCCGCCCCCTACCAACATATCCATCAATAATGAGAAAGAAACGTGGGCCAAAGAACGGACGGGACTGCTGTCCGGATGGATGGCATCGCCATCTGTTCCAGTATCGCCTCCAGCTAACAAAGAGACGGGAAAAGAGAGCTCGTACTTCCTATCGGCCCGTCAGCGCTTTGAGGCGCAAACGAAGCTGACAACTACCTCGAACCGGACCAACCAGTCGGCCGACAATCTCAACGAATCGTTTGAAACGCGGAGTAACAACAGCGGCAGTTCGGCCCGCACCGAACTCAACGAGACGGCCAGTCTTAATCAATCGTTTCGATCGAGCGAAACGCCCGTCCAATGCGAACTGGAAAAAGAGGATTGCCCTTCGAAAAATGGCGCTGATTTGCTCAGCACGGACAGCGGCATCGTCGTGCTGGACAAAATTCCAGCCACAACCGAGACGCTCATCGAAGAAGCGCTGGACCGAATCGATTGCGAGAAGCCCGTCTCTCCTCCGGCTGAGCCCATTTCTCAGCCGGACAAGACGGTCTCGCTCAACAGCAGTCTCCAGGAGAGCGAGGAAGTCTTTTACGACAATTCAGTGACCAGCGCCCGGTTCGACGAGTGGCAATTGCGGACGCCGACCCAACTGGACGACTCGCCCGTCTTCAAGAGCGCCACTCTGGATTTCGACGCTCTCGTCTCGGATGGTGACGAAGCCAAACAACTGGAACCCGACGACGAGGAGCTCTTCCGCACTAGCTCCGAAATGTCGGAAACGGATCTGTCGCCGCTCAGCAGTCCACCGCCGGAATTCCGCAAAGAAATCAGTCCAGCACCTCCTAGTAATAAAAAACGTGTTATCTTTATGACATTTAATTTAATTTTTTTAAATTCATTTTTTTAAATTCATTTTTTTAAATTGCAGTTGTCGTGCAGACGGACATTGTTGAAGAGGCAGCACTTGACGTGGTGGAGGCAGTTGAAGGTGGACGTTACGTCCTCCAGCTGGAAGGATTTTCTGATTTATTAGAATCATCTGACGACGCTGCCATTGATAGTCTGGAGCCGGAATTGATCGAAATTGATACGAGTCACGATCAGTCGCATCCGGAATTGGAAGAGAGTCAACCGACGGAAGTGACTGTCGTTCAACAGCTTCCGTCTAACGAGCCGGATGAGGTAGTCGAAGATAACGAGATCTACCTCCGCCGGCCCGAATTCCGGGTCGACGTTGATTCGTCCAGTATCGATTCCGACGAACTGCTAATGACATCCGATGAGGCTGATAGTCTTTTGAGTTCCAGGTAAAACGCAAAAAGCCTCTAAAGAGTTTTGTTTGTTGTTGTTGGCAATCAGCCGAATTTCTGCAACCTTTTCTTTTTTGGCATTAGCCTTTTTTTCTACAAGATGTCGTCGTTTTTATCCTTTTTTTTTAACCTCCTTTTTTTGGTTTTTTTTTTTTTTTTTTTGTCCTGTCGCTGTCCGCGTCTGCACGTTATTTCTGTACTGGAACTATGGGCTTCTGCATGACGTCGCCACCGCTTTGTTTTTATTTTCGAAAATCTTTTAATTATTTCGTTGATATGTATTTTGACTTCATTAAAACTTGGCATCTCTCAGAATTTTGGAAAGACGCGTCAAGTGAGTTGTTGTTCCAGGTTTTTTTTTTGGTGTTTTAAGGAAATTTTTTTTTTTTTTTTTGAATCGATGTGACTCACGTGTTTGGGGGTCTTGTTTGCATTCCACTTTAGATCGGGCCAGACGGCGACCAACGCCCATGAAAGCGAGTCCGTCTCGTTAGAGCCGGACAGTCTGGAACCGGCGCCGGTCAGCGCCGGTCCACAGAATATGGGCAATGCCAAGAGCAAATCGCCAACGTTAGAAGACATCGAAGAAGTTTCAGTGAACAACGTGACTCTTGTCGTGTCCGGTGCCTCCATTTTGGATCAACTGGCCCAAGACGTGCCATTTGCAGACGACGAATCGTGGCAGGCCCAGTCAGAGCCCGAAAAACAAGATGAAACGGACAAGGCAATTCCTGTGGACGATGCGACAGTAGCGGCACCTTACGTCGATGAAGACGGCGTTCATTATCTGCAAGACGGACATTATTGGCTGGAAATGCCCGGCTTACCACCAGCCGAAGAGCCGTCCGTTCCTCTCATCGTAACCAACGGCGAAGCCGAGCCCAGGCCTCGCAACATTCGCGTCCGCTTCACCACAGATCCCATTCGAGGTGCGTATCATTTTGGAACACGTCCAAAAATTCCATTTTTTTATTTTTATCTTTTTTGACAGTGTACAGCACATTTTCCGTCAACGATTACGACAGACGCAACGAAGATGTCGACCCTGTTGCCGCATCGGCCGAATACGAGCTGGAAAAACGAGTGGAAAAGATGGACGTGTTCCCCGTCGAATTGATTAAAGGACCCGAAGGTTTAGGTCTCAGCATCATCGGAATGGGTGTAGGAGCCGATGCTGGATTAGAGAAGCTGGGCATCTTTGTTAAGACAATTACAGAGGGCGGAGCAGCTGCCCGCGATGGTCTCATCCAAGTGAACGACCAAATTATTCAGGTAGACGGGCAATCGCTCGTTGGCGTCACGCAAGCCTACGCCGCTTCCGTCCTACGAAACACGTCCGGCCTTGTCCAGTTTCTCATTGGCCGCGAAAACGATCCGCAAAACAGCGAAGTGGCCCAACTTATCCGCCAATCCGTCCAGGTGCTCTTATCTATTTAACTTTCATGTGTTTTAAAAAAAAATTTAATTATTGAAATTTAATTAGGCTGACCGTGAAAGGGAAGATCGTCGTCGAGCCATGGAAGCAGAATTGACTCGACATTTCATGAACAACGTGGCGGAAGAGCCGGACATGAGTTCCGGAGCTGGGCCACCTCCTTACGTTAGCGCTCCGCCTTCGTATCACAGTAGCAATAGTGCTCCAGCCTCTCTCGCTTCCAGCCAATCCACTCCAGCCTTACCAGATGTTCCAGCCAATTCGATCCCTGCTGTATTGAATGCTCAGGAGGAAAGCGTTCAGGCTCTCCAGCAAAAGCTCAAAGAGGTTCAATTTTCTTTTTAATTTGTTTTTCTGATCATTGCCAAACACGTCCATTAAAAATGCCCAAGTCCATTTGATGTTTGATTTTAATGTAAACGTGAATCGCGCAGGCTGTGACCCGTTCCGTCAAAGCGGAGAGTGAACTGCTCAGTTTGAAAAAGAGGGTAAGATGAATGCAAAGACGAACCACCGCTAGCAGACGAATAGAAATTCATTTGTTTTTTTAAAGCTTTTGCCTTTTAGACACACGACGTAACACCAAAAGACATTGAATGGCATGATAACCACCCCAGACGTTTTCAGTTTTGATAATGGGTTTTTTAAATGTTCATTTTTCTTTTGTCCAGCTGACAGAATTAGAAGCCAATAGTCGCCACCAGGAGGCCGAGTCCAACAGCAATGTAAGGGAATACGAACGAGCCTTAACTGGTGTCCAGCAAGAAGTCACTGCCTATCAATCCGTCCTGGCCCAAACTCAGGCATGATATTTTTTTAATTTATTTAAAATTAATGATGTTAATTATGATATCGATTAACAGAATCAATACAGCTCGTTAGAGGAGAAATATAATAAAGCAAAACAGATGATTAACGGAATGCAGGAGCGCGAGCGCGAAGTGCTCCTGAAAGTCAGACATCGTGAGGCCGGCTTCCACACGCTCCTGCAGGCTCTGCAGCACCGTATGCAGCTGCTGGAGCTTCATTTGGTTGAAGCCCAGAGAGCCGCTGGTTTGCCCGTCTCCATCCCTCCGCCGCCACCCAATTTGGGAGGCCTCCTCTCGGTCGGCTTTGTAGAGTCGACCCTGAGCGACGTCGCAGATCTGGCGGTTCTCGATACGAGTCAGACCGATTCCTCCTTGGCCGTCGAGCTCAAGGAAGAGCTGGACAGGGTATGTCGTTTTTAGAAGTGTCGATTGTTCCAGTTTAATTATTTAAATGTTGATGTACAGGTCATTCCACCGCACGAGCCGCTGGACACATCAGCTGCCCGCGGCCGAGCCGAGCTGGCCTCTCGTGGCGGCATGGCTCTACGTCAATCTCCGTCTCAAGGACTTCTTCGACGGTCTGGTGGCGTTGGAGGAGGTGCTAGCATGTCGTCGACGTCCTCCTTAGAGCACAGTTACATCGAAGAATCCTCTAGACTGGACGCTGATTCCATGACTGAATCGACGGGCCACAACCGTTCTCAAGAGTCGATCCAGTTCCACGAAGCCTTCTTTGCCTCCACGACATCCGCCACGACCAGCACGGGTCGAACGGTTGGCACAACCCGATCGCAGCAGCAAGTCTATTCGAGTAGTTCGCAACAACAATATTACCAACAACAACAAGAAACGACGCAACAACAAATTCAACAACAACAGCTATTACAGTTTCAACAACAACAGATCCAACAACAGCAAATACAGCAACAGCAAATGCAACAACAACAGATCCAACAACAGCAAATCCAACAACAGCAAATGCAACAACAACGTCACTATCACACGGCCACTGTGTCCACCGTCAAGGCCGAAGAGCTCCATCAGTCCACAACGACGTATTACCAACAGGAGCATCAGCATTTCGCTACGACCAATAGCAGCACAACTGCCAGCGGCGGGTACGCCAATGTTCAGCAACACTCTCAGCCGCCCCGATCGCTGCCCCAACAGCACGTCAACGAGCAATTGAAACAGCTGTTGGCCGAACGGGAATTCTTGAGAGAGCATTCCAACGTTAATGCTGGTGGCGTGGAACCTGCCGTTCCGATCCGACTCCAGCCGGCTACATCGTCCAACCGCAGCATGGGCAGATCAGCCCCAACAGAACAAAGACCTGCCCCACCGCCCCATCAACCCAATGTTTTTTATCCAGTCGGGTCGGGTCAAGACGCCCGACCCGCCCTCGATCCTCAAATGAGAGGCTCCATGCGTTCCAATCCGGTTAGCACTGCTGTCACACCAGATGGCACGTCAGTCGTGCGGAGTAACAGCGCCAGTGGCATGACGGACTCGTTGACGTCATCGATCGTCTCCATTTCATCCAATTCGTCCGCTCACACGCCGTTCCATCAATCACCCGTTTCCGAGTGGAACGTCGAAAACGTCGGCAATTGGCTCCGATCTATTGGTACTTTACATTTTCATTGGCACAATTCACATTGATTGCTGATTATTATTATTATTATTTTAAAGGATTGGAAACGTACACTGTCCATTTTGCAGCTAATGGAGTGCGAGGCGAAGAGCTGTTGACTATGGAGTCGCCCAGGATCAAGTTACTAGTGCCGCAGGCGGCCGAACGAGCCCGACTCAAGCACCGACTCAAGGAGCTACGAGCGGCCGCTGATAAAGACAAACGCAACCGCGAGCGGGAGCGCAAAGAGAGGGAGAAACTTCAGCGGAAAGCCGAAAAACTGGCAGAGAAAGCTTCCAGGAAGAAGTAAATCGATTGGCAAATGACCAACACGACATCTGCATTCCACAGCTGATACTTAAATAATTAAAAAAATGGGGCAGCTGCCAGTATTTAAAAAAACAATTACTATTTGCTTGTTATTTTTCAACAAATTGAACATGAATCTTTATGTTGTTTTTTTTTCATTTTCTATAAATGATGTACGTATGTAGTTGGAATGAATCAAATGTTTGTTCAAAAGCTAGCGAGATTATTGCCATGATCTCCGCCTACCTACTTTACTAGATCGGTGTGTGTGTGTGTGTGCGCCTCACCCACCTTATCACGTGCAAATAATTTGTATAGTGTTTGTTTGTTTTTTTCTTGCTACTCTTCATTTTTTATCACTTTTCTTTGTGCTTCGTGTCTTACTCTCTTTTCTGAATAACCATGTTCGCATTTCGTACGAAAAAAAAACAGAACTCTTTCACCTAATCCGTGACTCGTTCAAGATCAAAACCCGGATGAGTTTTCATTTTGAATTCGAAATCTTTTTTTTTTTTTTGCCTTTTTGTTTCCTGCCCTTTTTGTATTATTTACATTGTAGCTGTGTTTTTTTTTTTAAATGTGTGTATGATTGCAATTCTCTGCTCTCTGTACCCTCATACCAATCTCTCTCTTTATGACTCTCTTAACTTTTAAAAATGGAAAAAAAAGAATTGTACAATTGGCATTCAGTGACGTTGTAATAAATGAAAAAGGTATTTTATGCAAGTCTTTCGTGTTCCATTTCCAGGAAACTGTTGTTGCAATTTTTGGCTGTCGTGTTCCAGTTCGTGCTGCCAACCTGGACTATGACAACCCGTTCACACGGCGATAACACACACACTGAAAGGTGGGTCATTTTTAAAATTTAAAAGAAATTCTAATTGATTATTTTTTTGCGACTTCTACTTGCAATTTACTTTCACATGCCATTTTTCCTTTTGATCACAATCAGATGATCAACTTTTCCTCCGTACCAATTTCACTTCGCCACACTTAACTTTCACCCGCTAAGAAAACTACAATGGTTTTTAAAATGCGGCTATCAGAAATAGAAAAGATATTTTATCCGATGTCGGCTTCCCCTTTCCCGACCTACGGCTTATGCGATGATGCCGCATTTTTTTTCGTCAGACGTCAATCACGAACGGATATCGGTCATCGCCCGAACATGACTCGACGAGAATGGGCTTCTACCTTCTACGTCATATTCAAATATCTACGTTTTTTCTTTTTATTCAAACAAAAGAATCAGGTTTTAGGTTATCTGATTTGTATTCGAAATGTGTTCATCCTCGAACGCAGTGCATCCTAAAATGTCGTTTGTTTTCGTGACGGCCCAAACGAAACCCATGTCTATCATTCAAAGCCCCTCCTTTTGTGTCGACGGGTATTGTATTGCCTAATATCTTGATTGCAAATTGGACGTCTAACGATTGCACGTGTAATTTTATTTTCGCTACGTTCGTCTACCGTGAAAGATTTCACTTAAAGAAATGATTGATCGACAGGCAGTTCCTGAAGCTCTTTATAAAATGCCGAACTTTCTCGCTTTGCATCACAGCGAAATCACGTATGCGTGAAATGCGGAAGGGTCTCCCACCTGTAAGATGGCGGCCGTCACGAGGCCTGCCCTACGTTCTATACTTGCAAATGGTAAAAATTTGGGTTTGCCTACAGGCGTCAATGGTGTAACAGTAACATAGAGAAGAAACAAAATATAATATAACTGCGCCGACTGCACTATAAACAGTTTTACTTCAGATCTGGTCTTACAAACGTCTACTGTTTTACGTCCGTTTTCTGACGTGATTTACGCAATTTTGAAGTATCAGTTTAACGTGTTCGTTAGCTTTTGAGAACGTGCAACAAAGTTCGTTTTTAATTGGCGAGCTAGTTTTTGAAAAAAAAAAAAAACAATGAAAATGAAAATAGGTGTTGAAAATTCGGACATCGCATCACATGGGGTTAGTGAAACCAACAATAACGCAACTGGCAATGCCGTTCACGGAGTTATTGTACGGAACGCGATCAAAACTTACGGTGTGGGAAGCAACCGCTATCCAGTACTCAATGAGCTAAACATGGCGGTTAAAAAAGGGACAATGTAAGTTCTACATGTTTCACCCCAGATATTCTCACGTAATGTAGTTCTTTAAATTTCTGTGGAAACCAACCGTTGTTCAAAAATCTCAGCATAATTTATCACTTTATTTGTATTTTACAGTTATGGATTACTGGGAGCCAGTGGTTGTGGTAAGACAACTCTGTTGAGTTGCCTCGTCGGTCGTCGTAGTTTGAATAGCGGGGAACTTTTAGTTTTGGGGCATGAGCCCGGTTCGTTAAACAGTGGCATCCCTGGTCCAAAGGTCGGCTACATGCCCCAAGAACTGGCCCTCTATGGAAATTTTACAATCAAAGAGACGCTCTTTTTCTTCGGTGGTATCTACAAGTTAAAGGCGGCGTTCATCAACTCACAATGTGAATTTCTGTCTAAATTGTTGGACCTGCCTCCATGCGATCGTTACGTCAAGACGTTGAGCGGTGGTCAGCAGCGCCGCGTGTCGTTCGCCGTTGCATTGTTTCACGAGCCGGAATTGCTTATTTTAGATGAACCAACTGTCGGTGTGGACCCTTTGCTAAGTCACAGGTGACGTCATATTTGTTTCTTTTTATGTTTCAAAGTAGGTTTTTGTCTTTCGTTTACGTTGAGTTTACCGAACCCCTCCCGTAACCATTTCCAGGTTGGTTTAAATAGGTTTTTGCGTACTCATCCTTCGAAAAAAGAAAGGGTCGGTTTGCAAATAAAAACCTGCATTTCCGTGAACACCAATATGAAAGTAAAAAACTGAAGGAAGAGTTTGCAATTTTCGTAGTTAGTCACCCCTCCCTCTCTCCAGGAGCGCCACTGTTCTCGAATGTGACCTGTAGTTGTATTGCGTAAGGTCGTCGCAAGGTAGTTGATCTCTGACACTGGTCTCATTTACAGTATTTGGAATCACCTCGTACGTCTAAGTGTCGAACATGGAAGAACCGCCATTGTCACAACCCACTACATTGAAGAAGCGCGCCAATCTCATACGGTATACTGGTTTAACTAAATCATTTAGATTACTATTTCTATCTTCAGCCAATTTGATTACAATTCATTACTCCCTTAGATCATGATTAGCTTTTAGTCTTATAGAATATTGGATGAAATTCTGTCAATTGCATTTAAACCTCGTTTTAGGACGCCACAACGTTACCAACGCCATGTTTTATTTGTAGACTAATGTTAATTTGTGTGCACACATTCAGATTGGTTTGATGCGCTCTGGTCGACTGTTGGTCCAAGATTCACCAGAAAATCTACTGAATAATTACAGAGCTCCATCGTTAGAAGATGTCTTTCTTAAGCTGTGCATTAAAGATGATGGTAAGAATCAACTCGACTGTGACACTGAGGCACATGCATCAAATGCTGTTCCTGCTTCAACGCAGCACTCAACATGCAGATTAAACACTTCAGTAACTGGTACTCTATATTAAAAATTGCTGTTGATCTTCATTCCATTAATGCATCTATTTGTACTAGAACATCCATCTTCCAGTAAGGGCCCATGTTTGAAGATACCTCGGCTGTCTGCGCACCGCATCGGCGCATTAGTTCGAAAGAACTACGTGCTGTCCTTTCGAAATATTGGGTTTGTGTGTTCACCTTTTTAAAGTTAAGATATTAGTGAAGTCGATGACTGACACTCTTTTGATTTCTTATTGGAAAGGATATTTTTATTCACCTATTTTTTACCTGCTTTGCAAGCATCTCTGTTTAATGTAACCCTTGGACACGAGCCAACTGGCCTCAGAATGGCGATCGTTAATGATGAGCTGGATGTCAACCAAGGAAACGTCTGCAACTACACGACGGATTGCGATTACTCGATGCTCAGCTGTCGTTATCTTCGATACATTAAAGACAATATTATCCAGGTTAGTGCTTTCTTTTGATGAGTTGCTGGGATGTTCTAATGGCGAAAAATTGAATGGTTGCATTAATTGGAAGCACAGGTCCCGTATGCAAATGTATCAGATGCTTTGGAAGCCGGAAGAAAAGGCCAAGTCTGGGGAGTCGTGCATTTTGGCTGGAATTTCTCTAAAGAGTTTGAAATGCGAGAATCGGATGGTAATGCAGCAGAATTAGCAAATATTATCGGCAGTCAAATCGGCATTAACATGGATTCTTCCAGTGAGTTGAAACCATTAGATTATTGCACCCATTTTCTAGTACACAGGTTTACGAAGTGATTAACGAAGATATTCGTAATGAACTTAGATCAGCAAGTTGGCGTGTTTATTGAAAAATGGCTTTTGGAAGCCTTTTCAGACTTTGTCAGAGATTTTAGAGGAGCGTGTGGGAACGTGCCTGAAGCGGGTCTCTTACCCGTTACGGTAAGTATTATTATTTCTATTTTTTGCATCATGATATCAATTTCTTAATAATTTAATTATGTTATTTAGTTTCTTGATCCGGTCTATGGCCAGAAAAACACTCCATTTACTGAATTTATGGCACCTGGTCTTATCATATCGTAGTTTTGCTTTTTCAAACTTAATACTTATAATTCTATTCATTCAATCGACTTTTGTGTTTTCTCAAGGATCGTGTACAACATGGCTGTGGCGCTAACGGCAGGTGTTTTCATTACAGAAAGGAAGCAGGGTTTACTCGACCGGTGTTTGGTAGCAGGTATGTCGATTTCCAATTACAGACGGTCAAACTTTTTGTACGATCAGAATAATTGAATGAGTCTTGTCGCAGGCGTGAGAATGCCTGAAATCTTGTTGAGTTACCTGATTAACCAGTTCACCGTTATGGTTGGTCAGACAGCCTTGGTTTATGTGGTTATGTTATTGGTGTTCAACATTCCATGTCAAGGCAATCTAGCTGTTGCCATATTTATAACTCTGCTGCAGGGTCTTGTCGGCATATCATTTGGTAAACTGATATTTTAAGATCTTTATTTTAAATTAAGCATTTTTAATTTTGAAAACTTTATTTAGGATTATTGATATCCACTGGGTGCGATAATGAGATGGGGGCCCTATCGCTTTCACAGGCCAGTTTTCTTCCTTTATTAGTTATTAGTGGCATTTGTTGGCCGATTGAAGGTATGCCGCTTTATCTCCGTAAGATCGCTTATGCGATGCCGTTAACCTGCGCCATCGAATCTGTGAGATGCATCTTTTCACGAGGGTGGGGCGTGGACCACTCTAATGTTTATGCCGGGGTTTTAGTTAGTATTTCGTGGATTTTTGCGTTTTTAGCGCTTTGCTTGATTGTCGCACGTATCCGCAGGTTTGCTAGTTAAACTTGAGTGATTAGATTTACGGTTAATGTTTCAGGAGCCTTCCATATTTAGCGAATGGAAGTCCGTTAGTGAATTATAGGGTTTCTGTTTTTACTCAGGTGTTACATTTTGAGCTTACAAAAGAACGCATTTTAGCTCAGTTAACAGGCTTATTGTCCTTTTTTTTACGTTCATAACTTGTTTACTGGAAAATGTAAGATTTGACCTAATTCCTCTAAACGAAAGCAAAGTTTTTGTACTAGTTTCTTGCATATTCGGGCATAGGTGTTTTTCATTCAATATTTTTGCAGTTTACGCTTGTCTATAGAAATAAGGTTGGTGTACTCGAACGAAATCCTGAAGGTTACAAGTTCACATGTGTATTCAATGAACGCAACAATATAAAAAAAAATTGTATGGTTTTGATTCAGTATGTCGGGATTTTCAATTTCTAAATCTAATTTACCAGTTTTTCAATCTACCCACAGCATTTTCAGAATTAGGACGTTATGCCGATCGGATTGAACAAGATTTTTTGACTAACCGTAGAGAACTGACCCGTTCTACCCAGCACTCCTTTTTTTTAGGGTAACACAAGTTTTTGCTTTTAAAGTGAAAATTGGTGAGTAGGTTTTAGAAAGTTTTTAAATTCTAAAGTGAGACTAAGTTGAACCACTTTAGCCGGCTGTCGCAGGTATAATAGCGCCAAGGGGTTCTACGTGGATGCCGTGTCCGCTTCAGCAAGTTTCTTCGCACCAAGCTGTCCACTTGAGGATCACTGATGGTAAGAGAATGTCCCCTTATTCGCAAACCTGTTTTAATCTTCATCTGCTACCAAGTTCAAGCAAAATTCGATGCTAGGAAAGTTGAAAAAGAAAGTGTTTTGACCACGTAAACGATGGGATTTAGTTCGCGCTGTTCAAATCGCCGAACTAGCATATCTTATTATGTATTATGAAACAGGTGTAAAATGCGAAGTTTTTTTTTTGTACGGGAACAATTCCAGGGCTAACCTGCCCTCTTTTCAAAGGGTATATATTGTCAAGTTTTGATGGGGCGATCTGATTCTGTTCACATTTCAGTTGGTGTAGGGGACAACTTGCGAATGAAATTTGAGTTTTAAAGTAACATTGAGTCTTTCTATAGCACTGTAGATTTTGTGTGGATTGAACCTGACCTACTGTATTTTACATATAGCTCTGTCTAGTTGTATGGGTAACGACCAAAAGCGAAAGGGAAAAGGTTTGAAACCGCATTCTAGATGGTGGATAATAACGTATCGTTTTCAAACAGATTGTGTCTGTCGTTAGTTGACTCACCTAGTCTTATTATAGCTCTCTACATTAATCCTTTTTGTTGGTTTCTAGCACTCAAGTGTCGCAATTATTCTTTTGTGAACACCATCAATACTAGTTGTGTAAGCTGAAGATTTCAGGGGAATGGATGGAATTCAATCTTCGGACGCGTCATCCAATCGGATTGATATGATTGATACTAGAGCAACGGGAGCTGATGCAGATCCTCACGGAGTTCTAATCCGCAAAGCTGTTAAGACGTATGGTTCCGGCAAAAGCAGTTGCAACGTTCTACAAGGGCTGGACATGTCCGTTAAACGAGGAACTATGTGAGCAGTAATTATGCCATACAATAATTTATTACATTAATAATTCTTAATGATTCAAAGATATGGACTGTTGGGGGCTAGTGGTTGTGGGAAAACCACACTTTTAAGTTGTGTTGTTGGCAGTCGTGGTTTAAATAGCGGAGAGATATTAGTCTTGGGACACGAGCCCGGTTCTGTTCATAGCGGAGTCCCTGGCCCTAATGTCGGCTACATGCCCCAAGAATTGGCCCTCTATGGAAATTTTACAATCAAGGAGACGCTCTTTTTCTTCGGTGGCATCTACAAGTTAAAGGCAGCATTCATCAACTCACAATGTGAATTTCTGTCTAAATTGTTGGACCTGCCTCCTTGCGATCGTTACGTCAAGACGTTGAGCGGCGGGCAACAGCGTCGCGTGTCGTTCGCCGTTGCGCTGTTTCACGAACCGGAATTGCTTATTTTAGATGAACCAACTGTTGGAGTGGATCCAATACTTCGGCATAGGTAGGCAGGGAGTTCCTAATTTTTTTTTATTGGCTGCCTTTTAGAACAGTAGTTAAAAGAATTGCCAACATCGTTTTATTGTTTTTACGTTTCTGTGCCGCCAATGACAGCATCTGGAACCATCTTGTACGGCAAAGTGTCGAGCATGGAAGAACAGTCATTGTTACAACCCATTACATCGAAGAAGCACGTCAAGCTCATACGGTATTGCTTTATTAATGATTTAAAAGACAATTAACAAGAAATTTGATTATCCTATAGGTTGGAATGATGCGGTCAGGTCGGTTGTTAGTGGAAGACTCACCTGAGAAGCTGCTAAGAACATTTCAACTCTCTTCGTTGGAGGATGTCTTCGTCCAGTTTTGTATAAGAGCCGATGGTAGACATTCAATTGGACAAGTTAGTTCGACCGGTTCGAATGCTGTAATTTGTGATTCAACTGAATCCATTGCGTCTCAAACACTTTCTCGTGAAACAAACGTTAATACGGAAAACCCACTTAACGTTTCTGAAACGATCCAGCCAGTTAAAGACGATTGCGTTAGTTCTAAAGCAGGATTATGCCAAAGTTTTAACTACAAAAACATCTTGCCATGTCCTCATCGTCTTTCCGTGCTCATTCGCAAGAACTATTTGATGTCATTTCGCAACATTGGGTGAGAGTTTTTAAATATTACTGTAGTCGATTCAACATTGACATTATGATTATTTAGATTGTTTCTGTTGACCTTTTTAATGCCCATTTTCCAATCGGCCGTGAGTAACATTACTCTTGGTAACGAGCCTACAGATCTCAGGATGGCAATTATCAATGATGAGCTTGATCCGGGTTTGGGCCGCGTTTGCACCAACGCGACGGATTGCGAGTATTCCATGCTTAGTTGTCGTTATCTTCGTTATATTAACGACAAGATAATTCAGGTTAAATATTTTGTTCAATTAAATTCATTGTCGTGGTTCGATAGTTTAATTTTTCATAAAATACGGGCAGGTCCCCTATGAAAATATATCCGATGCTATAGAAGCTGGAAGAAGAGGTCACGTCTGGGGTGTTGTCCACTTCGGTAGAAATTTCACTGAAGAATTCGAAATGAGAGATTGGGCCATAGGATTAGAAAACGTCATTGACAGGCGGATAAATGTTCACATGGATACATCTAGTCAGTCAAAGAAAGCTTAAGTATTTTCTATTTCAATTAATATATGTATCAATTTGTGGCTTTAAAGATCAACAGGTTGCTGTATTTATCCAAAAATGGCTGGTTGAAGCATACGATGGTTTTGTGAAAGATTTTTCAAAAGTATGCGGACACAATCCGGAAGCAGGAGGCATGCCCCTTACGGTACAGTTATTTGTAATCTGTATAATATACCAGGGAATTATCTTGTCAACATTGTCTTCTAGTTCCACTGTAAGACCTAAAACCATAAAATGTTTTCCATTGTCTAGTTCCTCGATCCAGTTTACGGTCGGAAAGATACCCCGTTTACTGAATTTATGGCTCCTGGTCTTATGATATCGTAAGGTCTTAACTACCACGTGAGTTTTTTTTTTTCCCAATTAAAATGTTTTTGTTGTACCCAAGGATCATTTACTCCGCTGCCCTTCTTTTAACAGCAGCCACGATGGTCGCAGAGAAAGAACAAGGTCTTCTAGATCGCAGTCTGGTAGCAGGTACGTGCATCCTAACACGATGAACTTAATAGGTATCGATTCGATAATATTATCTTTGACAGGTGTTCAGATGCATGAAATTTTGTTTAGTAACTTGTTGAGCCAGTTTACTTCGATGGTTGGTCAGACAGTGTTGACTTTCTTGGGAGTGCTGTTGATTTTCAATGTCCCTTGTTACGGAAATGTAGCAATTGCTATGTTGGTCGTTGTTCTTCAAGGAGTCGTTAGCATGTCTTTCGGTAAGTAATCGACTATGATTTGCCTTAATGGTTTTCTAATATATGCATTCAATTTTGGGGGAATTCTAGGTTTGCTGATAGCCGTTGTTTGCGACAACATGAATGGGGTTATTTCTCTTACGACCGCAAACTTTTTGCTGGTGTTTATTATGGGTGGAATTCTGTGGCCGATTGAAGGCTTGCCATTTGATTTAAGAGGTGTGGCTTATTGTCTTCCATCGACGAGTGCCATAGAAGCTCTCAGATCTGTTATGACCCGTGGATGGGGGTTAGAAAAAGCTGCTGTTTACGGAGGCGTTCTTATGAGCCTTGTATGGATTTTTGGGCTGTTGGCACTATGCATATGTGTCCTGCGTTATCGTCAGAATTCTACTTAGAAGTATGTAATGTGCGTTTGTTATATTTAATTGATTTATAGGTGCATACGAGTCTAACTGTTTTATTAAATCGTTTATTTCTCACATCTGCGGTCTTAAGAATCGCTTGTGTTTCCTTATACGACACTGTTGTCGCGTTTGTACTTCATTTCTTTCATCAGGAGGTATAGATGGAGAACTCGTTTGGTTCTGGTTTGATGCCAACAATCCTGTACAGCGGCATTAAAATTATTTAATAGTTTTTGGAATTTGAAGGTGTTCGATTAGTGTTGCCAATCTACTTTAGGAATCATTCGAAAAACATCATTTACCTTGGCGTACGGATATATAATGGAAGTGTGTAGGTGGCGGGGAGTTGGCTAGGATTAAATATTACACTGATTATTATTTTTGTTAACTTTTTGGTTGTATCAACGCTAAAAGAATCTAATGTTTATGCCGAAATTTAGTTAGTATTTCGTGGATCATTTCGTTTTTAGCGCTTTAATTCCTCTAGGCGAAAGTAAAGAATTTGTACTAGTTTTTGCATGTTGGTGCCTAAGTATTTTTAATTCACTGTTTGCAGTATACGTTTGTTTCTAATAGCATGGTTGGTGTACTTGGACGGAATCCTGATGGTTGGCAAGTGTAATAAGTGAAAGTACCAATATAAAAAAAAAAGTTGTCATCCTATTGATAATTTCCATTTTCAAGTTAGACCATTACGCTGATCGGATTAAACTTGCTTTCGGAGCGATCGCACACAACTGGCCCGCTCTACCCGGCGTTCGTTGTTTTTGGGTAACGCGTTTTTTTCTTTTAAGGTAATCCTGGTGCTTAGATTTTAACGAAATGTTTATTTTGAAATAGAACAAAGTTAAACTACCCGATCGTCGCAGGTATCATAGTGCCCAGGGGTTCTACGTGGAGGGTTTGGTGCCACGTCCACTCCAGCAAGTTTCTTATGGACAAAGCAGTCGACGTGGGACATGCTGATGGTAAGAGAAAGTCCCTGCATTATTCGCAATTTCGCAAACCGGTTTCAATCTTCGTCTGCAAACAAGTTCAAGCAAAAACTTAAAAAAAAAAGAAAGTGTTTTGACCACGTAAACAATGGGTTTACCGTTGCGCTGTTCAAATCCCTAAACTAGCTATAATGGAACTTGTGTAAAATGCGCAGTTTATTTTTGAATGGGAGCAATTCCAGGGCTCAGTTGCCCTCCTTTCACAGAGTATATATTCTCGCGCTTCAAGTTTTGACTGAGCACCCTGACTTTGTTTTAAGTTCGGTGGGTGAGAGGGACAACTTGTGAATGCAAATTGAGTCTTAAACTGATTTTTTCTACAACTATTTGTGGATTTCGTTTGTATTAAACGTGACCTACTGTGTTTTATATGTGGCTTTCTGTAGTCGCATGAGTACTGGCTAAAAAGAAAGAGAAAGGATTTGAAAGCGCAATCTAAGCAGTGGATTATAACGTGCCGTGTTGAGACAGATACTATCTATCGTTAGTTAGCGACTCAGCTAGTCTCGTTATAGTTCTCTACATTGTTTCTTTTTTCTTGGTTTCTAGCTTCCCGAGAAATTCGTTTGTGAACAAAACCAAACCCAGTTGTCTGAGCTGAATATTCCAGGAGAATGGAGGAAATTCAATCTTTGGACGCGTCATCCAATCGGATTGATACTAGAGCAACGGGAGCTGTTGCAAATGCTCACGGAGTTCTAATCCGCAAAGCTGTTAAAACGTATGGTTCCGGCAAAAATAGTTGCAACGTCCTACAAGGGCTGGACATGTCCGTTAAACGAGGAACTATGTAAGCAGTAATCATACTATACAATAATTTATTACATTAATAATTCTTAATGATTCACAGATATGGGCTGTTGGGGGCTAGTGGTTGTGGAAAAACTACACTTTTAAGTTGTGTCGTTGGCAGTCGTGGTTTAAATAGCGGAGAGATAACAGTCTTGGGACACGAAACCGGTTCTGTTCATAGCGGAGTCCCTGGCCCTAATGTCGGCTACATGCCACAAGAATTGGCCCTCTATGGAAATTTCACAATCAAGGAGACGCTCTTTTTCTTCGGTGCTATCTACAAGTTAAAGGCGGCATTCATCAACTCACAATGTGAATTTCTGTGTAAATTGTTGGACCTACCTGCGTGCGATCGTTACGTCAAGACGCTGAGCGGCGGTCAGCAGCGCCGTGTGTCGTTCACCGTTGCGTTGTTTCACGAACCCGAATTACTTATTTTAGATGAGCCAACTGTAGGAGTCGATCCCGTACTTCGACACAGGTAAATAGCGAGCTCTTAAAATGTTTTAATTCCGATGTTATTTAGAACAGTCGTTCTCTTTGATGAATATTCCAAAGAATTACTAACACCATTTTCTTGTTTTTACTTTATTTTGCTACCAATAATAGCATCTGGAACCATCTTATACGGCAAAGTGTCGAACATGGAAGAACAGTCATTGTCACAACGCATTACATCGAAGAAGCACGAAATGCTCATACGGTATTGATTTATTGAAGACTTTTAAAGCCAATTAACGAAAATGTAAAGTCCTATAGGTTGGAATGATGCGGTCAGGTCGGTTGTTAGTGGAAGACTCACCTGAAAATCTACTAAGAAAATTTCAACTCTCGTCGTTGGAGGATGTCTTCGTCCAGTTTTGTATGAGAGACGATGGTAGACATTCAATGGAACAAACTAGTTCTACCGGATCACAGGCTGCAATTTGTGATTCGACTGAAGCTATTGCGTCTCAAACACTTTCTTGTGAAACAAATGTAAATATGGACATTCCTGTAACGACCCGGCCAGTTAATGACGATAGCGTTAATTCCAAAGCAAGATTATGCAAAAGTTTTAACTATAAAAACATCTTGCCATGTCCTCATCGTCTTTCCGTGCTCATTCGCAAGGACTATATGATGTCATTTCGCAGCATTGGGTAATAGTGCTTAAATATTTCTGTACTCGATTCAACATTGACATTATGATTATTTAGATTGTTTCTGTTGACCTTTTTAATGACCGTTTTCCAAACGGCTGTGAGTAGTATTGCTCTTGGTAATGAGCCAATAGATCTCAGGATGGCCATTGTCAATGATGAGCTTGATCCGGGTTTGGGCCGTGTTTGTACCAACGCGACGGATTGCGAGTATTCCATGCTTAGTTGTCGTTATCTTCGTTATATTAACGACAAGATAATTCAGGTTTAATATTTTGTTCAATTAAATTAATTGTCGTGGTTCAATAGTTTAATTATTCATAAAACAAGGGCAGGTACCCTATGAAAATATCTCTGATGCCATGGAGGCTGGAAGAAGAGGTCACGTCTGGGGTGTTGTCCACTTCGGTAGGAACTTCACTGAAGAATTCGAAAAGAAAGACTGGGCAGTAGACTTAGAAAGCATCATTGGCAGGCGGATAAATGTTCACATGGATACATCTAGTAAGCTAATGAAAACTTGAATATTTTCTATTTTGTTTAGTATACATATTAATTTGTGGCTTTTAAAGATCAACAGGTTGCTGTATATCTCCATAGATGGCTGGTAGATGCATATGATGGTTTTGTGAAAGATTTTTCAAAAGTATGCGGACAGAATCCGGAAGCAGAAAAGATGCCTATTATGGTATTGTTATATCTAATCTTTATAATACAGCAAGGAATTTTCTTATCAACGTATTTTTCTAATTCAACTGTAAAACTAAATTAATTAAATGTTTTCCATTATCTAGTTCCTCGATCCAGTTTACGGCCGGGAAGATGCTCCGTTTAAGGAATATACGGCTGCTGGTCGTATAATATCGTAAATGTCTTAACTTATTCATGAATTTTGTTTTTCCTAATTAAAATGTATTTTTCGGTATCCAAGGATCATTTACACCGGTGCCCTTCTTTTAACAGCAACCACCATGGTTATCGAAAAAGAACAAGGTCTTCTTGATCGCAATCTGGTGGCAGGTACGTACAATAAAATACCTTAAACTATTGGCTTTCAATTCACCAATACTATCTTTGGCAGGTGTTCAAATGCATGAAATTTTGATCAGTAACTTGATGAGCCAGTTCATGTTTATGGTTGGCCAGACAGCGTTGACTTACTTGGGAATGTTATTGGTTTTCAACGTTCCTTGTTACGGAAATGTAGTACTAGCTGTCCTGATCGGTGTTCTTCAAGGAATCGTCGGCATGTGCTTCGGTGCGTAATGTCTTTTAATTTGCTTAAATGACCTACTAAAATATGCAATCAATTTGGGGGAATTGTAGGTTTGCTGATAGCCGTTGTTTGCGACAATATGAATGGCGTTATTTCTCTTTCGACCGGAAACTTTATGATGGTGATTGTTATGGGTGGAATGTTGTGGCCGATTGAAGGGTTGTCATATTACTTAAGAGATGTGGTTTATTGTCTTCCATCGACGAGCGCCATAAAAGCTCTTAGATATGTAATGATTCGCGGATGGGGGTTAGAAAAAGCTGATGTTTTCGAGGGTGTTCTTGCGAGCCTCGTATGGAGTTTTGGGCTGTTGGCACTCTGCGTATGTGTCCTGCGTTATCGTAAGAATTCTAGTTAGAAATAACTAATGTGCCTTTGTTATATTTAATTAATTTATAGGCGTATACGATCTTAACTGTTTTATTAATCGTTCATTTTCCACATCTGCAGTCTTCAGAATCTTTCGTGTTTTCTTATACGACACCGTTATAGCTTTTGTGCTTTAATTCATTTCGTTCATCAGGATTCAGGGTATCAATAATTTCGGTGCCCCTACTTTAAAATGGTTCCAATAGTGATTGGTATTTGAAGGCATTTAATTTGTTTTCCCAGTCTTCCATAGGAGTCATTGGAAAGACTTTCTTCATTCACTTTGGCGTACGAATACATAATAAAAGTGTGTAATTGACGGTGAATTGGGTAGGATTATACATTACATTTATCACTATTTTTCGTTAACTTGTTGGTTGTGTCATTGCTAAAAGCTAAAAATTATGACATTAAAACATTGCTTAAATTACTCTATGACTTAGAGTTACCTGCGGTTTCCTTTTTTGTGGTATGTCGAAAAAATGTATCGTGTTATGAGAGTTGAATATTCCAAGGAGGATGTGGTGCCTTGTTATCCAGTTTTTTTGTTTTGTTTTTCTTTTTAACTAGAAAAGTCTCCGTAAAATCTGAAAACCTTCCGAAATGCTGAGATTCATTTCATTAGTACATTTTTAGTCAGTAACAACCTCTTTTCTCTGTGGAAGTAAACCTGTTACGCGGAACTTGATGCGTCCAAAGTATCATTCTTTTTTGCATTTGGTGCTTCTTTGCGCCATGGTTTCGTTGACGGCCGCCCAATTCGGGAACTCGTCAACGGACTTTCTCATTTGGGTTCCAGAGGAAAGAGACGAAAACAATGTAACGATTGTAAAACGTCTTTCTTGGCAGGAGGCTTCGGAACACTGCAACAGACTTAACGGGGGTTTTCCTCGTGAGAACCATTTCAATGTAACGTGATTTTAAAACATTGTGTTAAAGCATAATAGAACAAAATGTATCCCAATCTTTTAGTTGCTTCTCGACTCATCTGTTTGGACTGCAGGGCAGCCAATATGGATTGGATTGAGTTGGATAGAAGGCCGGCTTCAATGGATGGGTCACGTACCAAGTAATTTTCCACTAATTTCGTAAGTCCGAGAAAATTTAAATTGTTTTTATCATGTTTAGTGGAGGAGCTGAATATGACAGTGATTCAGTACTATGCTGAGAGAAGATTCGATACGAACAAATTGTGCTATTCTATGGACCAAAATAAAGCTATTGCAGAAACCTCCTGTCATCAACGACTACCTTACGTTTGTGTTATGGTAGAGGGCGACGAGGTTAAAGATCGTCCACCGAGTAAGAAACTAGCTTTAGATTTGTCAATTTTTTAAAAATTATATAAAGGTGGTAAAATGAAATTGATAAAATGTAAACAGGTCCTTTCGCGTTCGTTAACGAGGACAATTACCCGTATTTAATTCCTAATGGAGACCATCCACCTGCGTTTCGCTCAGAGCACGCTTCCCCCAACTCTGGTGGAGAGTATAGGTCTCATCCTCCGTTTTTGGTGATTAAACCTTCAAGTGAGAAGGGATTTAATTTATCCTGTGAAATTATTCCGATCGAAATGTCGGGTTGTTTGCAGTATCAGTATCGTTGGCTGAGGAATGGAGCTTTTAAATCGGAATTTGATGGCAACGTGGTAAGTACCACTTTGGTTTGTTTATAAATTCGTATTGTCTAAGGCTTATTTTGCTAAACTAGATCTTAAATTTTAATGCAGAGTATTTCAGATTCAAATATCGGATTCGGGTCTGGAGAGGCTGCACTTCTTGCCAAAACTCTGTGGTGGACTTTGAATTGGATAGGAAAAGTTGCCTGTGAAATTGTGTGTGTTTCATTGGGAAAAGCTTATCGCTCTAAAGAACATATTTTGGTTTTACCTCAATCTGTTAGCTTGCGGGTTGAATTCCAGTTAAAAATGATTCATTTTTCAGCCGTGCAAACCTTCTTTGAGATGTTCATGCAGCCTGAGGTATAATTTTCAATCAATTTTTTACATTTATCGTTTAGATTGCAATTTTTGTTCATTTATGTTTATAGCTTAGGAACCAAACAGGTATTCCATCCCACCAGCTGCCAGTTTTTCACTTGGATTATCCACCATTCTTGTCTTATCCTGACAACTCTACTAACACATACAGTTTTTATGTTCATTGGGCTAGTATGGTACTTGTGCAAACTGTTTTATTTTGTAGCTATTTTTCTTTTAAACCTTGTATGTCTTAACCAATATATCAATCGCTAGGACCCAAACGGAACGCGGAAATTAAGCTTGTTTTTACGAAACATTAGTCATTCGGATTCCTTCAGTTACTGGATGAGTTTGGATGATGGTGTTGGAAGAGAATACGACCGATATTTCCAAAGCATTCAAGTGATTATGCTTAATTATTGCATCAACGAAGAAACAGACCCAACTTTAGTGTTTGCAAATCAAGCCACATTGTCCAGAAAATCTGATTCGAACTACCGTGATGAAGATTTAGACGAATGTCTTTACGCTGCTAGGCAATGTAAAGCTGATTGGTTCAATTCGACCAGATTCGATGAATGGAAAACGAGTTCAGTACGTACGGCAAACTATTATTATTTTTTTCTGCTTAAGAATGCTCAAAATTGTTGGCTTAATCCTATGCAGGTGTGTTTGAATTGCATGGCATCCTTTCACGACTTCGAAGGGCGTTGCTTGAAATTCATCAAGCCACTACCATTTTCCAAAAGTATTGCTCAATGCATGGCTGAATATCAGATCGATGAAGTCGATGAATTGTGGGAAATGTCCGAATGGATTCGGCTAGCATTTTATTGGATTGATGAGAACAAGAATTCAGGCACAGCTAAAACATTGGATTTTAATCAATTATGGATTCCAGTGCAAAGAAGAACAAACCTGGGACCTTTAAGACCTGTATGGCCCTGGACGAATTTCAAAGGTACTACTTTGGAAATGTAACACTTTATTTTTAACAGTTTACAACGACCGTTGTTTCTAAGAGGAAGAAGGACCCGTGGAAAGTTCATGGGACGAAGAACTGCAGAATTTGGTAGATGATTTGGGATTGTTAGCTGATTGGAGTAAACTCAATGCTTCATTAAATTGCTTGAAATTGGACATAAAAACAAGAACGCTGGAAAGCGCTCTGTGTACTGAAAATATCCCAATGGTTTGCATTAGGCCAAGACTGAAGTCCACTTACTCCATCGTCAGCATCAATTCAACAGTGAACTTCACAAGGAATGGCCAATGTCCGTTGGGCTGGCTAACCTCTACATTAATCGCCGAAAGAAACTATTGCTTCAAGTTATTCGGTGGTGTAGAAGCTACATTTGACGAAGCTGAATTGGAGTGTAGAAAAAGAGGAGGAGATTTAGCTGTGGCTCCTGAGCGTTCGACTTCGGCCGTTTTGTTAGACATGTTCAAAACGTGTGATATGTGGATTGGTCTCAAGAGAACTTCAGATGGATATA
This sequence comes from Daphnia carinata, assembly GCF_022539665.2. Taxonomy (NCBI): domain Eukaryota; kingdom Metazoa; phylum Arthropoda; class Branchiopoda; order Diplostraca; family Daphniidae; genus Daphnia; species Daphnia carinata. Next base: position 2,521,643 of record NC_081336.1, on the reverse strand, counting down.
AGTGGATTGATAATTCTAACTGGACATACCAACATCAAGTCGATTGGAAAAGTGCCGTGGCAGTTATTGGCCAGCCAGAAGAACCAGGAAATGCCATCTCCCTACATGGTTATAGATTATCCTCTAATCGTATAATGGCTTTTTGGCAACCTGAGCTGAAGGAAACAAGATTAAGTAGTTTTTTATGCCAGCAGGAAATAGTACCACAACGGCAATTGACTCTCCAAATGAAATTAGATACTGTGTTCAGACCGTTTGTATCAATTCAACCGATACCTTTACATTTGCGAGAGATACATCGTCAACCTGAAATTCACAACAGAACTCTTCTAGAAGAAAGCCAACCACGTGAAATCACAGACGATGAACCACCTTCGCTTTCTTTATTGACCTGTTTCCTGGGGAACTCAACTTTTACTGCAAATTACAGCACATTAAAAGAAATCAGTTTAAACTACAGTCTCATCAGCAACGCTGGTACGCGCAACGTGAGTCTGATGGAATGGCGAGCAATAGAAACCAGCTGCGAAACATGGGACGAATGGTCAACAGAGAATCTGAAAACTTCCTCGATCATATCCCATATGGAACATGGATTCTTTTCGTTCATAGTGACATTGAAACATAGAACTGGACAATATTTAACTGACCATCATGATGCAACTTTCCGAGCTAGTAGTATTCAACGAGCGTCATTCAAGTACATTCATTACTTTCACATGCGTGAGCGTATTGCGGTGATTGACGAATTCTTCGCGCGCCATCCTCAATACGTGAGCCAGTTTGTCTCTCCTGCTGACAATGTGGCATTCGAAGCTGAGCCTTCTAGCAATTCTTTGCTAATCAAGTATCGCGTTCTCATGATGTTTAATGCCTTTAGCACTGAATTACCTGCTAGAAAGAAAAGAGAAGTATACGGAATCAATCACCGTGATCCTACGCCACCCAGTCGCGAAGAAGTCTTTTTGGAAGACTTAAGGTCTTACGCTTCTTCAATTTCTAATCAGAGTTTTGATGGACAACCTAGCGGAGACCTTGACTTCGTAAATGCGAGGTCGGCAGACTTTTGTCCTAGCGAAGATACAACTACCAACGGGAAACTCAGTTGGCCAAAGGCAACAATCGGATCTAGTGTGACATCAATTCCTCATTGCGTCACACAAGACGGACGCATGCTGAGGCGACGATGTCTCGGCAACCAATTCATTGGAGGGTACTGGGAATCGCTGGACCAATATGAGGTGCGTTGAGTTTAACCACTTTTTGGTAACATGATTCATTACCTAGGGTTTTCTGTCAAGTCTGAGTGCGTGAAGACATCTACCCTCTTTGATCAACTCTACTCAAGCACATGGATGTTGGGAGAATTGGGGAGTAGCCGCTATCTTGAGATGATCCGACAATCTATTAGCGGCTGGAATCCTAATCCAGCTGAATTAGAACTATTAACAAACTCGCTATTCATGCTCAGTATACACATGCCTGACAAAGTTCTAAACAAGGAAGATGTCGACAATTTCAACGTCATTCTTCACCAAGTAACATTTTTAAATTATAAACAATAGTGTCGATTTATCAACAGTATCAACATTTTGAATTGTAGATCAATAGTTTAGATGTGAAGACTCTAGTTCAAGCTCAGCAATCATCGGCTTTTTCTTCAGATTTGTCTCGAGCAACCGAACGTTTTTTTGCTAGGATCAATATGACAACGGACCAAAACGGAGAGCGAAATGGATCAGCCGTTCAACGATTCAACCTGGAACTACCGTTTGTAGCTGTCACTTCATGGGAACGTTTCAAGGAGCATAAAGATGATAGTGTTATTGGGTTCACTGTGTCAACAAATGAAGACAGCATCGTTCAGTCTGATGCCTTGTTTAACTCTGCGACATTTGAAAAGATTCAAGAGTCCAACGTGACCGTCCTTCTCCCGTTCCAGAACAATGTCAACGACAGAGAACAAGTAGTGTTCGTGGCTTATCCAGACAGCCGATTGGTTGATGCTTCAGCAGCTTCTGGCCAATTTTCTTCGGCCGTTTTTATGTCTGAATCTTCCTATCCACAACGTTGGCGTCAGAGCGATCATTTGTTTACTGGTAATGGTGGAATGATTCAGGTCAAGCTGTTTCCTCCTCCGTACCAACTGAAGAAACCACTCACCCTTTTTTTTCGACCGAGGATTCCCACAACTGCTGAAAACAGACATCTTTTACGTTGTGTTTTCTGGGACGAGAAAATAAATTTTGGAAATGGTGGCTGGTCTACGGATGGATGCTGGCTCGAAGGTAGCAGAAACGGCATGGAAGTATGCTATTGCAACCACCTGTCAACTTTCACTCTTCTCGTTTCTCGTTCGGAGAAAGAATTGCAGTCTACCGTCCACGGGGCTATCTTGAATTTCATAACTCTGCTCGGCTCTTCAGCCTCAATTTTAGGGCTACTACTCATTTTGGCTACATTTGCAATTTTTCCGTCATGGAGAAAGCCTCTTGGTCACAAATTTCTAGTTCAACTCTCAGCTGCTTTAATCATTCTACTGATAACTTTCCTTGCTGGAGTGGATCGTGTTGGCAATAGTGAAGCTTGTCGTTTGACTGCCATTTTCTTGCATTACTTCCTATTGGCCACGTTTTGCTGGATGACCATTGAAGCTTACCATCAATACCAGCGTCTCGTCAAAGTCTTTGGGACTTACATGCCTCGTTTTCTGTTGAAAGCAACGGTATTGGCTTGGACCGTTCCATCTGTTCCAGTCATCATCGTCCTTATCTACGATGTGGATTCGTATACAGGAAGTGAAGGTTACTGCTGGATACGACCAACTGCATTTTATTTTGCTGTCCTCGCTCCGGTGATCATTCTCTTTCTAATCAATCTTACTTTATTCGTTTTCGTCGTCCGTAGTATTGCTGCTTCAGGACGTGGATTGCGAACAAATCAATCGGAAAGTAAACAAGCGAAAGAGAAATTCGTGGCTTCCTTAATGAATTTTATTTTGTTGGGAATGTCTTGGATTTTCGGATTTTTTGCCGTTGGTCCAACTAACTCTGTTATTTTTTCCTACCTGTTTTGCTTAACCACAACTTTTCAGGGTTTCTTTCTGTTTGTCCTGTATGTTGGTAGAGATCCCTCTGCACGTCAATTGTGGCTTACAAGATTTGGATTTGGTAAACTAGATTCAGACAGCCAGAAAAAATCAAAAGCTACATCGTCTGCTGGTGGTAACTCCAGTCATGGCGAGTCACATTCTGCGAGCAGTACTGCAGTAACCGAGTCTACTTCTGCATCTGTCTCTTCGAACCCCCATGAACGGAAGAATAAAGGTATTAATAAGGGGGTCCGACAACCCAATCAGAATATAACTACTAGTGTTTAATTGCACACTGTTTTGATAAGCGTTTTACTTCATTTAATGCACAAATGAGAATGTTGTTAACCACTTCTCATTAGAATATTAATCAATAAAAATTTTACAAACCATCTATTTCATTCAGAAAATCGCTGCTCGTCTGTATTTGAGATGTTTATTTAAATTTGTGTCAGAAACAGATGGCCACATAATAATCAAGGAAGACGGTTTTCATCTTCCTCTGCCACGAGCTGCACCACGGGTAAAGCCTCCTCGACCACCCCCGGTCCCTTTGCTACCTTTTGGTGGTGGAGATTTAGGGCGAAGAGCTTCAATCCGCTCTGTGCATCCAGTAGTCGTACAGTTACTGTTGAAGTAACTAGCGTAAGTTTCTGCATTATAGTTACTGTTTGTTAACGCCGGACCAACTGTTAACCAGCCTGGTCGAATAGTACTGTCCCGACCGAACAGATGAAGCCTACAAGATGAGACAGTTAAATTTTTCGGTAAGTTAACAACACAAATTTAACGTGACAACCTTCTCTTGCCCAAGCAAAAATGTTCGATGATGTTGAAAATCTCTGCCGGCTTTTCTAAAGATCCATACTCGGGTTCTTCAGTAATTATCAAATCTATATCAACATTGGCATGTATGAAATCACCATCGGTGGAGCGTCTTACTGTTCCTTTAATTCCCATTAGGCAATGCTCCTTCGAAAATAAGCAAGTTAGGAAAACGTAAGAAAAGCACTACATGTTTTAGTGCATGACATATAGTACTTTAGTTCGCTGAAACACCGCCTTTTGCTCGAGATTTTTAGAGTGCCCCGGTGCATCTGCATTTGTCTTAATCCAACAAATATCTTCACAGCGTCGGAAGCCCCATCGCCGCAAGCACACACGTCCTAGGTCTAGACCATCACTAGAGCCGCACCATAAAAATATGAAACTTCTCGGGGCAGCTACTTCTCCTATATCAAGTTCCATGATCTAGAAAGAGTGTCGTTATTACTGTTACCATACAAAGCTATTTTTTTGTGCAACTGGTACCTGATCCCATGATAAAAAATCGACATTGGTGACGCCTAAAGAGCGTTGATATTCTTCCAACGGTGGCTCAATTAGTATGACATCAAATTTACAACCTATGTCTTTGAGGTTGAAAGTTTTCAAATCCGATTTCAAATACATTGGAGGTGAAGCTGTCTTGCTAATCAATTCATCCTTCAAACGAATAAGTTCTTTAAGCTTGGGATATTCTTCAAATCTATAAAAAAAAGTTACATTTTTACAACTCTATATAATTAAATGTCCTTACCAAAGTTACCTGTCTGCCAAGCCAACGTCTCTTATAAAGTTTTGAGGTCTTTGCCCGGTATCAACAAAGTGTTGACAGTAGTCATTGTGGGGGTTGGAAGACTGAGTTCCTTTGAGAAAGGTTGAAGAATCTGTGTACAGTAGTTTTGTTTCTTCATCAGGCTGATTTCCATCAACATCAGAACTCTTTTTATTTTTATGTCTTTCAGACGGTCTAAGCAATTCCATTCCTGTTTTTGATTTAGTATTTTCTGTGCCACTTCCTAATGCTTCTTTCAATTTTTCTACCGATTGCATGCCCAGCTGCCAATTTGAAAAGAAATAGTACTACATGTAAGCATGGTCAGTATAAGAGTTGATTAATACTTACAGTTTGCACAAGACATTGCTTTCGCTTCCTTGACAATTCTCTTCTCTGTTTAAGAAGATCCACTTTATCCATATTAACAGAATTGTCTTCTTCTGTGACAGTTATGTCTGCTGAAAATCAAACAGATGTGAAGTTTACAATATTCACTGGTTAGTCTTTGAATGTTAGCTCACCATGTGCACAAGAGTTCTCTATATGGTTGGCCATTTTGACGTTTGTTTGTTATCCACTGATATTACTGCTAATGTTGACAATTAAGTATAAACATTCAAAAATTGCGTCAAACTTATTTAGTCCGCCATCATTGCTTCGTTGCCGCTTTTCAGAGCGCGCGTTGCTTGGAAAAGATAGCAAAGTGCGAACTGCGAAGTTAAAACATCAGACAACCACGCAAAACGCTAAGATGCATTAGACAATCAATAGTTGAAGAGAAGAATACTTTTCTAGAGTATGAATTTAAAAGGTCAACAATTAATTTAATGCAAAGGAAAGCCACTGAATTTCACGAGTCACCGTCACACCACTGTTATTGTCATGTCAAACTCAAAGGCCTTGCATTAGCTAGGTGCCTTCTGCCGTGTGCGGCGACGGGCGAGACTTGACACTTGCTTGCTTGACGTTTATTCACTTTGCAATTTGTATAATAATCTGCAAATAATACTGCGAATTTGAAATATTATTTTGTATGTTTTATGATGTTCTACCAGATGAAAGTTGTTTAACCTCTGGAATAGATTATCAGGATTTGCATACCGGCATCACATCCGCGTAAGATTGCTGTTTAGCCCTTTCTTTGCTTACCAAAGCACTTCCAAGGGCAAGGAACTGAAGAAACATACACAAGTGCAAGACGACGAGGAGTTGTGGTCCATGGAAGCACGATTTTGAGTCGTTAACAAGCCATATATACGTTCGTTTTTTTATACTTCATTTGAGAAATAGAATTATTATTATCCTTCTCGAGCAAAGTTGTAAGATTTTCATATGCCCAAAATGTGTTAGCATTTGAATCTTTCAAGATTCAGATCCTTATATTCGAAATCTAAATCGTGTTTTTTTTCCTAGTTACAGTGTTCCTATAGCGCGACTGCGTACAAATCGTCTTTCTCTTGAATTGAATAAGTGAAAAAAAAAACAGAAACAAGGTGAGAATCTTATTTGTTTACCGTGACGAGTTTTTGTTTATGCACACCTGGACAAAAGTTTGGGGTGTGGAAAATCTTTCCCCAACCCACGTATAGTAGACAACTCGAACAACCAATAGGAACAAATGAAATGCCTGATTTGGCGGTTAATGCGCGGCAACGTTGTAGCTTGTTACCGTTGTCGTGCTGCAGGCTCGAAACGCTTTGAAATTTTTTAGTTGCGTTTGCATTCGGTCCACAGTCACTGTGATTTTAATAGACGTCTTTATATATGGTGTAAATTTTCCGTGTGACACCATCAATATTCTCGGTTTTTTAAAACTTTTTCGTGTAGTGCCTAGAATGGCTTCTGAAGGACCCCTTAAGGTATGGCATGTAACAAACATCTAAGCATATCACCCCCCAAAAAAATCTAAGATATGGAATGAATTTAATATGTGGATAAACACTTTACTTTGCTGCACCATACCATTTTCAGCATTCATATGAAAATCCTTAAACTAATTGTCTTTCTCTGTTGCAGTCTTTATTTGAAAAGATGAATAAAGCTACAACTGCCACAGTTGCAGCTGAAACTAATGGAGATGCATCCAAAACAAATGGAGCCAAACGCCTGTCAGTGGAAAGGATTTACCAAAAGAAAAGTCAGCTTGAGCATATCCTGCTTAGACCAGATACCTACATTGGATCAGTGGAGCCTGTTAAAGAAGTGATGTGGGTCTATGAAGATGAGGTTGGAATGGTACAGAGGGAAATCACTTACGTACCTGGTCTGTACAAGATATTTGATGAAATTCTTGTCAATGCTGCTGATAACAAAGTTCGGGATCCAACTATGGATGTGATTAAAGTGGACATTGATCCGTAATAGTCTAGTTAATATTTGAAAATTAAATGTTTGTTAATGTGTTTTTACAATCCATTAGGGAACGAAATGTCATCTCAATTTACAATAATGGAAAAGGCATCCCAGTTGTTGAACACAAAGAAGAGAAGATGTACGTTCCCTCTTTGATCTTTGGCCATTTGCTCACCTCATCAAATTACAATGATGAGGAAGAAAAAGTTACTGGTGGACGCAATGGTTATGGTGCAAAATTATGCAACATCTTCAGTACTTCGTTCGAGTTACAAACAGCCTCTAAAGAAGAACGCAAAAAGTTTACGCAGACCTGGACAAATAACATGAACAAAGCTGGAGCTCCCAAGATCATATCTTATTCTGATGCAGATTTCACGAAAATTACTTTCTCTCCCGATTTAGCAAAATTTAAAGTAACGAGTTTCTCTAATTTTGGAATTCGCATACTAATGTCCATGTCATATGTTTCCAGATGCCTACTCTCGATAAAGACACGGTTGCTTTGCTATCTCGTCGCGCGTTTGATGTGGCTGCCTCCACTCGTGGAGTGAAAGTTTTTCTTAATGGCAAACGCCTCCCCATTAAGAATTTTAAGGACTATGTTGATCTCTGCCTTAAGGTACGTGATACTCCTTAATTCTTTTTTCAAAAGCGAAAATCTATACGCGTGTGAACCACCAAATTGTAATCGCTTGTATTATTCAAATTAGGGAAAAGACGATGATGATGGCAACCAACTCAAATGTGTGTATGAAGCCGTCAGCGATCGATGGGAGATTGCAGTTGCTCCATCAGACAAAGGGTTCCAGCAAGTTTCGTTTGTTAATTCGATTGCAACGACCAAGGGCGGGCGGCATGTCGATTACATTACGGAAATCGTGTCGAAACATTTGCAGGAGTTCATTAAAAAGAAGAATAAAAGTGGCGTGAACATCAAACCTCATCAGATTAAGAATCATCTGTGGGTGTTCGTCAACTGTTTGGTCGTGAATCCAACTTTCGATTCTCAAACAAAGGAAAATATGACCCTACAAGCGAAAAGCTTTGGTTCCACCTGCAAACCTACTGAAAAGTTCTTCACTGCGGTAGGCAATATACACTAATTTAACATGAAAGAAATTTAAGATGACAATTTTCTTTTTGCAGCTCAACAAATCGGGTGTCATTGAAGGTGTAATGCAGTGGGCCAAGTTCAAGGCACAAACTGAGCTGAATAAGAACTGTAGCGGGAAAAAACATTCGAAGCTAAAGGGTATTCCCAAGCTGGAAGATGCCAACAATGCGGGAACGAGGTACTCGATCGACTGTACTCTCATTTTGACAGAAGGAGATTCAGCCAAGTCGCTGGCCGTTTCTGGTTTGGGTGTGGTTGGTCGTGATAAATTTGGTGTCTTCCCGCTTAAGGGAAAGGTACTCAACGTCCGAGAGGCAACTCATAAACAGATTATGGAGAATGCCGAGATCAATAATTTGATTAAAATTCTCGGACTTCAATATAAGAAAAAATACGAAACTATTGAAGACCTCAAAACACTTCGTTATGGACGTTTGATGATCATGACAGATCAAGATCAGGATGGATCCCATATCAAAGGCCTGCTAATTAATTTTTTGCACCACAACTGGCCATCGCTTTTGCGTTTACCGTTCCTAGAAGAATTTATCACTCCCATCGTTAAAGCCACCAAAGGAACTGGAACTTCTGCAAAAACAGAAAGCTTCTACTCGCTTCCCGAATTTGAAGAATGGAAAAACAAAACGGAAAACTGGCCTACCTATCGTATCAAGTACTACAAGGGGTTGGGTACTTCCACGTCCCAAGAAGCTAAAGGATACTTTTCCGACATGAACCGCCATCGAATCCTTTTCCAACACGATGGAACTCAGGATGACTACGCCATTCTGATGGCTTTCAGCAAGAAACACATTGAACAACGCAAAGAATGGCTGACGTCGTGGATGGAAGAATGTAAACGACGGCGTGAGCTTGGGCTGCCAGAACTTTATCTCTACGAAAAAGACACGAAGAAAGTTAGCTACCGCGATTTCGTCAACAAGGAGTTGGTTCTCTTCAGCAACATGGACAACGAGCGTTCCATCCCGTCGTTAGTGGATGGTTTCAAACCGGGTCAACGCAAAGTCCTTTTTACTTGCATCAAACGTAACGACAAAAAAGAAATCAAAGTTGCCCAGCTAGCTGGATCCGTCGCCGAACACTCGGCCTACCATCACGGTGAAGCTTCTTTGATGAGTACCATCATTGGGTTGGCTCAAGATTTCGTGGGATCCAACAACATAAATTTACTGCTTCCTAACGGCCAGTTTGGTACTCGTCTACAGGTATGGTTTTACCTTAATTGGCGTAGCATAGCTCTTAACTAAATTCAATTATTGTTTAGGGAGGAAAAGATGCTGCAAGCCCTCGTTACATCTTCACGTTGATGAACAAAGTTACACGAGCTATTTTTCATCCGCATGACGATCCTTTATTGAAGCACCAGATGGACGATAACCAACGCATTGAACCTGAGTATTATGCTCCCATCATTCCCATGATCTTGGTTAACGGAACTGACGGAATTGGTACCGGTTGGATGACGAAGATTCTGAATTACAATCCTCGGGACATCGTGGCCAACGTCAGACGAATGTTAGATGGCGAAGAACCGAGGGAAATGGATCCGTGGTTCAAGGGTAACACAGTTTAACGTAAAAACTAGGTAAAAAGAACATCTTTTAACTATGTTTTCTTTTTTCGCGCCCACTAGGTTATAGAGGAACAATTGAAAGAATTGATCGGCATCGGTATGTAATCAGTGGTGAAGTGGCGGTCCTCAGTCCTACGGAAGTGGAAATTACGGAGCTTCCCCTCCGCGTATGGACTCAAAATTACAAAGAATCCGTGATGGAAACTTTGTTACATGGCTCAGAGAAAACTCCACCGCTCATTACCGATTACAAGGAATATCACACAGATACAACCGTGCGCTTCGTCGTCACCTTGGCTGAAGACAAGATGCAACAAGCTGAAGCCGAGGGACTTCACAAGGCTTTTAAACTCCAAGCAACCCACTCTTTAACATCCATGGTGCTATACGACCCTAATGGCTGCCTAAAGATGTACGACTCTGTAGAAGACATCTTAAAAGAGTTCTTCACTGTGCGACTCGGCTTTTACGTCAAGAGAAAAGACTACTTGGCTGGCGTACTCCAAGCTGAATCAAAAAGACTTTCAAACCAGGCCAGATTCATCTGTGAAAAATGTGACAATGTCTTGATTGTTGAGAACAAAAAGGTATGAACAGCTCGCAAGTTTAAATTCAGTTTAAAGTGTCACACGATTACTACTTCTTCTTACTTTTCAGGCCAAAGTCTTAGTAGAGGAATTGCGCCGCAGAAACTACGACCCTGATCCAGTACGCGTCTGGAAAAAGAACCAAAAGAACAATGTCAACGCAGAGGATGAAGAGGAACAAGAGGCGAACGCAGAAAACGAAGAAGGAGCTGTAAAAATTGGAGATTATGATTATTTGCTGGATATGCCTATGCGTTCTCTGACTTATGAAAAGAAAGAAGAGCTGCTAAAAAAGAGGGATGTCAAGATGAAGGAATATGATATTCTCCTGAAGAAAACGCCGGCAGATTTGTGGCGCGAAGATCTTGATAATTTCCTAGTACAATTACAGGAACTAGAAGATGCACAACTGGAGGAAGCGAAGGAAAACAAGAAGTCCACTAAACTTCCTGCCGGAGCCAAAGGCAAGAAGAAGGCTCTGGCTGTCGAAGTCGCTCCTTCCCCTAAAGGTCGACGCATTATTCCCGTTATTGATGCAGAATTGCGAAAAAAAGCAGAAAAGGCAATCATTGCTAAAGAGAAGAAAAAAGAAAGGGCGCTGAAGAAAGAAAGCCCTGAAGTTGAGCGAGATAACTTCGATGATGCCCTGGATGAATCAAACAAGTCGTTGTCTGATAAACTGGGTCTAAGCCCGACAACCAAAGGAGGCAAAGGAAAGAAGGGAGCGAAGAATGCGGATGGCCTTAAACAGACTAAGTTGAATTTTGCGCCCAACAAATCCGCAGAGAAGGACGACGACATTGATGAATTTGACATGGCACTTGAAGCTGCCAAACCACTTAGGTATTCACATTTGATATCCTTCAAAACCATACATCATTGAATAATTCTGTTGCGTTTAGGGAGAAAACCGTGCGCCGAGCTGCTGCAGTTGCTGCAAAGTTGGTTTTAGATAGTGATGATGAGAAAGAAGATGCTTCTGATAACGATTCCGACCTCATCATTAGTGATTCAGACGAAGATTTTGATTTCGTCAAACCCAAAACTGCCACTAAGAAAAGAGCGAAGGGGCTTCCAATGAGTTCAGATGACGACAGTTCTGCGGCTAAAAAGCAGAAAAAAGCAAACGCGCCAAATGTGAGCTCCGATGATCTATTTGATTCTTTAGTTCGCTCCTCACCGGTAAAAACAACTAGTGAAGCAGAATCGCACTCGCCTGCAGATATCATCATGTTAGGTGGGTTTATAAACTATACTTAATATTCCAGAGCTTCACAACTTTGTTTTTCTTTCAGGGAGCGATGATGAAGTAAAACCCAAAGGCAGGGGCCGTGGAAAAGCAGCAAAGACCGATGGGCCTGCCAAACCAAGGAAAGCGCCGGCCCCTAAAGCAGCTGCCGCCCCGAAAACAACAAAGGCTGCTGCATCGAAAGCAAAGCCCAAAGCATCTTCTCCCAAAAAGAAGGCTTCCAGAGATTCCGATTCAGACGACATGTTTGCCTCTAAAACATCAACAAAGAAAGTCTTTTCATCTGATGGTAACGAAGATGATAGCTTTGAATTTAAGCCACGCGCAACCACTGGGCGAGCCAAGAAACCTGTTAAGTACGCAAATTTCTCGAGTGACGAAGATATGTCTTCATAAATCCGTTTTTCCCGCCAAGAGCTAGCATTCACGTTTTGATACTCGAAACTGGTTGTTGTGCAAATTATTATCTAGCCAATAACCTCTGTACGCTCGGTATGTCATTTATCATTCAATTCCATTTGAATCACTAAAATGCAAGTAAAATCCACTATTTGTCTAACTTTTATAATGTGGTTTGTTCGTTCCTTAAATTGTCATTGGCCGTATGGCAATTAATAATAGCCAGAGTTAAAGGAGAATCCAAAGTAAACGTCAATTTTACCCGATTAGTAACACATTTGTACTAATTGACTTTTTATTTCGTCACAAGAAAATTTAGTAATCATTGTAAAAAATTTTAATTCAGCTAAATTTAATTCTGCATCCAAACAACGATTTTACTAAATCGACCATGTGGCCCGTATTTTTAATATGGCGCCACCAGTTTCCGCTCCCTACCACCACTAGTGCTGCACTGGTGCAAAGCTTGAGATATGCATGTTTGTGAGAATTGAATTTGAAAACTGGGTTTACCGCCTATATGGTTGGCTTTCCTTGAGGTTTGACACATCGAGAGTTTCAAGTTTCCTATATTACGTGTGATACCAATTTAGTAGATAAAAACACGTTATTTTTTTGCAGTAACTTGTTCAAAAGCATACTAAACGTTTGCCTTACGAGAAAATAGGGTCAACCCTTGTATGTGAGCCATTTACCCTAGTTCATTGCACTTCTCAGCATGGATTCAGATTCTCCTCTTCATGTCAGTATCTTTAAACAGCCTAAGTCAGGCTCTAGGAAGAGACCTTTCAGTGTTGCTAACAGCAGCATGTTGACAGAATACTCAGCTGAGAGCTCTGAAGATTACAACATCCTGTCCTCTTTAGGAATGAAGGATCAAGATATTTTCCAGAGCCCTGAGAGCACCAATCTCTTATTGCAACATGACAGTGAAGGAATAGAAAATGTAAAAGTTCCAACAGGCTCAATCGCTGGTCAATCACCATACTTCAGTGTGAATACCACCCCAAAAAAACCAACAGCTCAGGATGTACAGGTTGACAAACCCACAGATAAAGAATTTGAACCAAATACTCCCTCCAAGCAGCTCACCATTTCAAATGAACAAGTGCCTCCAATACAACTCACCTCAGAGCCCGTGACTAAATCAGACAATGAGGAAGGAAACAAACCACGAAAATTAAGATCAGTTGGGGAATTCACAGTGACTTCATTGGACAAAGAATATCAAGAGTTAATGGATTTCCTCAAACAAGAGAGAGAACAAGACCAACTACTCTTTCTGAAATGCTCTGAAGCTCTACGGAATAAGGTAAAAAACAAACAGCAATCAAACAAATTATGTGCTAGTCCTGTAGCCAATCAAATTACTAATGTTTAATTCTCTAGACTGAAAACATCATTGAGAACTTGGAAAGTATGATAAAGGCTCGTTACGAAACTATCGATGAAAATTTACGTTCAGTCATACATGAATTTGAGAAAGAGTGGGAGACTTGTAGAAAACTGGAAGAAGAATTTAGTACTTTGAGGAATCAGATATCTTCAATAATGAACAACATTTTGCAAGACCCAGGCTTGGAATAAGAAGGATGTTGTATCTGGTATCTGCAATAGCAAATTTTCGTTTGCGCATTTTTACTTCGTTTGCGCATTTTTACAAGTTTCCGCCTCTTGCAGGTCGACCATAGACCAATCGTTTCAATTTGTCCTTTACATTTTTGCTTTCACCTACATGTTTTTGGTTCTTTAGTAATGTGAGAAAAATTTTTTTTTTTTTTTTGTTTTTGTTTTTTTTTAGAAAGGAAAAGTTTGATAAATATGCTCTTACTTTACCTGATATTTTTTTCAGTTTAAATCAAAACTTTGCTGTCTTTCAAAAAGTCACGTAGAGCTCTTACATTCGCGGGTAAACAACCCGCCAAAAGGCCCCGACGCTGGCAGCCTTACAACGCTGGAAGCGGGAAGCTCGGCAAAATTTGATCACGAGGAAAGCGCCAGTGTTGTGCAGCAGAGCAGGAGCCAGCAATTAGAAAGTTACCGAAAATCCAAGAGCCTGTACTTAGATCTTTGTTGGGAGGTTTCTCTGCAATTTCCATCAAGTTTTAAATCAAAATATTTCCCTTTACTATATTCCCATTAACTTTATTTAACGATCGCCTTTATTAGCTGTTCTGAAGGCCAGTGAAGGCGGACATGAAGGATGGTGTTAAATGCACGTACGTCCTTTTGCATGGCTACTGCGGTCATTCAGTGCACGTCTAGTATGGATTTGTTTACTTGGGTGACGTCACGGGTGACCTCTTTGAGATCACTAGTACCTCTTATTACCATTGTTTTGCTTGCTTTCAAAGTTTCAGTGGTATCAGATGACTGCTACATAGCTGGTCGAATTTCTTTTTTCGTTTATTGCGCAATAAGTTATTGTTTTTTCTTTCTTTTCAAGACATGAGTAGAATATTCTCATTTTTCCTATTGGAAAAATGATGGCTGGTTTTTGTATACGTCTTTGATAAAGGTTTAATTCAGTGTTACTGCTATAGTGCTATGGCTTGACGAGGTAACATAGTATTTTTATTTTTTCGTTAAAAAACCACAGGTTCGATCGTTTTCACTTCGTAAAATCTACCAAACTTTAATGTACTTTACCTGTACGGTTTCATTCACCTGTTAAATAGTTTAATTATAGCATTACCTATATACTACTATACAGGTGGTTGACCTGGTTTTTCATGACGAATAAACCAGTTTAATGGGAAATTTAGGTAAGTCCTTGCACGCGATCTAATATCAAACGTTGAATAACTTTGGGGCAATAGGAAACCTCAGAATCTGCGTACAACATTTGTTTACTTTGCAAAATGTATTTCATGGAAAACGACTTTATATATATTACAATCAGCGGAATTGTTCCCGTCGTTTAGCTTGTATATGTCAAATCTAACACAGTTTGATGTCCAAAGCACTAATCTGAGGCAAATTCCAAGTCAAACATAAAATAATTCTTTGTTGAATTATATGCACATAATGTCTACAAGGAATTCGACATAAATACGACCTTGGTGGCTGGAGGCGTTCCTTGGCAGAAGAGCTGAAAAGAGCGTTGACTACTACCTGGTGTAACAACCTACCTGCTCTATCGGCCATTTGGGAAAAAACAGTCTGAAACTATTGACGTTCAAGAGCAGTGTTCCACGAAATTTAACGTCAAAACTGTTCGCCTTCAAACGCCCCGTAATATAAACAAAACTTTTCATTCGTTTCTTGTTGGTAGAGAAAAGTGGCCGTGATATTTTGAGAAAATGCAACATGATTTCTGCGAGTGACTTCAACGATAGAGGCTAACGCTATCTCCTGTTGTTTTAACTACTTATGGTTACCTGACCAATCATTCCTTAAAATGTGATGAAAGTTTTCTGCAACTAAAGTGAGAGTTTAAAAAAGTTTTGGACTTCGTGCTTTGTGAACAATAGTTTCTTAAATTTTACATTAAGTTTGACAAAATTGGGGTTTTTTGAAAATGTTGAACTGCTTCGTCATATTCTTGCTGTGTCTAGTGGCAAACCCCTCGTCTGGTCAAAAAAGTTTGTTTGAATCTGAAATTGGTGGTGATGAAAATCGAAGGCTTAATATTGGAGTTAACCTGCCCCCAAAGTTTCTCCCTGGTGGAGACATGGAAGGCTTTTCACTTCCAGAAGACACAGCTGTTGGAACCATTGTAAGTGGCATACCATAACAGGTTTTCTTGAATCTAGTTTGACAAGTTGATTTCTCAAATTCTCAAATAGGTTTACCGATTGAGAGGAGAAGACCCTGAAGGGTCAAGAGTTGCATACAGCATTAGTGGAGACCACTTGAGTGTTGTTAGAAATACTGGAGCTGTAACTTTAGTAAAAGCATTAGATCATGAAGCTGCTGCAATAATAGAAGTAATCATTACTCTGACTGGTATGCACTGCCCATAATACCTTCCCATTCTGAAAATGTGCAGTTGACTTTTAACACAAAAATTGTCTATTTGAATCACTTAGATGAGAAGGGTCCAACAGCTGAACCTAACATTGTCAGTATTCGACGAGAGATCACCATCGAAGATCGCAACGATAACCCCCCAAAATTTTCAGAGCCGTCCTATTCATTTTCCGTTAACGAAACTGTTGGAGTTAACACCCAAGTTTTTAATAAAATCCTCATTTCAGATGCAGACTCTGGCAGTAATGGAGAGATTAAATTGACCTGCTTGAAACAGGTATAAACACTAACCGTTGTGTTTGCCATTTAAAATAAACATTTTGACATTTCGTGCGTAGAAATCACCTGAAGGATGCGAAAAATTTACCGTCCGAAGCCAGCGTATTGCACCAGGCAAATTTGCTGGCATTGTGTCGGCAAGAAGTGGTCTAAACTACGAGGAAAGTAGCCGTTTCACGTTAGTTCTCCAAGCTGAGGATTTAGCCAAAGAGCCTGGCTCTGCCTTAACCAGCACGGCTACGATAACGGTTGAAGTCCTCGATGTCCAAGACCAGCCACCGGTCTTTCTAAACGCACCATATCGTCCCGTAATACAAGAAAACAGCCCTGTTGGTCATCCGCTAATGAAAGTACTTGTGCGAGATGGAGACACGGGTCAGCCTCGTGATTTACAGCTTGACATCATCGATGATCCCTTAGGATATTTCCGTGTTAGCTCATTCAAAATGAATGATAACATTGGCTCTGCGACGATCGTGGCATCTGACAACCCAGTTGATCGCGAAGACCAAGTTATTCTGCGAAGCGGAGGCACATATTCATTTGGATTAAAGGTGAATATGAGATAATGGTCTTAAAAGTTAAAAAGTTTACGATTTATCTTTGTAATTATAGGCAACAGAGTTGGTTGGGAATAAACCAGTGAACGATTTCACTGTAGAAAATGTCACTGTGATGATCATCGATGTCAACGATCAACCTCCAGTGTTCAATCAGGCACAATATTCAATTGGCATCCCGGAAAATCTCGGTATTTTAGTTTCTTATTTGTAATTTCTATTGGAAACCCATTATTATGAAGTAGCGTCGGTTTCTAGATATTGGAGAGGCGCTGCCTGGTCTCGATATGACCGTATCGGATAGCGATACTGGAGTTCATAGTCAGTTCGGATTGGAACTGATCCCCTTACGGAACGCCGATAACATCTTTGAGGTCCATCCGATGTCAGCCACAGGCCGTACACCTGTACTCATTAAAGTTACTGGAGCTGACAAACTCGATTACGAGAATCCTGATCGGCGGGAAATGGTCGTCCAAGTTATTGCTCGAGGAGGAGGCCGTCGTCTCTCGTCTACAGCTACACTCACTATTCTTCTAGTTGACGTCAATGATAATAATCCAATATTTGAAGAACCCTCATATAGTTTTAATGTAGGTTGATACAGCCTAGAAAAATTATTGTTTAACGTAAAATAACTGATGATTTCCATTGAATAGGTGGTTGAGAATTCAGCACCAGGTTCATTAATCTCAAGGTTAAGTGCCACAGATGCTGACAGTGGTGTTTACGGACAACTGCGTTACGAGTTGAGGGGGTTTGGATCTGAACACTTTTCAGTTAACGCATCTACAGGTGACCTGACAGTGGGGATATGCGGACTTTCAACTTGTTTAGATTATGAGGATCAAGATATCTTCACGTTAACCTATACGGCCATTGATGGAGGAGGTAAGTTTTGGTTAACTTTGCAATACGTAAATTGTTTTTCAAACTATAATTTATAACAGGAAAATCAACATCCGTGCCGCTTACCATTAAAATTGATGATGTTAACGACAATCCGCCCGTTTTTGAGCAGAATCAGTACAGGCGACTTATTCAAAATCGAGCCATTGACTTTGACCCACAGCTAGTCCTAAAGGTGATACAGAATTCAATTTCTAAAACTGATTTACTCTTTTTTACTTTAATTTATTCTTATAGGCTACCGACAAAGATGGGATGCGGAAAGGCCATTCTCAGCCGACACAAGATGGCAGAATTTCTTATTCCATTATAGCAGGCAATACCGCAGACAATCTGTTTCACATAGGTCGCGATAGTGGCATTCTAGATGTTACTCGACCTATCAATGCGACCGAATTGGGTGAGGTTAGGTTCGTGCTTACAGTACGGGCAACTGATTCAGGGACGCCACCCCAGCACGCTGATACAGTGGTGACGATCACTGTGGGGGCTGTCGATGGAAATGATCCACCCATCTTCCAGCAGAGCCATTACCACATCAACGTAGTCGAGCGAGCTACACCAGATTCGTTTGTCATTCAGTTAAATGCCACGGATCCAGATGGGCCAACTGAAAACCTTCGCTATCGCGTTGTTGGAGGATCAGCTGTTGATTGGTTCACTGTTGATGAAGTGTCTGGAATTGTTAGGGTCGCCCGCGGTGGCGCGCTCCAATGGGATCAAGAATCTCCGCTTCTAACGTTAGCAATAGCTGCAGTTGACCAAGGCCAGCCTCTTGCCCAAACGGCCACTGCCACAATCACCATACAGGTAGACGTGTGTTTGTTGTCATTCAAATTAAACCAAAATTACTTAAATCTATATTCTGGAAGGTTGAAGATATCAATGATAAACCACCCAATTTTGATAAGCAACTGTTTATTCATCACGTTGCCGAGGTTACGGCTGTTGGAACTCGGGTAATTCACTTTTGGTGTTGAACGCATTATTGTAAATTCAGATGTTTGAAATCCATTCGTTATTTTTTGTGAATTCATTTTTTTTTCCCTTACAGGTTTTGGCTCTAGGGGCCAGTGATCCTGACACAAGCTCACAGTTAAGATTTCGTTTGACGGAACCATTCCAGATAAGGAACAAAGGGGGTTATTTACGCAACGAAATCCAAAGCGAATATTTCTCGTAAGTTAATTGTATTTAAAAGACGAAGTTCATTTTTAATCTATCGATTATTATCTCACGAATCTGGAGAATTTCGGAAACTACCGGCATCTTGACTCTTACCAAGCCGCTTGACCACGAAAATGCTGCTGTCGTAATGTTTCGGGCTGAAGTCGAGGATATGAATGCCAGTCAAGAATTTCCGAACCAAACAGACGTTGGTGTGTTAGAAAATAACTTTTCTTTTTCGTCACGAAGTTATATGACTCTTTAACCGTTTTTTTTCCCTCCCTGTAGCTGAGGTTGCAATTTATGTACAAGCGCACACTGATAATGGTCCCATTTTCTCACCACCGTGGTCGCCAGCACATCCTATCATCAGGGCGGAAGTGGTTGAAGAGCAAGACCCGGGCATTATATTCCTCACTCTTCAAGTAGAGCATTCCGTTATGTTAATTTTACTTCAATGTTTTATAACCTTATTTCCCTTTCGCTGTAGGCACATGATCCTGTCACAGGTCTGCTAATTTCTCACTTCGAGCTTGTGGATGAACAAAAGCCGATGAGTGAAGCCTTAACAAGCACACAGCCCGATTCCGGGACTTCGCTGGAATCTCTGTTCGATCAAATTCGTTTCACGAACGATACGGAATCCATAAATAACACAGCCAAGTCAATACTGGATCCTGATATTTCCACGCTGATTGAGCTGAACAAGTTGACGGGAGAGTTGACATTTAAAAGGCGTATCGATTATGAAGAACTGGTTAACAAGGTACATAAAACGTGATTGTGTGTCACATAATCTGTTCCATAATTCTCTTTTTGTTGCTATAGAGCTTACAATTCCAAGTACAAGCAATAGCTGGTGAAGCAGAGAATAGGAGAATGAGTTTAGCCACAGTCAAACTCGATATATTGGATGCCAACGACAATAGTCCACAATTTGCCGAAGAGGTACGATGTTTAAGTGATAAATCATTCATTTCATCCGTCCTGAATATTGTTTCTTTCATTGAAGGAATATAAAGTGAAAATTTCGGAATCTATTCATCATCCAGATGTGTTAGTAACAGTGTCAGCTACAGATAAAGATTCCGGAAAGTTTGGCCAAATTCTTTACTTTGTCTCGGGTGACGGGGCCGATCTTTTTGTTATTGATGGTAAAACCGATTCAGTGTTGGTGAAATCGAAAGAAACGAATTAATGACATTTCATGTTGATTAGATCCCACAACTGGGGTTGTAAGGGTGGCCCCAAACGTGTCGCTGGATCGAGAGAAGCAACCTAGCTACACTTTTACCATCATTGCTGCAGATCAACCACAAGGCAGTGAAGAGCAGCAACGTTCCTCTGTTTTAGTAATCCTTTTATATTACATTATGGCAATTTTATGCAATAGTAATACGTTTTCCGTTCGTCTCTTAAAGGTAATGGTAGAGCTTATAGACGTGAACGACAACGCTCCTGCATTTACTCAGTCTTCATATACTGCCGTTGTTCCGGAGAATGCTCCTCTAGACTGGAGTGTATCGCAAGTTGAAGCCGTGGATCCTGATGAGCAAGAAGGTGGTATAGTCGAGTATAGTTTGGTGAACGGTGGCAGACTAGAAGGTAACCGCAGTTTCAGTTTGAAGTAATAAAGCAAAGAATTACAAGTCCAGTTTTATACTAAAAGGGTTGTTGACGGTTATGCCGAATACGGGCAGTATCATTGTCAAGGGCCCCTTGACAGGAAAAGGGCGATCGGAACCTTACGTATTAACCCTTAGAGCTCAAGACAAGGTATGGGTTTCGATTGAGTGTCTTCCAAATGTGAAACCGTAACATTTATCTTTGTCATTCGGTTTTACCTTCTTAGGGCGAATCCCCGCTTTTTTCTGATATAGACATAAACGTTTATGTAGGCGACATCACGCCAAACGACGGTGTACCATCATTTGTAAAGCCTTCCTTTGATGAGAAAGCATATATTGTTGAGGTACGATAAATCATTAGAGGAACTGATAATTTTCCTTAGTTGGCTAGGGTCCAATGCAATTTTTGTTTAATGCAGGAAGCACCTATTGGAAGCATTGTATTTCAAGCATTGGCCATTGATCCGGACGATCCAGCTACGCCCAATGGACGCCTTACTTATAAGTTTCTTGATGATGGAACACTTGGTAGTGATCATGCTTTCTTCGAAATCCGTAAGTTAATAATAAATCCATACTATTACTTTTTTTATTATTATTAATTTATTTATTTGTTCCTCATTCAGATCCAGCTACGGGAGTTGTAACTACAAAAGCTCGCCTCGATCGTGAAAGCAAAGCAAGTTACACGCTGATTCTTGTGGCACGAGATCAGGGAACACCGTCACAACAAGCAACTAGACGGTTAAATATTATCGTGCGGGATATTGACGATCATCCGCCACAGTTTATACGCACACCGGTATGTTTTTATTCGTTACAAGCCAAATATCTGTTTTTTAAAAATTACGTGTTTCAATTCTAGTACGATGGGCCGCTGCAATTCAGTGTCCTAGAGCAGGTTGAGCCTGGTTGGTGTGTTGATCAATTAAGGGCCTCTGATCCTGATCAAGGAGAAAACGCTGCCATCGAATATCTTATTATCTGTGAGACTAATAAGAATGCCAAACGGATGCAACATTTTACTAATGTATTTTAAATCACATCCAGTTGGAGATGACGCTGGAGTATTCACCCTGGAACGAAATCCAGACAACTTGGTTCGATTATTGGTGAAAGGCACTATCGACCGTGAGATGGTAGATAGCTACTTGTTAACCATCAAGTGCTTTAAACCAGCAGAAAAGCCTTCTGAATTGCGAAAGATGTACAATCCCCAGGTACATGCGACGATATCCCAACATTTGACTCATGATTTTTATACATAATGTTACTTCCAGGACACGAGTGAAATTCAAGTAAAAATCACTGTCAAAGACATCGACGACAATGATCCGGTATTTGTCCAAACGAATATTACTACCGGTAACAACAATTGTTATTATTAATTAATTGCAAAAAGATGGTCGGTGAAATTCAAACCCTGTTTGTTTTTGAGTAAAGGTGTACGTTTAAATGCACCCCTGCATACGGAGGTGGTGAGGCTAGAAGCCATTGATCCAGATGCTGAATCCGGCCCCGTGTTCTACAAGCTACTTAATGTTAGTTTTATACGTGCTCACCATTATGCTTCAAGCGGAGGAGATACACAGATAGACTCGTCGCCAGCTGTGGCTAAAACATTCGACTTGGATACCATTTCTGGTTTGCTTACTACTAGCCAAACCTACGGCCTCTTCGTTGACGGCTATTTCTTACTTCATGTCTGCGCATGGACCGGTGAAGAAAGCCGTTCCCGCAAAGCTTTTAATACGCTGAAGGTAACCTTGCATCACTATTTCATGAAGTCGATTCATTTGAATAATTTCCAAATTGTATCCACAGATTTACATTTTACGAGATTCGGAGTTGATGAAATTCGTGTTTACTAAACCCCCTCCCGATGTAAAACCTATGCTAGCCGACTTTCGGTTGTCAGTTGAACAAAGCCTTGAGTTGCCGCTGACTTTAAATCTGTACGAGTCTCAGTTCTACTCGCGTGATGGAGCTCTAGACTTTTCCAGTACTAGGTATTGTTTATTTATTAATTGCCAGGTTCTTCAGCTAATACGTTTCCTGTTTAGTTCCTGCTTCCAGTTGGTCGGCAAAGATCACGTTTTTGATCTAAAAGACACGGAATTGCTTCTGAATGCAGAGCGAAACCAGCGTCTACGAAGCGTTTACGATAAATTCTCTGTTGCCAACTTAGAGGTACTTCTTTCTTGACATCGTGAGTAAAAGGTGTCTAATTTATATCGCGTTTTGTTTACTTGAAGCGCTGCGTACCTCGTGGAACTCTATACGAGATCAACAACCTTGAAATTTGGTTACTGGTTATTGGTTGTCTGATTGGTGCAATGGCACTTATTGCAGCCTTAACAACATGTTGCCTATTTACAAGGTAAAAAAATAATTTATCTAATCACAGTCAAAATTTACTTTTTTTTTTACAAATCTTTCGTTATTTAATTTTACCTGTTCCAATTTGTACTTATTTAATATCCTTACAGATACGAATCGAGAATGAAAAAACTAAATCCTGGTATACAGGTAGCCGAACGATCTGGAACGGGAACGAGGAGGTCGTCGTCGATTGTTCAACCTCACGCTTCGTTGTTGAATCTGAGCCCCGATAGCCAGATATATTATGATGGCCACTCATCCCTTGCCAGATCGGTTCTGTAATGTGAGCTGAATGCCAAAGGACGGCATTACCAAGTGCAATCGCGCGTGTCGTTATTTACTAAAGCAAAAAGACACGACCTGTGTTTGTGATTACTTTTATAATTTTAGACTTTTGACTTCATAAACGATATTTAGGGTCTCTCAACTTGTTCGCCTATGTCCCATACATGCAGTTGATGGACCACTTGCTTGCTTTTTGTATATCAACTGGTAAACAACGCCAATGGCTGAGTAAATGGACACATGTTGATGAGG